>NW_018127885.1:588529-624387 GCF_001952655.1 Monopterus albus
TGCTTCGGGTCGTTGTCATGTTGGAAGACCCAGCCACGACCCATCTTCAATGCTCTGGCTGAGGGAAGGAGGTTGTTGCTCAAAATCTCACAATAAATGGCCTCATTCATCCTCTCCTTAATACAGTGCAGACGTCCTGTCCCCTTCGCAGAAAAGCACCCCCAAAGCATGATGTTACCACCCCCATGCTTCACAGTAGGGATGGTGTTCTTGGGATGCAACTCATCCTTCTTTTTCCTCCAAACACGATGAGTGAAGTTTAGACCAAAAAGTTCTACTTTGGTCTCATCTGACCACATGACTTTCTCCCATGCCTCCTCTGGATCATCCAGATGGTCTTTGGCAAACTTCAGACGGGCCTGGACATGTGATGACTTGAGCAGGGGAACCTTCCGTGCAATGCATGATTTGAAACCATGACGGCGTAGTGTTCTACCGACAGTGACCTTTGAAACTGTGGTCCCAGCTCTCTTCATGTCATTGACCAGCTCCTCCCTATCGTTCTGGGCTGATTCCTCACCTTTCTCATCATCCGTGATACCCCACGAGGTGAGATCTTGCATGGCGCCCCAGTCCGAGGGAGACTGACAGTCGTCTTTAGCCTCTTCCATTTTCTAACAATTGCTCCAACAGTTGATCTATTTTCACCAAGCTGCTTGGCAATTGCCCTGTAGCCCTTTCCAGCCTTGTGGAGGTCCACAATTTTGTCTCTGGTGTCTTTTGACAGCTCTTTGGTCTTGCCCATGGTAGTAGTTGGCGTCTGACTGACTGTGGGGTGGACAGGTGTCTTTAAAGAGCTCAGACAGGTGCTACTAATTTAGATTAATGAGTGGAGTAGAGGTGGACTTTTTCAAGGCACAGTAACAGGTCTTTGAGAGCCACAATTCTTGCTGTTTCTCAGGTGTTCAAATACTTATGTTCAGCAGTGCAAGACAAATAAATTCTTTAAAAATCATACAATGTGATTTCCTGAAATGTGTTTTTTTATTCTGTCTCTCAGAGTGGGAATGCACCTACCATGTGAATGTCAGACCCCTCCATGATTTCTAAGTGGGAGAACTTGCAAAATCGCAGGGTGTTCAAATACTTCTGTTCCTCACTGTACAAGGCTTAGTTTGAAATTGTTTAATTCTTTCTGCACAGGGTCCTTATAATATCAGTGTGACCACTTTTAGATGAATAATGCAGGTCAATCAGAGTTATTAAAGCAGGACATAGAGTTTAGAGGTGGCTTGAATTATACATTATCCCCTATTGTCATGTTTAAAATGGCTCTTTATACTCTTTAATGGTGCCATCACCTTACCTTTATTGGACAGTTGTCTTGTTAAATGCCTTTCTACTTGCTTTCAGTAACTTTGTTTGGAAAAATGCTACACAAATTGCTGTTTTTTTATTATATAACTATCAACTGTGGCATGTATTCTGGCTCTTATAGAAAAGTGATGCCTGTCTTTTCTCACAGATTTACCATATGGTTGGGAGCAAGAAACAGATGAAAAAGGACAGATCATTTATGTTGAGTAAGTGAACCTCTGCTTAACTGAGAAAGCAAATGTGTTTATCTTGGCTGCATGTGATAAGTAGGATTTTATGGCTCTATTATAACATTCTGTTCCCTCTCTAATTTTCAGTCACATTAACAAGCGGACCACATATTTTGACCCACGCCAAGCATTTACAGTAGAAGATGTGATGGTGAAGCCAAAACGGTATGACGGAAACACTGCCGCTCTAGAGATCCTGCAAGGTCGTGACCTCTCTGACAGAGTTGTGGTCATTACTGGGGGCAACTCAGGCATTGGTGAGGTCCATAAAATCTTTGTTTGTTTTCTGAATTCAGTAATGTTTAGTTATATCTATGTTAGAAATAATCAGTACGCAATAAAATGTGTTTACATTATGTGACCACTAGGTGGTGATGTGGTCTTACATTGTAGTAGAAGGGCGCCTGACAAGAATGCCTCTGCTCCCCACATACAGTATCTCCATCCTTCCACCGCCAGACATTCATCAACATTAGTCTCCAAAATGATACATTTAGACTCAACAAATCACTCCTTAATACCGAACATGATTCTTGTGAAGTTCATTAACTGGGCTGAATTGGATGTCATTGTTAACGGTAATGAATGGTGTCCATTTGTACCCAGCAAATGCATGGCTCACTATATAATGGTTTGGAAACAAATGTATTTCCTCTTTCCTTTAGTTTAAATTAGCACAAGTAGTGGCCATTTGTTCAGACTTGCTGCTTTGTCTGGGTAGACAGACGGCATGAGAGAAATCAAATCAACATAAAATCGTTAATTGTCTTCATATTCATATCTTTTGTCCCATGGAAAGTCACAGCAGCTTAATTGCTGTGTGTGTATATTATGAGAAGCTGCAGTACATAATTTAGATTTACAGCAATCTGGAGACCTTCACTGGAGAAAAACGCTTTTCAACTTAAATGTCTTCCTAACCTTGATGATCCGATATCTTCATCTCTACAAATAATCAAAGCATAAAAGTCAATACAATTTGAAGGAGGCAAAAGTGCAAAATGTAAAGTTAAATTATTTCTCACAGTTTTTCCAAATGCTTCCATGGAGTTTATGTTTCAACAAATATGCCTTTCTTCGAAGCAGTGTGACTAGTTTATTAGATTTAATAACAAAAACTAGATACTGAAAAAAATAATGTGGCCAGTCTTTTATCAGTGAACCGCAGGTTTTCAAGTCACAAATTAACTGGACTCTGCCGACTGTATTTTCTTTCAGAAAGTTAATTTGTACAATAGTAAATGAGACAACTAAATTAAATAACAATAACCGTGCAATCATGGAGAATTCAGCAATAGTGGTTTGTCAAAAACATGGAAACAATCTACCCTTGTCCACTTGTGGCAGAATAAAAATCAATTTAGTTGCTCAAGTGGCTAATAAATATGGGCTAACACCCAGGATACAAATAATGAAATGGCTAAAGCTTAGGGTTGAAACAGACAGTAATACACTAGGAAAATAACTTAATGCATAGCGTATCTGAGATGCAAAAATATAACTAGATTGTCAAGGTGTCGCTTTGTGGTTGCAGATGGAGAGCTTAAGTGAAAATGGAAGGTGACAAAAGTGCATGAACTCTACAGTCCAGTGGGAATTTTTTATTATGAAACTCAGTGGTGGAACGTAACAAAGAATATTTAATCAAGTACTGTACTTAAGTACAGTTTGGAGGTATCTGTACTTGAGCATTTTCATTTTCTGCTACTTCATATTTTGACCTCTCTACATTTTAGAGGCAAATATTGTACTTTTTTACTCCACTACATTTATTTAATAACTTTATTTACTAGTTACTTTTCAGAATCAGATTAATTATACAAAATACAATATAATCTGACTTTATCTATCCCTGATGGGAAATTTACAAAATACTCAGCAGTACTTCAAATTATAAGCATGTAAGGTAGTGAAAATAAGCTCCACCTTTACCAGCTGCATAACTAAATGTGATGGACACAATAATGTGTCAATAATTAATCCAATAATATGATATACATTAATGTAAAATGTGCTATTCTACATAATGAGTACTTTTACTTTTGGTACTTTAAGCATATTTTAATGCTAGTATTTTTGTACTTAAGCAACATTTTAAATGCAGAACTGTTACTTGTAACACACTATTTTTATACTTTGTTGTTGCTGTGTTTACTTAAACCTACAGTATGTAACTTTTTCCAAATGTTTTTGTTGTAAAAATCAGCTCCAAAACTCGTCTTAATGTGTAGAGGTGCTGTCGAAGCCTCCTGTGACCCAGACTCATTGAACAGCACTGGCAGCAGTGCAGAGATGTTAGCTTCTGAAAGGTTTTGAGTGAGACTGACCTCTCTAACCACTCAGAGATTTTCAGTTACTTCTGTTTGATCAGTAAGTTTTGTTGCAATCTCATTTATTTAACTTCATAGTGACAAATATCTGAGGAGCTGGGCAGAGTGTGGCGGAGCGAAGCACACTGTAGTAGAGCATAGAGTCGCAGGGAGAGGGAGCGCTGGGTGGAGCAGGGTGGGTTGATTTGGAGTTTCATGCTAGAGCTACCTACCTTCAGTCACCACCAGCACCATCACCACACCACCACTGGTGAAACTGGTGCCATCTACAGCCGTTTCTTTTGGCTTACATCTGTGTAAACACCATCATTAGCTTATGATGGGACTCTCTCTGAGATGCTCTGAAAGATTGCTCGAATACGTGTGGGTTCTGAAATGTAACAAATTTGCTTGGCCTTTTGATTCAAGGTGGTGAGAATAATTATATAAGGAGAATGGAAAAAATTGCAAATCGTTTTTACCACAAGAGGGCACAGCAGGTCCATGATGCTGTTCTTGCTGAGGTTTAAAATGTTATATTATTTAAACTTTTTTGCTTAGTTGAACTATAATGAAAAAGATAATCTACATTTAGCATTTGTTGTGATATATGTAGTAAATGAAAATTAGTTAATCAGAAAAAAGCTTTATTTTCCCAAATAATACATCAAATGCCTCAACACAGACATTTTATAGAGTGTGAATGCTTAATAAACCCTTATTAACATAACCTTTGTTTTCCTCTACCACATATTAAATATGCAGCAGCCATAGTTAACAGTATTCTAATAGTAATTGCTGCTACTTGTGTGCTCCTCTGACATTCCTCTAGTGAAATGTGGTTATGCCAATTGGTTGGACCCACTTAGCATTTTAATGGCTTCAGGAGTGTTTTAATCCAAGTGTCATGGCTATTTCCATTTTCCTTAGTGCTTATTTCTACCACAGCAAATGTGACATTTTTATTAGTAATGGTGGGATATTATTTAATTAGCAAATTTACATTTCATCTCTTTAATTTAGTTCTTAATGCACATGAACATGAAAAGCACATATATGACTTTATTTATGCATGAAATGTCATAGCCTTTGGTTCTGTGACCATCCTTAAAGTTCCATCGCAGTGGGGGTGGGAGGCGGGACAGTAATGCAGTTTGTCTTGTGATTGCTCTCCTCAGATCACAACATTAGTCTTCTTCTTTCTGCTTTCGTTTGCAAATTAAAAACCAGTACCCACCTGAATGGTGTTTTTAATTGTGGTAATGGAAATGAATGATCGCAGTTTGTTTTCCCACTGTTTCTCCTTCTTTTACTCTCTCCCCCTTCTTTTTAAAGGTTTTATTACTCCTGCAGACCTGTGGTTGTACACCTGTACCTCCACATTGATTTCTAAGTGGCTTTGACCCAGGACTGAGCCTCCTATCCATCCCCATTACACACTCCTGCTCTGGTTCTAATTCCCCTCCTATAAACTAACTCTCAGGTTATTTACTGGCCAGGGGTCCATGGAACTGGTGTCCTTAAAGGGCCATTGTCATGATACCTCTGGTCCCTACTAGGTTCAGACACAAAATGCTTTCTTTCTCAATATAAAATCAGTGCAGAACATGGTTTTAAAAAATTGAACTTATATTTAACGTATATATGCCTCCCTACCCGGGTGAGCAGCATCAGTCTCCTAGGCTCTTACACCAGGTATTATGTTGTCAGCCCATCGTATGTTTAACAGTGGTCAGAAAAAACACTGAAATGAACATTCAGACAGGCATATCCAGCTGTTTTCCATGTGGTGTTTTCATCCCAGTCTGATGTATAAAACATGTTTAGGCATAATTTTATTTTTGATAAATGGCACTCAAAAAATATTCTTGTGTTGTGTACTTTAGTAGTGTCATTAAGGAAATAATAGCCCCAGCCAACTTTTTAAAGTTTTTATATTTTCAAACCTTAATGTTGTTTTTATGATGATGTGCTTACAACCGTAGCTGAATCTCTTTGGCCCTTCAGTACAGTGGTTTGTTGTACAGCAGTACCTACAGTTGTAAAGCCCTACTCAGTCTAAATGCATGTACTAAATTCCACATGGTATTGTTGTTTAGGCGCAGGGTCAGCACTGGAAGCAGGAACAACTCAGGCGGTCCAGACGGGGAATAGCGAGGCTTTGCACAGCACAGCTTCATAATGTTTTCATATCTCTATGCATTGTCTCTGCGGTGTTTTAGGACTTTGAATGTTATTCTTATTCATGAAAGACTAACATTGTCCTATGTTTGTGTTGATCCAAGTGTTGTGTCGGGAGGATTAAGTGTCAGACCCGTGCTCTCCTCTCTCTGGATGGAGAGATCCCTAAGCATACTCAGTGAGTCGCAGAGCTGGGGGAGCCTCTGTGTGCAGATTAAACCCATAGCCTAGCTTTGTGGCTGATCATTAGATTTAGGCAGATTTGTTAAGCATAACTGCCATTAAATTGGCTGCAAAGCTCTGGTATTTACTGCACTGCTGTTTATGAATAAGGACCCCCTGAAAGACCCGTGCAGTGATGCGTTAAACCAGAGTCTCAGTAAGGAGGGGAATGCATTATTCATTGTGGGAGGAATTAGATGGATAAAAAGATGTTCCTGGTGAGGGTGGCATGTGGTGCCAGTGTCTCGGTGTGTGTGTGTGTGTGTCTCTGAGTGGCTGCTTGTTGTTTAAATGACATCCAGAGTGCATCTGTGTTTGTATTCAGAGGCCTGGTAGTATCTTGTGTGCGTGTGTGCTGGGGGACTGGCCAGCTCGTGTCCAGCTCTCTCTCCTCTGTGTCAGCTTGTGAACTGAGCCACCGAGGAAATCGAAGGAGAGTTTTTTTTCCTTTTCTTCAACAAGCATTTCATGTCTTTTCTGATGAATGTGTTTATTGGCTACGTAATGAGAACCAGTTATGGTTGGTTAGTCAAATTATTCAACTTTATTAACCTTGGTTGAAATTTGCTATGCAGCCCCAAACTGGTGTAACATGCAAAGGGTGTTATGCTGAGGGCCAGAAAGGTTCAATAATGATTACAGCTCTAATATAATAGAGCTGAAGTGGTTAGAGAGAGGATGGAATACATATATGTGCTTAAAGGCTGTAGGTAAAATAAAATGAAAGGGTACTACTGTGTTATTGTGTGTAGTCAAGTAGGTTATAGACCTTTTGAGTTTACAGTCTGCGGATGATGAGGGGATGAAAGTTACATGGTGGTGGTGGTAGTGGGTGGGGGTGATTGTGATGGTAGTGATGAAAATAGCCCCAATGCTCAGGAGATATGTGTGCATGAGCAGGCTTCTGCGGTCTGTGTTTATCCTGCATGTGTGGGATTTGGTGAGTTTATCAAGTTTACCGGCCTGTGTGTGTGTGTCTGAGGTGGTCAGGTAAAGCTGGCTGAGGGAGGATCAGGGTGACCTGTGTCATGTGAGGCCATGATGAGAGATTGTGTAGGGAGTTGGAGGTTGACACAGAGGGTCAGAGGAGGAGGGGGTGGGTACTAGACAGGGCTGCATAGACGGTGAGACAGCAGTGTGTGTGTGTGTGTGTTGCGTGGGGTGGGGGGGTAGGAAGGAGGCAAAAGGGGACAGGGAGGGGTAATAGAACCACTCCAGTGCTCTCGCCTGTAACAGCTCAACCTTGGGCCGTAATTACTAACCATACATTTCACTTTTGGGGTGACATCTCCCTCCTCTTGGACTAATGGAGGGGAATTAGAGGGGATCTTAAAAGTCAAAAAGTGTGTGTGTGTGTGTGTGTGTGGGGGGGGGTTGTGCAATTTGGGACAATAAATAAAACTGAGTTTTCAAACAAACAGAAACAACTGCTTCCTCGTTTCAGCTTCTCCAGTGTGAGAATGTCATTGTAAACTAAGTATGTTGAGGCTTTGAACTGTTGCACAGAACAACAATTTGAAGACTTTACCTTTGATGCAAGAAAATTATAACAGGCTTTCCCCCACATTTTCTGACAGTTTATTGATCCGATGTTAATTAATTAAGAAATTAACTTGTCAATCAATAATAAATTAACCAATAATAAAAATAATCTTAGTTGCAGCATTTTCTGACACTTGTGAATCAGTCATCACTTTACCTCATTACTAACTGGGGGATCTTGGGGTAAAAAGATCAAATTTACTGTGTGACAGAGCAGTGGCAGCGGTGGACCAGGTGGAGGGGGTCTGCCGCGTGCTTGTGAGCCACATCACTTCTAATAACTGTACTAATTTATAAACACTTCACCAACTCAAAGGCCCAAGAACTTTTATGAATAAATCAAATTCACTGCACCAAATTAAACTAGCCAGTTTAATTTATTATTTTTATGCTGTGCATTAGAGTTAAAATGCCATCTAATTCATTGAGGTGGAGTGATATGTAGCCTGTTCATGATCTGTGTTGCTCTTTTGAGTACAAAATTTAAAGGGGATTGTGGGAACTCCGCATGTTTACCCACAGGTCTTGTAATGATCTGATCTGATTTCTGTTTGCCCAATTGTACTGCAGAGCTTATTTTAGTTAAATGCCTCTTTGGATGCAGATCAAGGGAGAGAAGGAGCAGGCAGTTCCGTTTGCCAAATAAACAGGTTTACTGATGAGGCTGGTAATGATCTCATTACATTGAGCCAGTACACCTGTGTACGAGGGGGATCCAGAGAGGGGCGGCAGGCCAGGGAGGACAAACAAAGCGTGAAATCACTAAATCACACCCATTATTGGGGGATATCAGTAGGGCCAGGATCCTAATGTACCATGAAGAGCATTCACTGCTTAATGGACATTTTACACAATTTTTATACATTACAGTAACGTAAATTCTCAGTACCAGCTGAGATGTTTACTGTATTTTTGTTAGATTGCAAAGCTTCAGATTGAATAGGCACTCAGTGAAAGAATCTCCTTTTACTTGGCTGAACTTTGATGTCTTCATCTCACACCTTTTTAAAAATGTCCTGATCACGGACACACTTTTCTTCTTATCCGTGTTTACCATGTTCTTGTCCGATTAAAGAACCTGGAAGCTCATAACAGTGTACCATTACAGTCATGCCTCCTGAGTGTTGTAAAACAGCTCCTGGCGCCTGTCGATCCACCAGACCAAAAGAAACCTCCCTCTGACCTCTCGTCATGTTCCACCATCAGCGTACAATGCTAAAACACACTCTCTTTGTTGTACACCTGACTGGGAACTAATTTCGGTGCAGCCCTCTCCACTGGCAACATGGGTTGAGAGGCCGGGGAGTCTCTTTTACAGCAACGCCGCTCTCGTTATTTCACAATTAATGTCAAGCCCTTGTTATTTGTCATTGGAAATACATGGCTACGGTGCTGCAGCTGTTGTTGCTGCCATATTCTAATTTGTTCTCCATTATGGAAAACATTGGTGCCGATTAATTTCACTTTCATGGTTTGTACACACAACAAGTGAGTGTGAGGTGTTGTTGTTTACCAGCAGCCAGTACTCTTGTCCAATTTATAAAGGCTGGAAAAAAAAGTTTAAATTATGGCATCCTTTATTTATCATTTTCAAATTTATGTGGGTGCTCTGTTGTACTCATTTTGAATATGCCGTACCCTTAAAACCAGACACATCTTTAACATTTTAAAGGGGCATTATTATTATTTTTTATAATTAGTATTTACATTAAATTGATGTGAAAATTCAACATTGTACATGACGCTGAGATGATTTGATGACGTTTGCTACCTAAAGCCTGCTGCTCATAATCTCAAAGCGCATATTTACTCCAGGAGTCACACTGCTCGTTTTTTCTGTCATTTTGTTTTTATTTTCATTTCCATTTCCTGTGAGTGAAATGATCTCCGCTCACAGCCACAGTCCCCTCCATTACACCTAATAAGGTGTCAAATAATTTAATTCCATGGTTCACTTGTCAGAAAGAGCTTCCAATCCTACTCCAATTTTGAGTTTTAATAGATATTAGTCTTTAACGCTCTTCTCACAATTAGGCCTCCCAGTTTTGCTCTTAATGAAAATCAGATTAAGACATATAATCTAATTACAGTTCATATTAATCCACCCCCTGATACACTGCCTCCTACTCTGCCTTTCAGACCCTCTTTGCCACAGTCACTTACTGTGCCCGTCAGTTTGTCAGCCAGGGTGCACAGACTGTAAATGGGCCTATCTGAGTGGAGCTTGTATTTAGAAGTGGGATTGAAAACTGTGATGCTCCTCTGTGCTATTGAATATTGTGGAGGATAGTAAATGTCAAAAGAAATAAATATACGGTGAAGGAGAAAAGTTAATCGCATAAATTAATTCAACCTACGGGTTGAAATGACCCATTTAGACTTATAATTTAGAAATGAACTTCTCTGTCTATCTTCACTTTTTGTCAGTTTCATCATGACTGTGATTTGGACGGAGCCATGAAGTCTTGGACTGATAAATTCTGTGCGTATCTGCGGACCTCGGTTCATGGGAGAAATGTCCTTATCAGAGGCGCTTTGATGTTCTGAAATATCAGACTAAGGTTCAGCCCGAATGTCATGTCGTCCAGTTGTTCATTCGAGTTTGTCTGTTAAGAGCCATGTTTTCATAATTACTGCCATCACTGTATAATTAACAATATAATTAACAACCAACCTCCCAGTATGAGCAGCGATACCTTCTGGAAAGCCGGCGGTCAGATCCCAAACTTTCATCACTTCAGAGAGAAATGATAACTCCATCTACTAGACCGCTGAGTTACTCAGTGAGAGAAATTATATGGAAAATTGATAATTAGGTTCAACTCCTGAAAATCAAAGTTATCTTCAGAAGAAACTAATTTTTCCCTGCTTTTATTATTTTTTCTTCATGTCTTTGTCTGTCTGTCTCTCTGTTTCCCTCCTCATGCTTCAGGCTTTGAGACGGCCAGGTCTTTTGCTCTTCACGGTGCCCATGTGGTCCTGGCATGTCGAAACCTGTCCCGGGCCAGCAAGGCTGTTAACCTTATACACCAGGAGTGGGTAAGTGAGAGCTGGACCTTCAACAAACCCCTAGATTGAAAGGCTGAAAGGATACAGTAAGTCTGAAAGTCTGTATTTGTCATCTTGGCAACAAATACCATAACGAATTTGCAATGATCTGATTCTTCTAACAGGCATTGTCTATGTAGCCAAAACATTATATACAGAAACTGATTTGTCTGCGTCATAGACGTTAGTTGTTGAAAAATTGTATTAAATAAATGATCCACTCTGGTGCAGTGGGTGGTACATTTCTTCACTGCAGTGAACGCTGTAGTTTATTTTGCACCCACCCCATACTGAAAACCATTCTGCTGCCATTAATAGTCACTAGGATACCAAATGTGTATTAATCCGTGTTCAAAGAGAGTGCCCAACAAATGCACTATTTGGCTCTATTTACTCCAAAAAACTACAGTTCCCATCTGTCAATGAAAATTATTTTAAGTAAATTAAAGTATATATCTTTTTTCTTTATCCCCTTTAAAGATAACTGGGGCCTGCTGCCAGATTGGCCATAGACAGTATAGGAAGGTTGGACAGTATTGATAGATGGACTAATGTTCTGCTGGTTTTGGTCTTTGGTCATGGGGTTTTATGGCCATTAAACTTAAAGGTCTCTATTTTTCTGCCAGTGCAAAGAAAGCGTAACTTTTTTTATTGCAAATGCAGGCACATGGCAATCTTCCTAACAATCTAGTCCATAAAGCCAAAGAACAGGTACTTGGACGGCCACACCAAATTAAATTAAACCCTTAAATCCGCAACTCATCTGCCAGAATTCACTGTAAAAATGTATTGTGAAATTATCAAAATTATGAAATATGTGTGATAATTCTGAAAGATTATTTTAAAACATGATATTTAAACTCTAGTTGAACAGGTCTGGCATGAGTCAGGATGCATCAGCTGTCCTTAAAGGATGCATCTGTGGGTAGATTGCACTATATATAATTGCTGTGCCCTATTTCAGGATAATAGGGCCAGAATCTTGTCAGCAATATTCTTTAACTTATTATATGAAATGTTATGTGCTATGCAATTTATTCATTTGATATTTGACAGTCCTGTGATAGGCAAGAGTACATTGTATATATACACAAGATCTATTTCATGTCTGTCTGTCCTGGAGGAAGGATACTTCCTTCTCCTGAGGTTTTTTTACCTATTATGTTTTTATTCATTTAGACCCTTGTTTATATCCCCTGTTTACAGTGGGTACGGAAAGTATTCAGACCCCCTTAAATTTTTCACTCTTTGTTATATTGCAGCCATATGCTAAAATCATTTAAGTTCATTTTTTCCTCATTAATGTACACACAGCACCCCATATTGACAGAAAAACACAGAATTTTTGACATTTTTGCAGATTTATTAAAAAAGAAAAACTGAAATATCACATGGTCATAAGTATTCAGACCCTTTGCTCAGTATTTAGTAGAAGCACCCTTTTGAGCTAATACAGCCATGAGTCTTTTTGGGAATGATGCAACAAGTTCACACCTGCATTTGGGGATCCTCTGCCATTCCTCCTTGCAGATCCTCTCCAGTGCTGTCAGGTTGGATGGTAAACGTTGGTGGACAGCCATTTTCAGGTCTCTCCAGAGATGCTCAATGGGGTTTAAGTCAGGGCTCTGGCTGGGCCATTCAAGAACAGTCACAGAGTTGTTGTAAAGCCACTCCTTCGTTATTTTAGCTGTGTGCTTAGGGTCATTGTCTTGTTGGAAGGTGAACCTTCGGCCCAATCTGAGGTCCTGAGCACTCTGGAGAAGGTTTTCGTCCAGGATATCCCTGTACTTGGCCGCATTCATCCTTCCCTCGATTGCAACCAGTCGTCCGGTCCCTGCAGCTGAAAAACACCCCCATAGCAGGAGGCTGCCACCACCATGCTGCACTGTTGGGACTGTATTGGACAGGTGATGAGCAGTGCCTGGTTTTCTCCACACATACCGCTTAGAATTAAGGCCAAAAAGTTCTATCTTGGTCTCATCAGACCAGAGAATCTTATTTCTCACCATCTTGGAGTCCTTCAGGTGTTTTTTAGCAAACTCCATGCGGGCTTTCATGTGTCTTGCACTGAGGAGAGGCTTCCGTCGGGCCACTCTGCCATAAAGCCCCGACTGGTGGAGGGCTGCAGTGAGGGTTGACTTTCTACAACTTTCTCCCATCTCCCGACTGCATCTCTGGAGCTCAGCCACAGTCATCTTTGGGTTCTTCTGTACCTCTCTCACCAAGGCTCTTCTCCCCCGATAGCTCAGTTTGACCGGACGGCCAGCTCTAGGAAGGGTTCTGGTCGTCCCAAACGTCTTCCATTTAAGGATTATGGAGGCCACTGTGCTCTTAGGAACCTTAAGTGCAGCAGAAATTTTTTTTTGTAACCTTGGCCAGATCTGTGCCTTGCCACAATTCTGTCTCTGAGCTCTTCAGGCAGTTCCTTTGACCTCATGATTCTCATTTGCTCTGACATGCACTGTGAGCTGTAGGGTAAAAAATGAACTTAAATGATTTTAGCATATGGCTGCAATATAACAAAGAGTGAAAAATTTAAGGGGGTCTGAATACTTTCCGTACCCACTGTATGTTCTTAACCAAAGCCAAGGTTCAAGCACAGAGTCTGTGATTTGGAGTTATATAAATAAAAAGATGCTTGCCTTTTTAATTTCTGTTACATTAATCAGTGATATGAAAGAAATGTCTGTATGACAATGTTTAGATTCTCACATACAGCCTACACACTTCCCAGGAAACGGTGTATGGGTGTCTCTGCGTAAAAGAGAGAGAGAGAAAGGGAGGCAGATAGAGGGAGAAAAAGTGAGAGGGGGCATCTGATAATTACCTGAGATTATTGCTCTAATATCGCTGCGCTTGTGACGCGTCCCCAGATTTACGAGTGTGGGAAAATAAACAAGTGAAATGTGGGTGCTGAAGCAGAAAGAATAAGCCATTAGCACTGGGTTGATTACAGAGAGCAGGACTTGAAGAAGGAGAGTGAGTGCTCAGCACAGATATGGGGAGAGAGGCTGAGAGGGAGGAAGAGAGAGAGAGAGAGAGACAAGCGCCTTTGAGCGAGAGTAGATCTGCAGTGTTTAAACTCACCTAACTCTCTAATTGAAGTATGCCCCTGGGGCTGTCAGTGCTGCTCCACACTGTGAAATGCAGTGCACTGATCTATTAATGTAGGTGCTTTGTCTAAACGAGTGAGGAAAAACTCTGATCCAAGTAGAAGGCTTTTTAGTTCAATTGACTGAAGCTTCACACCTGCCACCGCATTAGATGTTTGCGCGTTATCAAATGGCAGCCACTTAGAATTGCTTTAAAAGATCAAGTGATTGGTGACCTCAGCAGTGTAAATGATAATCTTCTCTATTTGTGGGACGCTGACATGGAATGTGTTGTCAGCAAATTTAATGACTGTGTTAATAGAGTTCTGCATAGTTCAAATAGAGCAGCAGCAGTGAATTAAAATTCCTTAAGCTCACTCTGTATTTCCTTCTTAAGGAATCCCCCTGTTATAGGCTAATGAATAAAAGTCACAATATCAGAATAAATCTTTGCTGCAAGTTCTCTCCTCTGGCAACATTATTAATAGATTCAGGAGAAGAATAGAGCGGAGGATTAATCTTTAAGATGATGGATGGCTCTGCTCTCCTTCCCATGCTCTAACGTTAAGGTCATTTTGATAAGAGGGTATATTTTGGGGTCCTCTGTACAAAAGGTCATCATATCTACTTCCAGGTCCCTCTTAGAGTTGCGTTCTGGCTGCCAGGAGTGGAACTGCTGTCCCGATTGCACAGGACCTCTAACCTCTAACTACCTGCTTATTATAACTCTCAACTCTCTTTTCTCTAACCCTCTCTGTGTGTCTCTGGCTGTGTGGGCTAGCGTTGCTGTTCAGAGGTGAGACTGATGGCCCATCCACAGCGCAGGGCAGTGCGGCTCAGCGTAGCGCCGTGTACTGACACTGGGTATAATAGTGGGGTCACAGATGGATAATGGGTAGGTCAGAACAGCCAGTGGCTGTTAGGAAGAGCAGGGTCAGAGGACTTATCCTTCCCAGCCAATCATAATGTGCTCTGCCAGGAACTGCTACAGTACAAACAGAACAATACAATTTACACAAGATTCCTGGAAGAAACTACAATGAAAATATTCATTTCTATATTTAGCACATTTAACTGCTCACTCAATACTTAACGTCAGTAGAGCCAGTTTGGCACTTCTGCAATTGTAATGCCTGTTTGTGTTTTTGCTGACATTTGATCATAAAATTAGTTTCTTGCTGTGTTTATGCTACACATTGTTTTCATGATGGGACTTTAGCTGTATCTCCACCGCCGGTCTAATCTGTGCAGAATGTGTTGTTTTTCGCTTCCTCTATTCAAGCTATGATGTGAAAGTCCTCCAGGAGGCTCATTAGGGGAGTTCAGAGTGGCAGAGAGGGGATAAACATTTACCTTATGATTGTGTTTTACAATAAGCCTGATGCTGGTTGCCTTTATGGGGTTCAAAGGAGGCTGTTTTTACAGGCTCTGATGAAGCCACAGTAAAACAAGGAGGGGATTAAGCAGCAGATGGGTGGTGGGAGAGATGGAGGGAGAGCTGAAGGAGATGGGAAGATGGATAAAGAGAAAATACATGGGTGAACTGTAACAGAGATGTGCTCCAAAAAGAGACAATACAGACATTTAAGACCCAAAAACTTTGATTCTTGTACACTTAAAAAATAAATTTTCTGGATTATAGTAAATTTTGCATCCTATTTCCATATAGAGACCTTCAGGGAGCTCTGCTTTGCAAGCCCTTAAACTCTACAGCTCTTGGCCTCTGCCCTACATTTTAACTACATTTTATTTTCCCACAGCCCCTTACACAGGATCTATTGTCTATTCCACTCACAGTACAAGCAGGTTAAGTTGCTGGTTAACAACCAAAGTGTTGCTTGTATGCCAGAGATTTATATTTCCTGATTGCCTTTAAAATTCTGCTTATCTTTGACTCTGCTGTGTCCCTCGGAGAGCTGTAATGGACCCCCCAGAGACACAGTCCACTGCTTGGTGGGTCAACCAAGGCCCTTGGCCCCTGAATGTAGAAGAAAACACACACACACACACACACACACACACACACACACACACACACACACACACACACACCATGTCTGTTTTGTAAGTTTTCCTTTTTTTAATATCCAAAATGCTCATTTTCCCTACTGTCCCTTTCTACAACACATGCTAATGAGATGCTTTGTAAAGGCGTTAATTAGCGAGCTAGTCACTGATTACTGCACTTGTTTTTGGTGTGTGTGTGTGTGTGTGTGTGTGTGTGGTGGGGTGGGGTGGGGGTGGTATTAATATGGCTGTGTGCCGCTGAGGAGAGTTCTGTCAGGGTCTGCTCTGGAACCAATTAGGCTAAAGCTTAGTGTCCACCGAGGCTGCTGGGAGGAAAAAAGCCTGCTGCTTGCAATGTCAAACAGCAACATTAACACGGGCCAGAGAAGCAAAGCGAGACAGGCAGACTGAGAACCTATAAGCAGTGGTCACTCATACAGGTCGACAGACAGACAGACCACATGACAGACGGCTCCTCTGTTAGATGAGAAAGTCAGACAAAGAATACCCTCTACCTTTCCTTGTAGATACTCTTTCTCTAGTTCTCATACTGTAGGACAAGTTAACATCAGAATCAGTGGCAGTGCTCCTTCCAAAGTGTCTGCTGTTTTAGGTGGGGTGACTGGATTTTTACAAATCAGAGATGGAAGAGATATTGAAAGACAGAGACAGAGAAAAGGCAATCTCATTTTGAACATATTATAGTTGTGTTCCCATACCATCCTGATATGTAGTCTTTCTGATTCACTGTGACCTTTCTCTGCTTGTAGCCTGTGATGTGAATATCGCATTTTATGCGTCATGGTCTACATAGCAGTATGAGGTAGCAAAGCTCTAGATAAGTCCCACATTTCTTCTAGAAAACAACTTTCTTCCGTGACTGTGTTCATTAGGATATATTCATGCATGCAGACTCCTTTCTGTGTCACTTTCACTCTGTATTTAACCAGAGTCACACTTGTTTGTAGTGGAAACGTGGTGTGTGTGTGTGTGTGTGTGTGTGTGTGTGTGTGTGTGTGTGATGTATGTGTGTCTGCATGCATTTGTCCATTTGCCTGGTGCATAACCTCCTGTGTCAGTCTGACAGGGTTTGTGCCCCCCTTTGGCCACCATGCCATGCCACGCTCCTCCTGCTGAGGCCAACAGGAAGTGACACACGTGAAATGCTGACCTAGTTGTTTGCAGCTCTCTCCAGGGCCTCAGGATGCTGCTCTTTTAGCCACTCTTCTCCTCTCTTCGCATGCCTCTCCCCCTCATCTGAAAGGCCTCAAAAGACTTTTGTCCCCTTTTGTTTACCATTTTATCTTGCACCACCTTTTCCCTTCTTCTTTTCTTTCCCAAAATGATTAAAACAAAACAGCAATTTCTAAATTGTTTTAATTAAAACATACCTGTTTGAAGTAAATTAGGATGTCTCATGTGGTGCACTTCCTCTCATTAAAAAGCATAGGGGATAGTAATTCTTTTGCATGTGGTTTTGCTGACATACCACTGTTAAAGCTCAGATAAATCCAACTGAGATTGTTGTTGGCGATGTCTAAACACCTGCTTAAGCTGCCCCAGAGCCTCTTTTTAGATTGTCCCCAGACTATACCAATATTATACCTGTGCTTCCACCTCTCTCTGCTCTCTCGGTCCTCTTCTCCAATCTCACATACATCCACTGAATCATTGAGGGAGAGGTGGCTCTCCCTTATTTCCAGGATGAGGCATTGTGCAAATCGGTCTGTTTCCTTCCATATTAGTAGCAGGTATCCACCTCCCCAGGGAGACCTTTTCATCTCTCTTTATTTACTTATTTATTTCTTTGTTTCCTGCCTTCATTCTGTCTGTAAACTGGGAATAAAAAGGTCCCACTTCTCCAGCTATGCTCTACATCAGCCTGGTGCTGAAGAGCAGAAGGGATGGATGCAGTGAGGGTGGAATTGCGATATGTAAATTTGATGAGGAAACCCCCTTTTCCTCAGATGTATCCAGCTCTGATTCCTCCAACTAGCGACCACACAAAGCTGTGGAGCTACAGTAGGCTTTACTGTAATATACCATTGAGGATTTCTTTATATTATACAGGTGACAGTTACAATGCAGCTTGTGGGAATACTAAAGGAGGCTTAGTGTAGTATAGACTTTTAGTATAAAAGTGTAAGAGTTGAATACCTTAAGGTTTTACAGTAGTAAGCATTTTGTGTGTGTGTGTATAATTGTGCATCTATGTAATGCACTCCTCAAGTACAGTATGTATGCACATGTACGTGCATGTGCATGCACATTACACACACCCATCCACATGGTGTGTATTTAAATGCTTGATTATGCATTTTGCATAGCTTTGGGACATGCATCACTCTTCCCAGACTGCTAATAAAGTGACCAGGGAGATGGGGAACCTAAATGAATCCTAAAGTGCCTGGCTTGCATTCCTCACTCCCTCACTCTCCCTCACTGCTCTGCTTAGTTATTCCAGCCCTCTCTGTGAAAAGCTGTGTGCCTCTCAGCTCTCCTCCTCCTTATGTCTGTCTGCTATAGCCAGGTGCTCTGTCTCCTGAAGAGGTGTGGCCTGCTCCTAATTGCTTGGACCACAGTGAACTATGGGCAAATGCTCTGTGTGAAGGAGCACCATGGAGGAATAATTTTGAATAAATCACATAGTTAGCCGGGCTGTATTTTCTGCTAAATAAGCAGTTCAGCAGCCGTCTCACATGGAGGTGTGAGCGTTAGAATGACGGGTCACTTGCCATAGGTCATGTTGGGGAGGATTTAAATGATTTAAATGATGTCACTGCCACTGAAGAGGACAGGTTGAGGAAGGATGTGTAAGGCAGCACCTCTTTGTTGTTTGAACCTGACAGGCTCTCATCCTTCACTCCTCCACTCTCCCCTCTGAAGGAGGGCTCATAGCCCTGGGATGAGGGCTTCTTATGATGAGAGAGGTGAGAGGTTGCTTGGATCTCTTTCACTCTTTCTCTCTGCCAGCAGAAAATGTTTTTATTGAAGTCTCAGAAGTGCTGACCACAGAGAGACAAGTCCAGCACACACTGTAATGTTTTAAATCAGGAGATGAGCCAAATAGACTCCAGCTTAGTCAATGTCTGCCAAACAAGAAAACATAATAATGTTAAATGCAGAACCCATCTGGCAACTATCTATAACATTTATCTACTATTACCCTAAGCTTTTTTAGCATCTTTTGCGCAGTTTGCAATTAGAACAACCTCCCAGATCCCATGATAAAGTTCAAAGGAGATGCAATAGGCTAATTAGAAGTAATTCTATGTTTGATGTCTATGTGAGATGTAACTTGTCTGATGCTGTTTCTCATCATCTTTCATAACCCACAAAGAATTTATTCAGAAATAAGATAGGAACTTAATGAATATATGTGTGTGTGTATGTGCATGCGAGTTTATTCAGAAATAAGATAAGAACTTAATGAATATATATGTGTGTGTGTATGTGCATGCGATTGTTGCGCTACATGCCTTTGTCTGATTGTGTTTCGCATATGAGAGCGGAGCCGAAAAAAGGAGAAAGACAGGAGTGTATGCAGTTAGCTTGTTGTCAGTTTGTGTTTGTGGTAGAGAAGAGAGTTGTTGTCTGCTACTGAACAGACAAGTGCATCACAACAAGTCAACTGCTGCCATGTCTGACCATTCGGACACCGGAAGTCACAAATTTCAACGTCAGACCGATTAAGAATAACTGTCTCAAAGCTTCTCCAAGAGAAAAGTGGAATCGTGATGATGTTGGTGTGAACAAGATGAGAATTTTTTTTTACCTACTCTGTTTTTTTTAAGCTAACTGAAAGGAGTGCAATAAAAGCAATGACACACTTGATGTTCTTTAATTCTTGCCATGTAATTACCATTTAATAATTTGAATTTCCTTCAAATCAGTATGCAGTATTTTGGTGCACAACTCTGCAAATCATCTTACTTGACTGTGTAAAATGGCTTTTGCTTAAATGGCTGTGTCTTGTATTTGTAGGATATCTTCTTCAGTCAGGTTTCATGGAATTGATATCAGTGAATCGCTCCAGGCATCCAAACAGTCCTGCCCGAGGCACAGCCATCATTATTCTCTGGGAAGTTGTGTGCATGTATGTGTGTATCGGAGAGTGTGTGTGTGTGTGTGTGTGGGCCTCTTAGATTATGTGCATGTTTGTATGTGCTTTGACACAGAGTTAACACTGGTTTACAGCTTAATCAGTCTGTGTAACTGAATGCATATTTATCAGAGAGAAAATTCATGCTCAAAGAATCAGACCTCAGCCCATACATCATTATCAAACACACACATGCGTACCCTTGAACACACATAGATATACGCACACACGCAGATCCACATTTCATTAAAGAGGCAGATTCAGGCAGCAGTAGATTAAAAACAACGTGTGTTTTTACAGGTCCATAAATCAAGCATGGGACGAGGGGGATTCATTTAGAGAGCACCAGAGTTGTGGCGTAGTTGCCCTCACGTGACTAATGCTTAACTGCGATACTTTGATACACTGCCTTTTTATTAGTTTCATTCTCTCCTGCCCCATATCAGTGATTATCTCTCTGCTCACATTTGACTTGCAGAGTAGGCTAGATGTTGTGTTCATTTTGTTTGAAAATTTCAATGATGGAACAGCCTCCCTACAGTAGCTAATCAGCGATTAAGCCTACACACTGGCAAATGATTAGGCCTACAGAACAGTATTAGCAGCATAATGTAGCCTAATCTTACACAGCTATGATTGATCTTCTGTCTACAATATAAATAAAGCACTTTATTTTTATGCTCGTGGCATACTGTGTTTGGATAGTAAAGGCAGGTCATATTCTTTATTGTTTTCATCCATTGGGCTGGATTGCCTTGTGAATGAAGAGCAGGGCTGTTAATGTGTTATCGCTATTCGGGCTGCTCATATTTTCAAAACGGTACCGGTGTATTAATGGAGTGTGAAGCACTCCTATAAAATGTTTTGTTGAACAGTAATGTTGGGATATAAACGCAGCATCACACACCCACACATGGACTCCCTCTTAATCTGTCATACAGATGTTGTCTGACCGCCTTTTTCATTTCTTCGAAGGTTTACTGTTGTGTTCATGGATCTGTGTGTTTGTGGGTGTGTAATCCTCACTTTCAGCTGCATCTGGGTGTCATTGCTGCTCTCAGACTAGAGGGCTGGTGTAATTTCCCCTGCATTAAATCCCCAACAAGTTGCACTAGGGGAGGAAGGAGCATATTAAAGGTTCAAGTGGCTCTGCTCCCTTGGACTACAGAGAGCCACAGGCTCTCCTGACCTGTGACCAGGCACAGCCCTTGTGTATATGTTTGTGTGTTTGTGTGTATGTTGAGGGAGGCTCAGGGGTACCTCACTGTGTTTCTTTCATAGTGTAAAGCCTTTATTAGGGTTCGGAACTTGGGGAACCACAGGGCAATATTATTTCACATGTTCCAGTTGAGAAGTGAGCATGTGTGTGTTTATTAACTTTTAGATAACCAGCTCTATATAGAAGCAAGTTGGGTGTATATATCAAATAACTGTAATCAAACCTGGTGTAAACCAGTGAACACAGTTTAACCTTTAACATCTAACTCCCTCGGTCACAGCACTATTACATAGACCACAGGGGCTCAGCTGATTAATTCAGCTGAGGGTCTGATGCTATGGCTGAGGAAGAAATATGTCTCAGACTGGTTTTTATTCCGGCAGTGGTGTCGTAATGGATTGGGTTATTTTTTGAGAGGATAGTTAAACGCTACTTTAGTAATGGATTGTTCACAAAATTGCTCCCATGAACAGTCCAATTATAACTTTGCAACCATAACTAGAAATGGCAATCCTGTTGAGCTTTGGATTTCTCCAAATACCTAAGTTATTAAGAGGTATGAAGTGGTATTAAGAGCATTTTTAGGAGTTTCGAGGGTGTTTTTTTATTTTTTTTTATTTTAACCTTTTCCAGTACCAGAAATACACAAGCAAAAGTACAACCCCGAATCAGAAAAATATGGGACGGTATGTACAATCAAAATGAAAACTGAAAAATAGTAATTTGTAAATCATATGTGTCCTGTATCACACTGAAAACAATACAGCAGCACATTATTTGATGTGATACCTTCAAAATAAACAATCACTTCAATCGACGGACTCCTGCAACACATTCCAAAAAAAGTTGGGACAGTAGAGCATTTACCATGGTGTGATGTTGCCGTTCCATGTCACAAAACTTAAAAGACGATAAGGACTGAGGACACCAAGTGATTAAATGTGTGAGGTGTAATTTTTTTCTCATTCTTCCTGCAAGCAAGTCCTAAGGTATGTAACAGTCCTGGGCCTTTGTTGATGCAATTGGTGTTTCAAATGCACTACACATTCTCTATTGGCAACAGGTCAGGACTGCAGGGAGGACAGTGCAGTGCTCGCACCCTTTTCCTCCACAGCCAGGCCTTGGTAATGTGTGCAGTGTGAGGTTTTGCATTGTCTTGTTGGAATATGCACAGGCGACCCTGGAAACGTTGCTGTCTTGAAGGCAACATATGATGCTCCAAAACCTCTGTGCATTTTTCAGCATTGATGAAAAAAGACCTGAAATGCTGATTTGTCTCACCACAATACACGTTTCCACTGCGTGATGGTCCATCCCAGATGCCTCTGAGCCCAGAGCACTCGGCCGCGCTTCTGGACACTGTTGACATGGGCTTCCTTTTGGCACAGTACAGCTTTAAGTGGCATATATGGATTTAACTACGTATTATAGTTTCTGACACAGGTGTGCCAAAGTAATCCTGATCCCATGTGGTTATATCTCTTATAGAAGAGTGACCGTTCTTGGTGCAGTGCTGTCTGAGGGAAAAGGAGAGCAACAATCATCCAGCTTAGACTTGGTCCTTTATGCACTGAGATCCCTCCAGATTCCTTGAATCTTTTAATGATGTTCTGCACTGTTGACATCACCTGTTTCAAATGAAATCATCATTTCATTGTTTTACCTCATTACTGGCCCTGAAATGTAACAGTCCCAACTTTTTTGGAATGTGTTGCAGCATCAGAATTGAAGTGTTTATTTTGAACAAAGAATAAAATAATGTGCTGCTGTATTGTTTTCAATGAAGTACAGGACACAGATGATTTACAAATCAATATTTTCAGTTTTAATGTTGATTTTACCTACCGTTCCAACTTAATTTTTTTGAGGTTGTACAAGGAACAGACAATGTGTTTGTTTGCTTTAAAATAAACTACAAATGTACAGCTAACTAACTTTTTACCTGCAATAGTAACCAAAGATCATTTCACAATTGGTCCTGCTCTTTACAGGATGAGGGAAAGTTTACACTCTCAAGAAATAGTGTTGTTTTTGTATTTAGTCCTTTCAGCACAATATATAATATGAATGGAACCGTTTTTGCTTTTAATTAGACAGCTGGAAACATTAAAAGGTTAACTGAAAATGTTGTTTTCAACCAACTCATGAGGCTAACATTAGCTTAATTATTTACTAGCAAGCTAAAACTAGCTGACAAAATTGTCTGTTTCTGATTAGAAGTGAGGATTTTTTTGGTTGATGTCGGTTAAAAATCAACAGCCTGTCTTAGGAGGGAATTTCAAGGGGTAATTCTGCACTTATTTTCACTCTAGCATCAATAAATACAGGGGGTATGGCTTGGCAAATGGTCATCTGAGTCAGAAGAAAAGATTTTAAGTCTTACTAGGATTTTACAAAGCTGGTGGAGAAGTACAAAGTTCTAGTGCAAATTTCTGAAAAAATATTAGCTCTAATTTGGCTCTGCTTGAGCATCCAATGACCTTATTCTCCCTTGTCATTTACAGTGGCTTTCTGTGATACACAGAGGGCTGCTACAGGACAGAATAATGTGACAGACCTTTGTCATTCCTACAGGTCTGACAGTGGCAGTGAATGGTGAAAAGAGTTAATTGGTGCCTCTCATCTCTCTCCTGAAGGGCACTGCTGCCTATTAATACAGTGTCATGATAAATTAGCCCAAATAAAACCCTACACACAGCAATGAATGATGAGCTTATGTCTGTGTGAGTGCATGTGAGTACATCTGCACTTGGATGTTTCCTTGAGTGAGTCTGGCTCATTAATTTTGGGTAACCAAATTTCCATTAGGTTTGAATGAATGACCAGGATGAGCCAGCTAGGGCAAGCAAGAGGACTAGACTGATTGGCAAAGGGGAGGAAATACATGAGAGATGAAGGGAGGAGTGCAGAGTGTGGTTGAGAAGAGAGGAGGAAAGAGAAGAGGGTGTATGGAGGAGTGCGGTGGGGCGGGGGTAGGGTGCAAGCATGCCCATCTATTACATCCCTCAGGGCCCAGGGGTCGGCTTCAGCAAGGCTGATTCAGAGTGATCAGGTTTGGACTTCATCTCCCATAAATCCTGGCACGTGACGCTGATGGATGTGGGCCATAAAGCCTCCTGCTCTGACATGTGGAGAGCAACATGGAGAACCATGGGAAAATGTGAGCGCTTCAGGTTAATGTCAACGAGGCCTGGGAGTGAAGAGGGGATGATGGAGAGAAGGACAGACGGGGACAGCCATATCAGGGCCGTACAGAGGCGGATTGAGAAGAATGAGCGGGCTGAGAGCAGGATTTGAAAAAAGCAGGGAGTCTGTGGGAACGCTGTAACAGAATTTACTTTGACATTGCAATAATTCAGCTGTCATCATACTGGTTTAAACCCATGTTGCTTGGAGTGCAGTGAATAGTCACACCCCATCTGTAAGAGATGAAGTCCTCTAAATAACTCATTTTGTAATTTATTTCCTCACATCTCCAAAGCCTGGTAATAAACTGCATGGCTATATCTCAGTGTGTGACAAGAGTATTAGTGTGTTTTTGTAGTGTAATTAATTCTGTGTGTCTTTTCATTTATTCTGTTATTGTATGTCTGTGTGGTGTTTGATGCATGACCAAGATGAATAAAGCTCATTAAAAAAGCCCAGTGATTATAATGGGGCCAAATACAGGAACTGCCGACCTGGCTAGACAGGAAATGGAGACATGTATACTTCCTCATTAACAGAGCCCCATTTGGGCCATAAAGTACCATCCCAATGTGTACAAGGAAAATGCCCTGATTAGAAGGGTGGAGGGGCATTACTGCCCTAATGAAGGCTTCCCCCACAGTCGTTTATGATATTGGTATGGGTAGTATGGTGACTAGGCCTGTGGGAGGATCTGACTTACAGAAATATGGACGCGAGATAGCAGAAGCACTGTGCTTGTATGGATGGGAGAGAGGAGAGGGCCAGGGGAAAGCATATCCACAACTCATTTACAGGAGTCAGTTTTACTAGGTTGCGGCTAATGGAGATGAGCTTTTGTTGAGAGCCAGGGGAGACGCTAATTTTACATAAAATCAAAAAACGTCTGAGAGCAGTGAGATGGTGTGCGTGGTTAGGTTGGGCTCACTTTATTCTGCCTGCTAACCAAGTGAATTCTCACACACTGACCACCTCTTCTCATACGAACTTTCTCCATCCAGCTGCAAAAGAAATGTTAGTGAATGACATCACTTTTTGTTACCGTGTTTGCTCTTTTGATTTGCATTTTAATGAATTGGTGTTTGATTAAAAGCCCTGTATTTGGTTTAATCTTGCACAGAACGATTTCAGAATTTACTCTAGATTTACTGAGATTGTGTTTTGAGGGCAGTCTGTGCATTTTTGCATCTCATTTTTTGAAAATTACAGACTTTTACACAAAGTTTTTCTGCTGCCTTTCCAAGCATTTTATAGGGACTGCAATCATTTGGGAGAGTTGGATAGCCTTAATAGACACAGTATTTTATTTACAGTCTTATGCAGACATAGCTGTTATGTGAGCCAGATAATGGGATTTGCATAGATTTTATGAGGCTTTATTTTTGACCAGTGGTATTGTGCATACCTTTCAATCATAATAGTAGTTCACAAATAGCATGGTTATTACTTTGACACTTCAGTGATAATGGCAGTCACTGAATGAGCACTACTTTAGATTAAGATACAGGGAAGAATCTGATATTCAACTAATTTCTGCAGCGAATTTGAAAAGGTATTGATGGGGAAAATAAGGTTAGCGCTGTCTCCTCACAGCAAGAATGTTCTGGGTTCGAGCTCTGATCGCCCCGGTGCCTTTCTGTGTGGAGTTTGCATGTTCTCCCTGTGCCTGCGTGGGTTTTCTCCGGGTGGTCTGACTTCCTCCTCCCATAGTCCAAAGACATGCAGGTTAGGTTGATTGGCGATCGAAATTAGACTTCATCCAGAAGGGCATCTGGCATAAAACATGCCAAGTTTAGCCTACGCATCGTCAGTTGGGTGGCAACTGATGATTCGCTGTGGCGACCCCTGACTGGAGCAGCCAGAGGTAGAAGAAGAATTCATGGGGAAAATAGACTTAGACTTTAAGGCCTAATCTTCTGCACACTGCGATCTCCTCTTCTCTAAGCTTCCTAATTTCTCCACTTTTCTTGTCCCACCCCATCACTCCCCCCACCATCACCACAGGAGCTACCTGAGGCCCTTCTGTCCACCTCATTCATCACTTGGCTTTGATTCCTCTGCTTCACACAAGAGAGAGAGACAGAGAGGAAAGAAGAAAGAGTTGAGGAGGGAGAGTTAAGAACCATAACAAACCCTTCTCTCTTCTCCCTTCTTCTTTTCTGCCTCTCTTCCTTCAGTGTGTGAGGGAGAGATGAATGCAGCCAGTGGAATTAATTGCACCCCGTTACTGAAGATCAGCAAGTTTTCACTGTTGGCGTGCTGATCTGCCATATGGTTGCCCACTAGGTGAACACTTTGATTAATGTTGCCCACTCCCCAGTTTTTTTCCCAACTAATATTTGATTCTGATAACTGAAACTCAGCTCCTCAGCTTCCGAGTCTCTCTGTCTTCAGTTTTCATTGTCCTCCTGTTTTGTTTAGTCTTGTCCTCTGCTCACTGCAGCCATTTGTGTTTGCAGGTAAAGTTTGGTTTCCAGTCTTACCTTCTCTTTTATTGTTGTTTTTCTACAAGCCTCGCTGACAAAATCTTTATGCGATGTGGCATCGGCGCAGGCAGTGTGGAGTTTAGAGAATCACTGAGATTGGAGGGAGAAAGAAAGGCCAGAGTGGGTTTGTGTTAGAGAGAGTCTTGGAGCTATAGGTATGTGTCCTTCGCAGTTGATTAGGCCCCTGGTGTGTCGAGTGGTTCACTATTAGTCTTCTCAGCCTCCCGTCTTCTACTGTGCACAGTGACTACCTCTACCCTAGAGGTCTGGGATGTGCACGCACACACACACACACAGGGAGACACACACACACACACACACACACACACACACACACATCCCATGCAAACAGTCAGATAGGAGGCTGTGCAGGGGTCCGGGCAGTAACAAGGAAGTGAACAGATGTTAGAGTCACAATATCAATAGGGATGAGTGCAGGTAATAATACCTTAGCAGGGTTTAGTCATGAGATGGTGTTAACTAGAGAGGCAACTCTCAAGTGCAGCATTCACTCTCTGCAAATCATGTAGCTCTGTGTGTGTGTGTGTGTGTGTGTGTGTGTGTGTGTGTATGTGTGTTTGTGTTTGTGGATGCACACACTCCCATTACATGTTAGAGAGAGCCTGTTTTTTGCTGCTGGGGAGCAGTGGGATGGTGTCAGTGCCATCATCAACTCTGAGATAAAATGTCCTCACGTAAGGTCACAAGTTCAAGTTTGTTTTCTTTTTTCTTTTGTTATAATGAGGCAGCAATACAGAACGCTATGCAGACATCCATGCTGGAGCATCTATTACAATCACTCGGGTGCTTTGTTTTTCCTCTGTTTTATGGCTTGTTCCTGCTGCTCGTCTATTTTGGTCTTCCTCAGCCTTGTTAAGTGCTGCCATTCTCCTGTGTTTGGATGTGGCCCAGAGGGCCCTTAGCGAGACCAGGGGCTGGGAATGAGCAGTGAGCCCCAGCCAGGGGGTGCCCATGGTAGGCTGCCAGTCCCACTAAATCTCCCTGATTACATGGGGTGGTTATGGTGTGATAGGGGTGTTACCAAGGTGGTGGGCTCTCCAAAGAGGCTGATTGAGATGCAAATGGATGCCATAACTCAGAGGTAATGCAGACCTGAACACCCTTTGCCTCGTCCGTTCCTGCTCACCTCACTCTCTCATTGCTCCCCATTTACTCCAGCATAGAAGGAGGGACTGCTATTGTCTCAGGATAAAGTTAGATATTTATTATAGTGCAAGACAGGGAGGAGAAATAAGGTGTTATGGTGGTGACTGAGGAGAATAAGACAGTATGAGCATGTAAACTGAGAGTGCCTTTGGTTAAGATAACCAATATACCACATACTATCAGATAAGTGCATGTGCTCCTGTAGTTGACCATAGACACGCACACTGACACACCTGAGCATACCAAACCCTTCTTCTGTGTCTTGGAAGGAACAGATGGACACTATAAAGTGTGAGTGACTTGAGTTGTCGATAGAAAGGTGGAATGAAAAGGGGATAAGGAGGGGGAGGAGTAATTGCGCAGTCCTTTGCTGAATTGTTCTGTGGATGCAAATTTAAATCCCTCCTATTATTTTAATAATCTGCCTTTTACTGCTTGTGCTCGGATCATTTGTTTGCAAACCAGGTTATTTGGAGAGGGAGGCTCGGGGGTAATTTCATGCTTTGGAGCATTTATATCTATAACTTAATGAGGAGAGGGCCTGTTGTTTCCTGGTAATACACTGCTAGAGGGGAGCAAACTTTTTATTCTCCGTTTAGGGTACTGTTAGAGGGCAATAATGTGGGATTACTCTGATGGAATTAAGGAGCAAACTGAGGAGAGACCTAATGTAGCTTTGGGTGATAGACTAAACTTAATACTGATGTTTCATTCAGGGTTTTTGTTAGGTTCATGGGGTGTACTATAAGAGATGGGCCTTCCCATTTGCCCATTATAGTAAACTACACAAATTTCTTCAAAGATTTGCTCAGATTTAAGCATCCTCAATTCCCAGCTGCTGTCTACTTGCACCCAGTCTGGTTTTACTCATTTTCTTTTCTTTCTCAGTTACTAAACTTTTTAAAATGTTTGTGCAACAGACAAAAATGCAGTCTGTGTTTATAAAATTCAGATCTGTCTCCTGCTTATTGTCACACAGTTTGTTCCAGGACAGGGAGTCAGTCTAGCAGCCAACTCAATTTAACACAACCTTATTACATTTAGCTGAGAGACAAAGGGAAGACTTGACATTTATGGAAAGCGGTGCACAGTCTTGTGAGATGATTGGGATTGTTAATGTAGTTACTCTTCTTCAGTGGAGCCAAGATGTCATGGGATGGAATCATGGAGGGAGAAGGCCCATGTCCTCATCGTCCACCGCCCCTGCTTCTCCTCCTCCTCTTCTTCTTTCCTTCCTCCTCGCTGTCATTCCTTTACTCCTCTGTTCCCTTGTGAAGGACTCTTCTTTTTGCAAATTGAATCAGACTGCATGAATTAACGCAATAACTCAATTTGTTTACAAGGCATCATTTATTCGCTGTCAGGCCAGCGCTCCATTGACAATCGGCGGCTCACTGACCCCTGACCTTTTCTGAGGTCACATGATGCATTTATTACATTGTTCAACAAGACTCTTTCAGGCTTTTATCAGGTGACAAGGGACATCAGATGCATGATGAGAATCCTGTTATTCAAATCTGCCTAACATTGTAACCGAATGCAAAAGCACATGACCTTATCACCAGAACGGGTGGACGATGTAAATGTGGCGATAGTAACAATAACACTAACATTCATTCATTTTTTCTAAGTCAGTATCAGTCCTGTGTAATCTCATTCCAGAGAAAACAAGATATTTTATCCCAGAGAGAAAGAAAAAGGCACAATCTCTTGTATTTCCAGGCTAAACTATTGTGACAGTAGAAAATAGTAAGCAGTTTAGAATATTGCCAAACAAAAGAGCTCTTAATCAAAGTGCATACCAGACCCTGCGGAGTGTAACACACTCCCTCATCAAAAGACCTATTATACACTTACTCACATCAAAGACCTTCATGTTGCTTAATTG
This sequence comes from Monopterus albus, assembly GCF_001952655.1. Taxonomy (NCBI): domain Eukaryota; kingdom Metazoa; phylum Chordata; class Actinopteri; order Synbranchiformes; family Synbranchidae; genus Monopterus; species Monopterus albus. The sequence continues at coordinate 618,526 of NW_018127885.1, forward strand.
CAATATTTTTTTTCTTATTCAATTGTGTTATGCTTATGTTTTAACAAAGCTGATACAAAAAGGACCCGGGTAACCAAATCAAAGGGGCTTAATTTATCATCCCTGGACAGCAACGTGTGTTCACTACAGTGTACATATGTACATGTGTGCATTGCTGCGAGTGTGCGTGGCACTTTACCAACCCTCCGGATACCGAGATTATACAAGACACGAGTGTTTCAGTAGAAATTAAACAGTGTAAAACTAGCAGGTTTAGATAAAGCAATCACATTACTGCCGCACTTGAAAAGAACACATTATTTTGTGCTTGAGAGAGTTGAGCTTTATTGCTGACACCGCCAAACAGAAAGTTGTTCATACAGTATAAGTGCATAGGGTCCAGGAGTTCCTCTTTGACTCTATTGTTATCTAAATACAACATAATATGCATCTAAGTCTGTGTGTGCCATTCACTCAGGCACTAAAGTCCCTGCGCAGAACTGCAAAATAAGCTGGGTGTAAATATGTAATTGGCAGTGCTTATTCTGAGATCTGAAATATTAGGGAGCAATATGGATTGCATTAAAATCCTGGTTGTTAGGGGTATCAGTTACACTGAAGACATGCAGGAAAATGTGCACTGTCTGCGAATCTGGCGGAGATGGAGTGGGTGAGATGAAGGGGGAGATGGGAGCATGAGAGGGTGAGGAAATGGAGAGGAAGAGACAGAGAGGGAGAGGAGAGTGAGATGAAAATCTCCTGATGTCTTTCTGAGAACATAGACACATTATTTAAATCTCCATCACTTTTTAATGTAAATCTGATCAGGCTCTGCGCCGGACGAAGAAAAGTGAGGTAGAGGCAGAAATGGAGAGACGCACACATACACATTGATATACACAGAAAGACAGAGAGTAGGCTTATAATATAACATTGTTAGGATTGAAAGCTGGATTTTACCATCTCACTTCACACTTTATCTGTTATAAAATACAGATGCACACAAAACACTTTTAAAATGATTCCAGCTGTCCTTTGCCTTTATGAAAAAACACACAGGCTGTCCGTGGAATATTGTGTGTGTGTGTGTGTGTGTGTGTGTTTGTGTGGAATCTGATATCTGCCTCAGGCCCCATGGCCCTGGTCTGTCTGCATCCGAAAAGCAAACTCTGCAATTATGATGACCGCCCTGTCCTTTTCTTTTGCCATCTCTGTTTCCCTCTCGCTCTGTCTTGAGCTCTCACCCTCTCTTTTGCTTTTTTATTTTTCTCTCTCTGTGACCTGTTTGTCTTTCTTCAGAAAGGTAAAGAAATTCCAAATTGTTGGACAGTGACAGGCTTGATAACACCTCAGACTACAATAGGAACTCTTCTTGCACTTTGTGTTCAATCTTTGTGTAATGCACAGGTACACTTGTACAAAATCACATCTGCTTAAAATGCTTAACTTTATTTTATTGGCAGCAACGTCATTGTTGTTCAGATCACTTTTACAATTTATCAGTTTAGGAGTTTTGTGTATTTTCACTTTAGCTGAAATGTACACACCTATTATGTAAATGTCGATGCATTATAATTCCAAAAATATGAATATTGCCACAAATCTTTGTGTGATCATTTTGTACATTGTTTAGTTTTTATTTCATTTGGTAAAATTGTAATATAATATTTACCTGTTTTGCACCACTGTTACATTACCTCTACTGTACTTTACTTGAGTGTTGCTGTTTGATACCACTTTAACCTCTAGAGTCCTGAGCTTTGGAAACCCAAGCTGTGCGGTATTTGATACCACTTTATACATCAGTCCACTACGTTACAGGGAAATATTGTTCTTTTTACTCCACTAAATTTATTTGATGGTTAAAGTTAATAGTTACATTGCAGGTAAAGATTTTGAAAACTTATGAGCATATAAAATATAATTCATCGCTATACAGTAAATTAAATTACACAGCAGTATATAAAGCACTTAAAATCACTTCACCTTGACCAGCTATAACATTAAAATTCTGCTTACATGTTAATGCATCAGTATTAACAGTCCTGTTATATAAAATGTAATTATCTAACTCAGCCACTTTGTCTACATAACAAGTGCTTTCTGTTTATTTAAAGTAGGCATTGCTCCTAATACTTTAAAAAAAAACCTTGTTTTTTTTAATAGAACAGTTGAAATGGAGTAATTTTGTGTTGTGATGCTCAATGAAAGGAAACAAATACTTCCTATACTGCTGGTTTAGTTCTCTTTAGTGCTCCCTCCTTCTTTGTGTTTTACTCCACCTCTACACAGCTGCTTGTCAGCTCTGAGCGAGTGATTAACTGATTGAAGTGCTTACTAATTAATGTGTTTCATTAATTACAGTCATCGATGCTGTGTTTACTAACATGGCCCTGTTGTAGCTTTACTGTGTCACTGAATGGAAATGTCAGCAAGTACTTAACCGAGGCCTGGCCTTTACTCCCTGTGCGTGTGCATGTGTGTGGCGCCCCTGATGCCTGTGTTAAGAGTATCAGCACGTATGTCCCTCAGGTTTCTCATCTGGAAAATCATCCCATGTCCTTCCTTCACCTTTCCCATATCTGCCCCTGCAGTTGTTTGATTTGTAACTTGATTTCAGGAAAGGGAAAACCTGTAGATTATCCAGCTTTCATTAGGGGGAAAAACCCAGTACGTGTCAGAGAAAGAAGAAATCAATTTAATACAGACTTAACTGGAGGAAATTGCATATTCTGCCTGTATGTGCTGAACAGGCACTTTCTCTTCCTCACTAGAGACCTGCCTCCCTATTAATTGCAGTGTGTGTGCGTGTCAGTGAATAAGTGGATGTATATGTGCTCGTGCATTTGTTTGTTTGTGTGTGTTTGTGATGTGCAGAGCGTATGCATTCATTTGTGTGTTAGGTGCTTGAATGCACATTGCCAGAGTGTGTATTCGGTCTCTGTGTCTGCGTGGAGGTCAGTTCTCAGACCTGTGGTAGGGCTCCCAGCCACATGTGTTTGTCTCTTTATTTGTGGCGTGCGTGTGCATTCACTGCACAAGGTGTGTGTCCATAACTCTTTGTTGATGTACGGCGCGTGCATAAGCGCATGTGACTTAGCCAGGTGGAGAGGAGAGAACAAACGTCATAATTGTGACAGGATGATATATGACCAGCACATTCCACGGTTCCCCCCTCCTTCCTTTTCTCTTTTTCTTATAGCTAAAAATATATATCTATGATAAAATAGACTCTTAAAAGCTGATGACCAATTTAGTGTGGCGTGTTGCGGACAATGTCATTGGGATCCGAGTTCCTCTGTGTTCCTCCCTCCGAGGCCTGTTCTAATCTACAGAGCAAAAAGAGGGGCTCAAAGTCATTTCTCTAATTGCTTTTATAAGGTGCCCTTTTCACATGGTGTCTCCCCTGCTCATTCACTTTCACCACCATTACAACACCTAACCTCCACACCTGCTAGTAAAAATACGGCCACAGAATATTGCTGTTGCTTTATATTGATATCAAATATCTCATATTCACAGGGAGTTAAAGAGGCCGCACCAAACTATGCGCATGTTGTCACTTTCCCTCTTGACTCCTTTACCATCTTCTCTATGTTATCCAAGGTCTATAGGGTAAGTGTTCGGTATACATGGAGGTACGTTTGATTCCTTAAGTGGCGTCCCCACATTGGCGAACTATACAGGGAACCGAGGTGGTCAGGGGGCGGCGTGAGGTGATGGAAGATGGAAACAGGGTTTAAAGGCACGGTTCCACTTGCTTGCATCCATAGGAGTGGCTGCTGTGCTATGAAAGGGGTCAGCAAGGTGTGCGTACCTGTGTGTGTATACGTGTGTGTTTAGCAGAGTGAGTTAGTAGAGTGGTCCGCTGTCTTATTGAACTTATTGAACAGGATGGGACTCCCCTGATCTAATATCTTTTCATTTTATTGGATTTGATGGCCCCTGTTATAATTATATTAGATTTCTCCCCCCTCCATTCTCCACTCTGTCTCCATCTTTCTCCACAGTAGTGACCACATGTCATTCCCCAGCACAAGTGGAAAACACCAGGAGAGAGGAGGGGAACCTCTGCAGAGGCCAGCTTCCTCAACCCACACAGGCACATGTTTCCCCTCTGTCCTTGGTTACTTCCTGGTGAAAGTCATGAAGGTCATTGTCAGGTTACAGGCAGCTTTTCTCTTGGGTTGATGGCTGTAGGAGAGAGCTGGTGGCAGGAGTGGAGGGCCGTGCTATCACAGTGACCTTGCTGCTTTTTGTCTCTTACATGCGGTTCAGGCTTTAAGAGGGACACGCAGTCCTCACAGTTTCTAGTTTTCAAACCACAAAGTTTATTTACACATCTGTCTCATTCATAATTAGCCTTTTGCATTTAGATGGAGCGATACAATATCTTGTGTGGAGCTGGGGGCGGTAAGCTCTGTCACCCCGAGCCGAGCTCTGTGGTGTTGCACACTCAGCGATTACTCCGGAGTTAACCAGAGAGGCTTTGCTGCCTCTCACTTTTCCTTCGCCCTTGAAGAGACCAGGAGTTGTCAGGGTCCTCATAAAAACCCTGAACGATTGCATCCGTGCGTTCCCCCTCTCTATTCCTACTCTTTTTTCCCCTCTTCTCCTTCCAAAACCTGGCCATCTGTCTAATTGTTCACCTCCATCGCTTTAATGCTTTTTACATGCTTTTCCCCCTCTTTCCAGGCAATAAACTTTATTTTCTTCGCAAGACTTCAATCTGCAGGGGGAGGGCAGGCGGGCTGCTCACCTTCTCCCTGCTGGATTCGCTCCAGTGGCCCCCCTGCAACCCCCCACCATCTTCTCTCTGGTCTCTCATTACTCCATCTCTCCTTCCCTTTCCCCCCCTCTCTAGAGAAAGGGATATGTGTTCGTCAAGCTGACACTTGCCTTCATCTTCTCTGCTGGTCATACACACATGGAGGGCTACCCTGTTGACGAGGCCTATTACTGACCTGTTAATTATCGTGCTGCTCTACGCTCTGACCTTGTTTGGAAGTAATGCCTCATTTTTCTCACAGTAAAACTCAATTCCCCATTTTATTAGAACAACTGAAGGCTTTTTTTAAACACACATTCATACCCTAATGTTTTCGCATTGTATTACACTTTTTCTTTTACAGTTGTACAAATACTTGGTGACTAAATACTTTTTTTTTTAAATTACTAAGCTCTTTTCAGTTTCCCTGCATTTTCCTGTATGTATACTATGTAAACTGGCTATAGGAGACTAAATGCACATTACACATACAAGCCATTAAATGAGACAGTTGTCTCCTCTCACCTGTGATTACTGCTTTGTGCAGATCATATAAGCTGGTTCCCTATAATCATATCTATAATAGCCATAATAAGTCCTTTAATGCTTTGTAATAGCATCCATATAATGGTATAGAGTAGCATCAAGAGAATAATTCAGGCATAGATAATGGTGTGGTGGCATGGTTTTACCCTTGAGTCACAACATTGAATTAGTTGTGTGTGTGTGTGGGTGCGCATGTGTCTTTGTATGCATGTATAAATACACCCTGGGGCGGTTAGGGTGTCTGTAAAATGCCTGAAGAATCGCATTTCCATCAGAAGGCGCTCTTAACCCTCTCCTGTAATTTTTTTTGTGTGTGTGTGCTCACTGCTCCATGAAGCATCCTTACTGTGAGTGTCATGTATACTTAGCTCTGTGGAAACAGACACGCAGAGGAAAGACATTCCCATATGACGCCCACAGACTGGAGATCAGATCAGTGGAACCGGCTGACAGAGGAGCAGCAGCACTAGTGGCGGTAGTGGTGGTGGATGGAGAGTGGAACGCCGAACGCTCTTCTGGGGTGTAATGTGAGCTGACAGCATTCCTCAGGGATGGCGGGCATGAAGAAG
>NW_018127885.1:624410-645672 GCF_001952655.1 Monopterus albus
TGCTGAACCTAGAGCCCACCTGGGAGTCCTGGACACATTATTTCACTCTGTTTCACCTTCCAGCATGAGGGATGAATCTAACGGACCACTGAATGCAGCATGCTCCACCTCAGCTCATGCTGCCTGCGCTCATGCAACATACACTAAAATCCAGTGTGAGCTTCATTGTTGAAGGAAGGTTGAACATGGGGTGTCTGTTGAGGGGGCCTGTGCTGATGAAGATGTAGAGAGAGGAAAGTGGGGGGGAGGGGGTGACACACTGGAAGGCGGGCAGAGACTTTAAATTGACATGCTTGATGTTCTTGTACGCTGTTATGATAGAGGCTCGCTCCTTTAGGCCTTCATGTGTCTGTGCTGAGGCCTTTGCCCTGCAGCAGAATGCTACAGTGGGATGGAGGGGATGATGAATATTTAGTCTTCCACAGTGTGTAAATGCAGCTATGCATTCACTTCTTAAGTCATTTTTCTTTTTCTGCTCCTCTCCTATTCTCACCCTGTCTCCCAACATATGGTGTAAGATGAGCCACACATACATTCACAAAAATGCACTGAGAACACACAGTTAAATGCTACGGAGTTCTCTAGGAGCCTTTAGACAGGATGGTCACAGTGTGTCAGCACTCCTTTCACATGGTTTTACCAATTTGAATGAAAGGTAATAGTCAGGTCAAGTCAAATCAGTTTGAATTAAGCTTACAACATCCTTTACACTTAGACCTTATACTTAGATAAGGATAACCTTTAACAGGGTTAAAACGTAAGAAGAGTAACAGAGGAGGGCTCTCTCTTTCAGGACAGACATGCGGTAGATTCCTTTTTCCTTAAACTGGGGAGACCTGTTACATTGCATTTTAAATAGGATGAAATATCACACCAGTGATGACCTTGATGATATAACTGGCAGTTGGCAAAAAGCTGTAAATAATGGCGGTGAACTTGTAGCTCTGCTGTTGCTGCCAGTTAAATCACTTTCGTGTTTTCTTTCTCAACAGCACAAAGCAAGAGTAGAAGCCATGATGTGCGACCTGGCCTCTCTTCGAAGTGTCAGGGAGTTTGCTGACTCTTTCAAAGCCAAGAAACTGTGAGTATAAACCACAGTATGAATTTTCAAAATGGGTTTTCTCGTCCTTTCTGGTATTTTTATGTACAATACTTAACTATTTTACTCAGGCTTTGTTTTAACGGCATCAAAGAGCAGACACACAAAACTCCAGAAGTTTACTTATCTGATATTTTCCATCTCTTTGCCCTTTATTTTACTAAATCAGGTCTTGCTTTCAAGCCAATCACTTCATTTTTTTATTTTAATTTTTTTATTGTTACTTCCCACATACACGGTATTTAAAGGACATCCAACCTGTTACTAATGAACGCCATATGGACAGGGCCCCAGGAGTCAGAGTGTATATTTGTGTGGATTGACATTGGTCAAACTGATGAACAGACTTCATGGCACTTATTTTGTGGTGGTCAGCTTTTACAGTAAGGCTTGCATCCTGTGACCAGTTGCGTAGCTGCTGTTTTGGGGTGATGTATTCTGTCATTCGTATTGCTCACCCATCAGCAAGTTCCTTGGCACAGGAGTGTGTGTGTGTGTGTGTGTGTGTGTGTGTGTGTGTGTGTGTGTGTGTGTGTGTGTGGGCGGTGGTGTCAGGGGAGGCCCTTGGGGAGAGGCAGGGCAGTCATCGCCCGTAGCAACCCTGGGGCAGGGTATGACCATCCAGGACACATGTCTTGAGTCACAGCCAAACCTCACGGTGGCTTCCCTCACTCTGTGCCCTATAGTTCGCTCCCATCTCTTGCATGTATCCATCCCGTCCACACTGAAGTACTGACCTCTCTTTAACCCTACTGTTCCTAGAATTCCTCTGTTTTTAGCATATCCCTTTTTGCAAATTGTTTATTTGCCTCAGTTTCTTCTTCTCTCATGTTATCTCTGTCTTTCTCTGTCTGAGTCGCTCTCTCTCTCTTTACCTCAGTATTTTGGCAAGGTTGTATTTCTTCATTACCTGTGGTGTTGGGGGGGGGAGTGGGGGAGTCCCAGGGGATGTCAGAGTACATTAATTCTCATCAGAAGGCGAACAGAGCAGAGTGGAGGCTGGGAGCTCTGAGCTGTGAATGGCACTGGGCAGCTGTCTGAGTCTAGCGCCACTCTATTACTGCACGTATGTCTTCAGGCATAACGCACACAGAAGCGTGCACACACGACACGCGCATGTATGTGTATGCATACATGGACACACGTGGACAACTCTGTGTGCAGAAACATACACACAGTTGTGTAAACACACAGAGACAAACACACACACAATAATGCTTCTGCAGCGTGTCATTGACAGGTGAAATGTAATCAGAGTCGTTTTCTTTTCCTTCTCTCGTTTCTCACTCCCTTGCTTTTAAGTGCTTTAGTCAGTGGCTTTCACGCTGCTTTGTGTTCCATTGACCCCGATTCTGCTTTAATTGCCTGTCCTTTGAAATGAAATTACCTGGATATTGATATTGTTGAACGCAGTGCAATTTCATTGGGATGTAATTGTTGGAGGACGGCACTGACAGAATGCTCCTAATACAATTTCTACTGAACGGTCCGTAATTAACACACACAATTTGTTTTCACCTGTGATTTTTTTTTTTTTTGGAAAAAAAAAACTGCGTTCATCCCGTTCTAATTTTCAAGCATATTGTGTGTAAGAGGTCTGTATCGATACATGCACCCTGCTAGACTTCACACTCGTCTACCATACTTCCATGTTGTTGCACGCTTTACAGATACATATATCTCTATATGTGTTGTCAGTGCCTGTTTCCCTGTTGCCAATAAAGTGCACTGTTAATGACCACTAGTCTGAGCCCAGCTCACATAGGCAATCTCTTCCTGCTGGCCCACATTATCATAGAGGTCAGGGGTCATACCCAGGGGGGTTATTTAAAGTAAATATATAAACCGATGTCTCCCTGTTTGGTAGTTAACACCCTCGTTTGACCAGCGCTGAGATTGCACAGTGCTCACAGTGTTGTGTGAAGTCTTAATGTGGAGAGAGGGACTTTGGTACACAGCAATAGGCCTATTAAAGACATTCATTAGACCTGCACTTATGAGAGAGGGACTAACTGGTGGGCAGTTGAATTAACAGGCCTTTTACATTACAAGCAGACTCGCCAGAGGCCCATCTGAGCTGCGTGGGGGAAATCGCTCTACTGGCCAGAGAAAAGTTGGTTATTGGAGTTTTTTGATCACAAAATATGTGATATACTTTCAGTGACATAGTTTTTTAGTCAGAGTTCCGACTTTACAGTGTAAGGTCACAGCAAAGGACGCAAGTTTATATCTTAGGAGGTGTAACTGATGTAAGGATTAGTTTAAAACAACAGCTACAGACAAAGGTTGAAAAGTTAGGTCAAGAGTTCATGCCTGCAGTGTTAATATGCAGCCCCTAGCCAGTACTTTGGGGAGAGAGCCAAGAGCTTTGCTTTGTGTAGCACCGTGTTACTGTACTTCACACTCTATTAGACAGGGGAACACCGGGCCAAAAACACCCAATGTATTTTGTCTGCTTTTAAGCTGAGAGCAATTTCAGAGCAAAAACTGACATCACAGCAGCGGCTGTGTTTTACACTTCTCTGTTTTATCCGTAAGTGCAGGTCACAAAGGTCATTTACTGTGTATATGTTGCTCCACCAAGCCATTACGTTAAACTTCCTTACCTTATTATATTTTGGGTGAAAATTTGAATATCTCACTGCCAGAGTGTGCTCTGCTGCTAATGTGCTGAGGTCGGCATTCTTTAAGTTGACTTGTGACTAGGTTTGTGCTCTTTAATGAACCTTGTGTGTTCGGAGGCCTGAAGGTGATCGTACAGTACACTCCTATGTAATAGCATGGGATGGCTCATTATAGCAAGGCATAACAATTCACACATTAATTTTCCAGCATCCAGTTTTTAATTAATCCAGTAGGCAGTCTTAAACACAGGGTACACAAATTGCCTTCAGCCTCATAATTAATTCTAATGGAAGAAATTAAAAATTGGTGGGGTGTGTTTGGATTGTTCATCTGTATTACTATGGTTTCGAGCTCGCTGGAGCGACGCTGTCACCGACAAGGATCTCTCCACCCTGACCATTCCAGCAGTTTCCACTCACTGGCACGCGATCAGGGAGTGTTTCTTGCCCACATGATGCATGCAAGAATGAAAATGCATTGTGTGTCTGTGTGTACTAAAACATATGCTTTTTTACTAACCCCTGAGTCAGTCACTTCTTATGTCATGACTTGTGTGTGTGTGTATTTTCTTTGATCTGCACTCTACTGCTCAGCCTTTCTGAGTCGATGTGTTGGTGGATTTGGTTACTCAGAGCAGTTATACAGGGCCTGCAGTGTATCAACACACATTACTTCCACCACCCTTGTGTGTTGAAACAGTTTGAGGTTGCTCTTTAATGTGTTGTTGGTTTTGGATTCCAGCCAGCTGTATTCTGTATCTACAGTACCTGTCGAGCCATGGGGAGTTGCACTGGAAACCTCTGGGTCATATCAGCATTACTGATGCTCTGTCTCTGAAGACCTCTGATGTCTGCAACACTCTGGAATAAGACACCCAGTTTCCTTTCTCTGTCTTTGCCTTTCGCTATTCCAGTCTTCTCCCTGTCTTTTATGCAGCCGTATCTTCCTTGTGTTCACTTCTAATCAATAAACAATCAAACATGTTTTTATTTTCTGCCTTCCTGTCCCCCATAGGCCCCTGCACATTCTGGTGTGTAATGCAGCAGTGTGCACTCAGCCCTGGAGCCTGACAGAAGACGGCCTGGAGTCCACCTTCCAGAGCTGCCATCTAGGTCACTTCCTCCTTGTTCAGTGTTTGCAGGATGTGCTGTGTCGCTCAGCCCCCGCCCGGGTTGTGGTTGTGTCTTCGGAGTCTCACAGGTAAAAAAGAGGGTGACTTGACAGGTTGAACATACAGTACCAGTCAAAAATCTGGTCACATCTTTTTGTTCAATTCAATGGGAAAATGTGTCCAAAGTTCTGACTGTACTTTTGCATTAGTTCTGCTTTACTCGTCACATTTTGACGACACTCCCCTTGTTCTAATATACCTTCCGACCCTGTGGTATATAAATGATCCACTCAGGTTGCTGAAAGGTAAATTAAACCCCCTGGCAGGATGCATTCACAGTTAAGTCATATTAAAATCAAACTGATTGCAGTAATATCCAGAAACTACTCTGTCTAATCCACCAACTCTTCAACTTCAGTCATGCTGTTATAGCCACCGCACTGGCTAGTTTTTACTATGAACTGATAGATCAGACTTAATGTGTATTGTCAAACATGACAGCCTCACTCAGTGAAAACTCATTTCCCTCCACACGCTGTCGCTAAGAATTAAACCTATCGTCAACGTGATGGATGGACTTATCAGCTAAAATTTACTTTGATCAAGTATGTGCGCCTTTCAGTCTGACCCCCCTGACTCAGCGACTTTCTTTTCGCTACTTCTGCCATCTGTTGTTTTTTAAGTCTGTCTTTTTGTTAAAAAACACTCTACTCCACAGACTTTTGTTTTTGCTGTCATGCAGTAGACAAGCATGATGCCTTGCAGTGATCTGTGAGCCCAAGCCCTGAGCTATGTGTTTCTGAGTCTGTGTGTGTGCGACATTGATCCTGGCCTCAGTCAGGCGGCCAAGCAGCGTGATTGATTGGCGCTCGGTAGAGTGACCTGAGACAAGGAGAACATACGCAGAGTTATTCTAGCAGATCAAACTGCAGCATGATTACAGAGTTCCTCGTATGAGTTATGTTAGACAGACTGACATGTATGAAAGGACAGGAGGGGCAGAGGGGGTGGTTTGACTCTCATTTGGGGTCGCACTACTATTACAGGCAGCAGGAAGGGTCAGAGGAAGAGAGAGTACAGAAAGCTTATTGAAAGAAAGCATGTCATGAAGGGAGTATTGGCAGCGTTTACAAAGTAAGAACACTGAGTTCACACAGGTTTTGGTGGTGTTAAAAACCAGGCTACTATTGGAGTAGGCACAGCAAGAATGGTCAGGTATTCTTGTCACTGTTTGCCCTACAACTCCATCTCTCCTTTTCTGCCTCCCCGACACATACACTCACCTTTGCTTCTCTCCTCTACGAGCAGCAGTGGCTTTAACCCCTTCAAAGAGGGCTTAAACAGGACCAGAGAGAGTCAGTTACACACTGACACAGACCAGAGGGAGGGGAAGACAATATCTCATATTACATCTTCCATACTGTCCACCTCATTCCAGACCTATATTGCATCTTTTGAAGTTGACTCCTTTTTTTTGTTATTTTCAATTTCAGCTGATTTTCCATTTATTCACTTAGCCTCCCCTCACAAGCAGTATCTGACCCCTGACCTGGTGGCATATTGTATTCCCTTAAGCCCTTTGTCTGCTTGTAAAGCGTTGACCTATAAGGGACAGGGGTAGGAGAGATGGACACATGGGTAATGGCTGGACACTTTATCAGTTTCCACCACAGGGGCTTACTGTGGAATTGACCCAGAACAGTTTTACTTTGCCCTAGTGCTGCATCAGACCTGGTCAAACAAGAGGAGATAAATTCCTTAATGAAATTACCACTGATAAATTTCAACTGCAGCGCTTATTGCTGTACTTTCTAGATATTGTCATTAACCAAACTTTGTATATTTTATTATGGAAGTTTGTGCGGATCACGTGGTAAAACATGTCTTTGACCGTAATATCACTGTAAAACCCCATTCTAACGTAACTAGTGCAACTTCAGTATAATAACATATTTAAAAAATACATTTGGTGCTTAGGCAATTGATATATCAACCTCTACTTGCTAAAGTAGTTACGAAGTTGCAACACATGAAATGAAAAGCCTGCAGATGTTGTAATTTAGCCAAGCAAGGATGTTGCGGAAGGCGACAGTAAACAAGAGGCAGTGAGCTTGTAAAATCACAACAAGGAAACCAGGTGACATTTTGATTGGTTGTTTTATAATGACTGGATTAATATGTAGGATGTGTTCCACAAGTTTGCAGTTTCCTTTTTTTCTCTCTCACTCACACACACACGATATACAAGGAGTTTAGTTTTCGTGTCCATGTATTGTGATGATATTGTGTGACTGCATAATAACACAATGAGTAGTGTAATGTTTAAGGGGCCTTGTCAAACATCTGGAGTTTAACAGCTCTGTCGCAGGCAATTAAAGAACATCATGTCACATCTTTTGATTTGTATGCAGCCAGCATCGCACATCTGCTGGTCGAAAGCCAGCACACAGACACACACACACACACACACACACGCGCGCATTCTAACTCTTCTGTGTTTCAGGTTCACGGATCTATTGGACTCATGTGGCAAGTTGGACTTGGCCCTGTTGTCTCCCCCAAAGACGGCCTACTGGTCCATGCAGGCTTACAATCGGGCCAAACTCTGTAACATCCTCTTCAGCAATGAGCTCCACCGCCGCCTCTCACCTCATGGTGTCACCTCCAACTCAGTGCATCCTGGGAACATGATGTATACCTCCATTCACCGGAACTGGTGGCTGATGACCTTTCTCTTCATGCTGGTTAGGCCTTTCACAAAGTCTATGGTAAGGGACAAAACAACTGTGGAAATGTGTTATATAGCTTTGTGACTGCACACGCTAGCATGACCTTGCCGATGGCCACTGGTAACTTTTCATTCCACCAGAGTAGCTACAGTATTTTTCTGCATAGGAAGCAAGTCAGTGAATTTACCACACTATATTATTATCTTCTTTTAAAACAGATGTGTCCCTTACTCAGCCTTTATATTTGTTTTGGCACATTCCTGCGAGGAAAAGGATGGAGAGGGGTTGAACTGCGTGTTCAGGGCTTGGTGAGAAAGTCTATGTCTCACAGATAGAGATATTCTTTGGTTTGCTTTCCTCTTCCTTGTGTCACTGTTTATTTAACTCTGAGAGACCTTTCCCCTGTCCTCGCACAGGGTAGGTGATATTCCAGATCCAGAGTACTATGAAGTTATAGTGAATGCTCTGCACAAACTTAAGTCTCTACTTCTATGCAGTCATGTATGTTAGGGTACTAAGATAATAAGCTCTCTGCTAAATCTCTTTTTACCATATACCCCATTCCCACCAGGAGAACCACTTACCAGATATTTTCAGATGGATTATCTTAAGTTCTGAATCATCTTAGCAGACTTGCAGGACTTGCCTGAAAGCAGACACACAGTAAAGACATTGTGTCCTCTGGGAGATACAAAGAGGAGAGGCCAGGTGCTGTGTTGCAGAGATCTGTTTACAAGTGTAATTTTGGTGCAACATTTAAATCAGATGCCCTCAGAAATTTGACTCTTTGTCATGATAGTGAGAGTTCAGTATGTGTGGTGCTCCTTAGTGTCTGAGGAGAAGACCTGTTAACTGTATTTTGGAGTATTGTCATGGGGGTGCCACACCTGCCAGAGTCAAACTGTGATGCTTGTCAGTATTAATGAATGAAAAATGAACAATAACGACAAACTGTTGCCTTAAATACAACAAACATTTTTTTCTCTGGTGCTTTATAGTTGATTGTTCAAATTAGTTTTATTTGATATCATGCATGCACCATGATATTTGCATTCATTTCTTCAACTGTGTTGTTGTGGAGTACTTGGCATGATTCACCTCAGTGGGGGGGGGGGCACTGTGCAGCAGCGATGTCTCTGGCCAGGAGTAAATAAGGAGCACAGGCAAGGCTGGGTAAAGAAAGCACTATGTTTGTCTCATTTTTACACAATCTGGCCCTGGGTATTGTCGGTTAATGGAGGCAACACTTTGAGGAACTCAAACTCAATTGGCACAGCCTCTTCAGTGAACACTGAGCTTTGACCATCTCACATTTTTAACCAAAGCATTCTTTATTTAGTTATACCTTGTTTGCATTGGGATTATTTCCAACAGAAATCAGTATGCGAACACGTAGTATCTGTTGTTGTCAGTGCCATCCAGTTGGATCGTAAGATATAAGAGGACTTACTGTGAAGTTTTCTTCTCAAAGCAGTAGCACCTATAGTACAGCTCAGAGTGGCAGCAGGGGGGGGGGGCCTGTGGGTGTACAAGGAATGAGTGCATGAGAGTGTTCACAGCACATCTGTGTGCTTAAGGGATGATGTTAGCTGCCTGAGGTTAACTTCATCACACACTTTTGATATAAAGGCAAAATCTGGCACTGTGATTTATCAGTCTGTATTGTGTCCTCTGCTCTTTAAAGATTTTCCAGCGGATAGCAGCGCTCTACCATTTAGGCTCCACAGCCTCGTAACAGATGCTTTAGTCTATTTAATCTTTCCTTTAGCTACACTTCACACTTTATCAATTTAGTGTTTGCACCGAATGGAAAATGTGACGTGTTGAAAGGCAGCACGGTAGAGTTCCAGTGACGTGTTATTCTGATCCGTCATGTTTGACAGACACAAGGCCTCGGGCTATCATTCATCTCTCCTTCTTCTGACATAGGATGAGAGATGAGAGGAACTGCTCCTCAGCATCTTTCACAAAATGCCAAGCTGAACATTTCCTCATTTTGACTGTTTCTGTCACAAAGCCCTCCTTGTTTTCCTCCCTCTATACCATACCTAACATTTTTCTTAGATCTTTTTTCATCACTTGTTGCCTTGTTTCAATTTATTATCTGATTTGTGTCAGTTTTAGCTGGACCCAAATTTGTGAAACGCTCCTTTTAACCAGATGATTTGGAAGTGTCCAGTCGAGCGGGTGATGCTTCTGCGTTCTTTCTGTGTATAAGGGAGGGATGTTAACATTTTGGATGCGAGCACACAGATGCAATTAGCAGAGCCATTTCTTCTCCAGAATGAGAATGGCTCCTCTACACATGGTTAATTAATGTAGTGTAGATGTTAGTAAATATTAAAGGACAAAGGTAGAGCTAGTAATTAAATTCTGCTATGCTGACACAGCGATTAACTAAAACTCATGTCTGATAAAGGCCACACACACGTGCAGATACACAGGCAGGCACACCCATAAGCTGAGCATTTGCTCTTATTTAAATCTGGGGTTGATAAGGCCCCTGAAAGTGTATCCTCTTTAAAATCCCACCCCTCACTCCTTCTGCCCCCACATTAAGGGCTTAATAAAACAGTGATATTATTTCAGTTATTGGTTGCAGGGATATGAAGATGGTATCGCTTTAATTGCTTGCGTACGCTTGCGGGATCCATGGAGATTGTTCTGGGATGCAAACATAAGCAGAATGTTGATTCCAAAAAACAATCACAGAGCCCCCATGTGTGTTCTTGTGCAAATAACCAGCCTCTCATTTAAAACATAGGGTTGATTTATAGGAGCACAGGTGGAGTGATGTACAGTAGTCCTACATGAGTAGACACGCACACATGGACAAGCACACACATGAATTTACAATATTGAGACTACTGAAACACCTGGAACTACATGTGGTCCTAAATCTTCAATTTCATTGTTGCAGCAAAGGTGAGGAATGTTATCAAGCCATATGCTCTATTCATGGTCATCTGGTCCTGTTCATGCCTTCCTCCCTCATTAACTGTGCTTCACACTCTCTTACTTTATCAGCTCTTCACTCCACTTTTATCTTTTTGATGCTGTATTTTGTTCTCATATTGCCAAATATACTTTGACTTCCTCAAGTTTGCATGCTTTGTGTCGTGGTCTGTACTGAGGGAAAGAAACTTCTCTATTAGCAGGGAGCACAGCCCACTCTGCTATTGATGTACAGAGCTGATTCTGTTTTGCTGAGTTGAGAAAGGCATCTATAAAGAGCCATGACATTTTAATCAGCCAAACTATCTCTCACTAACATCATGTTCCCCTCCCCATGCCTTGATCTACTTATCAGAGATTGTGCGACCAGGCCTGTAACTCCTGTTTCTTTAATTCAGCGTGTTTAGAGTGGGAGTTTTCCCTGTGTCCTTTGGGGTGATTATCAATGTCGAACAATCTGGCCTGCAGTGGTGTGTGTGTGTGTGTGTGTGTGTGTGTGTGTGTGTGTGTGAGTGAGTGAGTGAGAACAAGAGAGGCAAAAAAACAGCTGTTATCACAATTCTGCAATTTAGTTGCAGCATTTTAATGATCTAAATTTGATTGTCACAGATTTTCGTTGATGTATTTGATCTAAGATAGTGAACTTTTTGTGCCTTTCTACATCATGCATATACATTAGACAATACACCGTGAACCATCATTTGGGTCGGACACACATTTAAACAGCATGTAATGAATTTTAGTGACTGTTGCATTTATTAGTTGGGCTGTAACCTTTGTGAAGTTGTCACCGTCCTGTCATGCTGTAACACTGACCCCGTGACATTTTGTTGACTGACTGATTGCTCCCTCAAGATTAGTGTACCCTCAGGCTCTGAGCATCTGCACCGGGCATATACTCATCAGATCTATACCTTAACTATAGGCACTGACCGTGCTGTGCTGCATGAAGATCAGTGTGGGCAGTGACTCCGGCACCTCATCATCCACTGTAATGGGTAGAAAGAAGGGAGGGGGTGTTGTGAGCACAGGCCTAAGAGGCTTTGCTAGTCCAATCAGACACTCCAGTCCCCCTGGGGGCGGGTTTCATCAGTGCTCTCGCTTGGTCCCTAGCTTCTTAGTGTTTTAGCCTGATTGTTTTACCCAGGATCCTGCCTCGGGCACCAGGCCACCTTTTTACATATGCACAGGCTGAACTTTTGACCAGGCACCAGCAGTCAGGGCTGTATTAGAAAAACGGTTGTTCAGTCAGGAGTAGTGGGACCACTAGTGCCTCCTCTGCTGAGCCTTGCATACTGTGACCAGGAGTTCTATTCTGCACCTTGGAGGTTGACCCCAGAGACAGATCCTGCAATAAAGACATCAACATTACCATATAACAGACAGATTGGTGCTGTATGCAAGCGCTGGAGCCAGTGTTCTTTATACATTTCTCTCCTGCAGGCAGTTGTAAGGTCAGGTGCTCTATCTGCTGTCTGGTGTGGCACACAGTCACAGTGGCTCTGCTGCACACCCAAGCAACCTGTGTGTTGTGTGTGGTGCTTAACCAAGTGGAAAGAAAGAGGAGCAGAGGTCCCAATATCCACCAACCCCCCCTCCATTGTGGGGTTAGATGAGCTGCCAGGCCCTTGTAATAGAGTCCTCTTGGATGATTAGGAGCTACACAGGAGGCGGTCAGCTCCAGTCTGACTCAGTGGTGTAGACAGAACATTACATATTATGCCAACTGGTACAGTATGAGGTTCACATACTTAAAGTGAACTTCTGTGATGATGCACTGACTTCGTTTAGAAGCCACATTCTAGATCATTTTTGAGGTACTAAATATAATGAATGTGAAATTCCTGCCAGATCTCCCCTGCTGTGCTGCTGCACAGTGGATGGGAGAGAGAGAGAAAGAGAGAGAGAGACACACACACACACACACACACACACACACACACGGGAAAAGAAAAATGTGTTGGTGTGGGGATGGATAAAAGCAGAAAATCCCATTTGGCTCTATTGACATGTGTGTTCCTGCCCAATCCTGTTACCGGGATTATTGTCCACAGAGATACCATTTCATTAAAGAAAACACACGTGCGCGCACACACACACACACACATACAGTGAGTGAACAGAGATGGCCTGAGGCCTGGTTATGTGGTCCATTGCACAGGGAGACTGTGTAAATGGTTTATTGTGGATGAGTTGATGTGATGGAGAGCGCGTCTGGATCAATAAAGAACCAATCAAATGCTGACAGTCTGCTACTGTATGCAGTCAGTCATTCACCCCTTGTGCTGCTGAATACAGTTTTACAAAATGAGTGGGAAGCAGGCATGAGCAGTATCCCTGCTGAAAGCGGAAGAAGTTAAGGAAGAAAGTCAGTTTTAAGAGAGATACTTTAAAATGGAATTTTGTGCAAGTGCTTAAAGCTGCAAAAGAATGTTATCCTGTTGATAATGTTCCCTTTTTATACTTTGCTTTACAGTGCATGTTAGTTTTGCCTTTATCTTGTTATAAGATGTCTTTCTTTGACAGAGTTTTGTTTGTAAAGAAACATTACTTAAAGCTTCAAGCACATCCTCCTGGCTCCTCCAGCTCCAGACACCTCAGGGAGGCCATTAGGATGTCTCCTCAGCTGAGGTTGTCTGTGTCTGGACTGAGTCTGAGTTGGGGCTGGGCTAAATTACCCTGGAGCCACAGGTCAGCGCCAGCTAGTTCCTCGTTGCCAAGGGACTCTCTCTCTCTAATAGAAGGGATCAGAACAGGCCAAAGAGCCAGAAACTGACCTGGCTGAAGAGACATCCATACTCACTTACTCTCTACTCTTCCACATCACCTCCTTCACCCTCCATTTCTCCTTTAAACCTTACCTTAAACCTTACCCTTAAAGCTTCAGGGCTTTTCTCCTGTGACCCTCAGAGAAGAGAAAGATGTAACCTATCACCTCCTCCTCACCCAACCACTTCTACTGCTTTCCTGCCAGTGACCCCCTCCAACTCGACACACACACACACACACACACACACACACACACCACTCCCCCCCCTCTTTGTTGTGACACGAAGCTGATGGACTATTTTTCAAATTGATTTCAAAAATGTACATAAGCAGCCGATCCCCTAGCCCAGATTACCTATTGATTTTTAATATGAAAAGCTCATTATATAAGCAGGAACTGCAACACAAAAAGCTAGCCAACCTTTGCATAAATCCTTTAATTGAATTTCCAGAGCCCGTGGTTCTACATTTTTTAATTAAATCCATTTCTTTTTTTAAGGGTTGCTGTGTAATTTGCATGCTGTGAAGTGGGTGCTGTCCCAGATAAAGTGCCATTGATCCTTATTAAGGCTCACCTCTGGGCTCGCTGAAAACCAACCGCAGAAATTAAATGTGCTCATGGTGCATACACTTATTGCCCGCATGATAGGATTAGAGGCAGAGGGAGGGAGGGAGAGAGAGAGAAAAGGAGGGAGATAGAGATGGAGAGAAGGAGTGATGGGGTAAGAGGTGGGGAGAGAAAGGGGTGTTATTATTAATAGTTCTTCATATTAATGTAATATTTCACCTTTCCTCCTCTGGGGTGAAATTGTGAAGAGATTGTTTGTACATACGACCCGGTCTGAGGATTCTTTGGCTTTCTCATCAAATGCACTCCGGCCAGGTCTGTCGGTCTATCGGGGGTTGCTGTGATTTCACAGTTTGTAGGTAGCGTTTAAATCTTTCACTGCAATGACAGATGTGGCTGCTTATTCATGTGTGTTTCCTGTGTAAAAGCAATTTAGCAGAAAAACAAGCACCAAAAGAGGTCAAATGCTCCTGATAATACGACCACGTGTAAATGAAACCAATGATCATATCTCTCATTGATCTTTAGGAGGTCATGATTATTAGGAGGTCATGGTCTGCAATCTCTCTGCAAGTACAGGGTGTTTAGCTACCTATTTAGAGATTAAATTATCCTTAATTTTCTTGTCCTTACCCTACTTAGCATCAGATAACAGAGTGTGTGTGTGTGTGTGTGCAGGTGTGTGCAGGTGTGTGTGAGCAGTGATTTTGTGCTCTGTGATAGCTGGTGAGGCAGGTCTCTCCTTTCTTGTCTTCCTGTGTGGCTATATGCAGACGGTGGAGTAAATCAATAGGGATTAACCTGCGACCCCAGCCACATACTTATAGCCCAGTCCTCGCTGCTCTCACATCTCTCATCAGTTTCACTTAAACACTGCACCTCACTCAATAAGGCACCACACGCTAATTCATTTCAAAGATGGAGAGGCCCTTATCAAAGACCTCTCTTTTACCATGCCCCCCAACACACACACACACACACTAACCCACACGCAGATAAAGCAAAACAAACAAACCAAAAAAACAGTGACACTTTCAGGTAACAACTGAAAATGAGGTCAGTTGCATGGCTGCAGCATCACAGATGATAGTCAGCAGATTTTCCATTAGTGCACATACAGTATACATGAACGTGCAGTGAGAGAATGGGCTGCAACTAATTATTGTTTTTATTGTTCATGAATAATTTCTTGATTAATCAACTGATAGTTTTGCCCATAAAATAAATTGTGTAAATAATAAAAAAAAAAAAAAGAAAATGTCCCTGTGACAAACATGTTGCCTTCAGATTTTTGTCGTCATTCATATATAAAGTATCTATCTATCTATCTATCTATCTATCTATCTATCTGTCTATTTATCTGTCTGTCTATCTGTCTTCTATCTATCTATCTATCTGTCTATTTATCTGTCTGTCTATCTGTCTATCTATCTATCTATAGTCAAGGTATAAGCATTGAATTCTTGCCAGTTTTGCTTATGCAAAAAATTACCTAAATAATTAGTTACCAAATTGTCACTGATTAATTTTCTCATTGATCGGTTAATCAGCATGGTTACTACTAAATGAGATGGAAAAACAAATTAAAACAGTTGAAATAAAAAGGGAGATGGAATAAAGGCTAACCCCAAAGTTCCCAGACGTAGGGGAGGAGCTCAGTGGGATTGCCACCATCTGCGTACAAAAGAGGTTAAACATGTTGCTTGACAAACTGCATTAAAAAAAAAATAATACAAACCTCACAGCAACTTGTCTTTTCAGAGACTGAGTCCCTGTTGCCCTGAACAATTCACAAAACACATGAAAAGTTTGAACAGTTTAGTCAACTACATCTATCTGCACTGCTGGAAGCCACAGGAAGTTAGTGAGGAAATTAATGTTGTAATTTGAGTGAACTGACTCTTTAGGTGCTGGGCTTTTCTTGCTTTTGGGTCTT
Organism: Monopterus albus; assembly: GCF_001952655.1. Lineage (NCBI taxonomy): Eukaryota > Metazoa > Chordata > Actinopteri > Synbranchiformes > Synbranchidae > Monopterus > Monopterus albus. The sequence goes on from NW_018127885.1 coordinate 640,203, forward strand.
TATTGAAATCTTTCTTGTTCTTGGCATTGGTTGTCCCACAATAAATATGGAAAGGTGACATTTTTTGTGTATTTTTCCACCAGAGACAAGAGAAGGAGACAGGAGGAATCGGGTTGTAACATTTCCTTAATTGTGGGGGAGATGTGGTTTTCTCAACAAGCACTGACACTGGCTGACTGGTCTGATGTCTCTCTATCTTTTGTGTACATGTCCATGTGAAAATGTGTGTGTGTGTGTGTGTGTGTGTGGCACACCCATCTGCATGTGTGTGTTGACCGGTGCAGTGTCAGCAGTATGTGCTGCAAGTATTGACCCAGGCCTGTCCTCTGCTCTGACTGGCTCTTGTCCCTTACTTGTCATCTCTCTCACTCACTACTCTCTCTCTCTTTCATAGTGAATCTCTTCATGGTTGAACTCCTTGTGAGTTGTTCAGTGTTCTGCCACCTTTTAAAAGTCAACTTTAAAAAAAAAATCTGTTCTCTTTAATCCCGCATTGCGCTTTATTTAGCACACTGACTTGTGCATCGTTCACCTCAGCATTATTTTGAAAACACATTCTCCCGTTAGGTGTTAGAGATTTGAATGTAATATAATGCAATGTACAGACTAGTACCTTAGAGTCCAGCAGTGCTTTTATATCCCACACACAGGTTCACTGAGTGATGGTGGATAAAGTGGGTGCCTTTACTCCAGGGACAAACATAATGTGAAGAATGTCTCACTTCTCCTTCTCCTCACTGTATAAACAGACAGGCCATTCATTTCCTGTGTTTCACATTTTTAACCAACCTTTACCTTTTTTTAGTATTGCAAAGAAATGTCCCATCATTTACACCATGTTATCTTTCACTCGTTGGTAACAGTAGCCACAGAGAAACCGCTTTGATTTCTCTCATTTCATTTCATAATCCAATCAATCAGACTAAAACAGCTTGGTTTCTTTTCTCGCCTCCCCTAAACAATCAGCTGTATACATTTACACACACACACACACACACACACACACACACACACACATATGGAGAGCGCTCCTAAATGCATGTGGGACAGGCCATTGCCGTTGTGGGACCCGCCCCCCCCGGGTTAAACCATTCTATGTGTTATTGATTACACTGCTGTTGCATGTTGTGCTCAATCATGTGCTCCATGCATCTAGTGTTGTCCTCTCCCACCTGGTCCATTAGATTAGGCTAATGCATTCATTCATTGATTAGTCATTACACTCAGATCTGATCAGCCAATCGCCTACCTGGTTTGACTCTACTTGACCGGTAAACCCCGGCTCTCGTGTCGTCTCACCGGCTCTAACATGTTAAACACACGCACACAGCTCTATTGATCTGGAGCATGACACTGTGGTTCACTACCTGTATGATATTTGGTACCAATCTTTTTAATCACATGCAACACGGAGCTTGTCAGATTATGTCATATAGCATGAAACTACTGTACCTGCCACAGGTTCACTATGAACGAGAAGGTTGATGAGGGTGCATACGGTACGAGCTCCTTATAGGAGGCAGGGTAAAACCATACTGTATAGTAGGCCACTATATTTACTTCCTTAATATATTCAACTACAGTTCTGAGGTGCTTGTACTTTAGTACTTTAAATATTGTACTTTTTACTTCACTACTTACATCTGACAGCTACAGTCACTAGTTACCTCACAGATGGAGATTTTATATTCTAAGCATGTTATCGATTAATAAAAAAATGATGAATTATTATATATTTAACAACCCAAACAGTATATAAAGTCCTCAGATAGTTTTCATTTTAGTTTTGGCCCTAGCTGATGCTGATTCAAGTGACACCACTTGAGGCAGTTTCTCAGATTTTGTGCAGATCTTTAAGGAGCCACTAAGATTTTTTTTTAATAACCTTTTTCAGTTGTGTTGTAGTACTCCCCCCATAACAGGCTTTAATTTGTATAGTTAGCAAGCGTTGATTTTAACATTAAAATGCTTCTTATTCTTTAATGCATCACTAATAAGCATCCAGTGCTTCTTGTGCTTAAATAATCTGCTTACAGCCACCACCGCTGGTTCCAAACCAGACTATCCAAAGGAATATACACTATAACTGACCATCACATGTCAAGACTCTCACCTTGACAGTTGTGCTTAATAATAAGACCCCCTCTCCGTCAGCTTCCAACCTCCTTATTTGCTCTCTTGCCCACTCTCTACAGTATTGAGTCAGCTTGTGAGAGATAGCTGTTTTAGGGACAGGGCCATTGATAAGTGTCTGTGTGTGTGTGATGCGAAGCACTGAGCTGAGTGACTGGGGATAGATGTCCTTATTGAATATGAGCTGGCTACTCCGTGGCTCTGCATTAAATTTGTATTGAATAGGAAATTAATGATTGGATAATTTTATTGATGTTTCTGGTATTGAACATATAAACAAAATGTTCTTTTGAAGCATTGTGTGAGTGTTGCAGCCCGGGAGGAGGGAGCGGTCTCAGTTGTGCTTAAGAAAGAATAAGTCCATGTTAAATCCATAGTGTATTGGAAACGAGAGCGAATAGATCGATGGGGACTTGGTGCTTGAGACACACTTTAATTGTATTATTTTCTTTCAGATTTCTGCCCTCCCGTATCCATCTCAACACACACTGACAGATTTGATATGTATTGCCGACACTGTCATGAAGACAAATTTTAATTTATTGAATAGTTTCAAGAAGGAATTTGTTCTGCTTTTATTAGTAGACCCTTAAGGGTTTGTAGTTGTACTATAGTGTTTGAAAAGGGACAGTTTTAAATGTTTGTTGTAATTTTTTTGTAAGTGCTGTGATGCCTTTGTGTGCAGGTTAAATCAATGTTGCACTAATGCTGACTGAAAGTCTTTGTAATCAAACTGTATGTGCAACTTTGACCTCGTTTAGACTTGGTTTAAAAATGCATCTTGGGCCATTGGATCACAGGTGGGACGCACTAAATACAAGTGTAAACGACCACCAAGATAGATTGTGATCTGATGACTGAAACCACTTACTGAGGTGGTCTGGGATTCATTTGACCACATATTTGTGTAGTGTAAATGCTAATGTGTCCTGATGTATCACCGACAAGTAAGTTAGAGGTAAATATGTCATCAATGCAGGACATGGTGGCTGTTTAGAGCACGCAAAGTGTAAAAAAAAAGAAAAATGGAAAGAAATGTACAACATAGATCCATCGAGATGTGTATATATTATGAAAGCTTTGATAATATATCCATGTATAAATATGATGCTTCTTCTTCTTTGGTTAAGGACACTTCTGGTGCTTCTCTGGCAACACTGTTGTCATAAGTGCTTGACATCTTGGAGATACATGTACTGTATATAGACAGGGTGTGAACAGTGACGTGTCTCGGCTGTGCACTTGTGTGAGGCATTTTGAAACCAAGTTTAAACAGGGTCTTTGATGGACTGTTCCTTTTACTGTGAGTTGGATGGGAACGGATCAAAGAGATGAGAGACGGTGAGACTGAGCGGAGGAAATTTGTTTAATTAAAATGAAGTGATCGGGGGGGGCATAGAGGGACGTTCTTTGATGCATGTTCCAGATGCATAGTATACATTATGCAGTTATTACACATGATTTTTGTTTAAGAGGTTCCAGCAGAGGGTGGGACATTAGGAGGTACTGCAGACACAGGGAAGGAGTGGGCTTGATGAAGTTTCTGATTATCCCACCTCCTCTGGCACAGGGAAGAATTACTGAATGCCATTTGGGTCAGTGCGCTTTATGGAACTACATTTATGAAATACATCTCTCCCCCTCTTTCTGTCTCTCTCTCTGTATCTCTCCCTACCTCCCTCCCTCTCCTCTAATTGGAGATGCAATAAAGGTGTGCGGGGTCAGTGGTTCTTCAAGGTGAGGCCACATGTGAGTCTCACTCTAATGTTCTCTCCCAGACACATGTGTAAAAGTTCCCGCCACTCCAATCACAAATTTTCTGCCTTGCTCACAAAAACCATGGGCCTAAAACTGTCGTCTGCACTGCTTATAATGTAACTCGCTCACCTATTCTGTGATAACTTTCTTCCAGTAATATATGGCTCTATCAGCCTGGAGCGCCATGCTTCCTGCCCTTCCCTCTCCCAACTCTACTTCGTGTCCTTGTGCCAGCCTGTTAAGCCAGAGGGCACGCTGTGGGTGAATCAGAGGCAGAGTTCTGCCAACACACTCAGCGGGAGAGGCCCAGCCAAGGGTGCCAAGGCCTCGAGAGAGAAGGGGGAAAATGAGGATGTCAGGGGGGTGGTGTGGATGAAAAAAAGATAAGAAAGACACCCAAAAAAGTGTGTTTTGATGTGAGGTTTGTAAGAGAATTTAGAACGTATATTACAAGATGTAAAAGATAATGACCTTTTCTCTCATTTCTCCCCTGATTGTGGTTTTTTTGTGTGCTGATGATTCAGAGCTGTTGCAGAGCCATAAGTTCACTATGAAGTACCATCTCTTTGTCTGTGGAGCGCAGTAACACAGTACCGTTTTCGGCCAGTAGGGGTCATTGTAGTTCAACTGACTGAACAGAGCGGGCCGACCATCCAGGGCAGAATCTGCGGGACAGACAGCTGCGGTTCACTGAGTCATAACTCTGTCAGTCCAAGCTTTTTTTTTCTGCCTTATGTATGAAATTAAAAATCTGCATTTAAATCAACAAACATATTTTCTAACACACTGCATTCTTGATTTATTCTGGTAAACTTTAGTTAATAATAAGATCCATTCAGTTGCTGGTGACCTCTGCAGCTCATTCACTGCAGGTCATTCACTGAAGTTAGGCTGTGACTGGCACATATCTCAGCTGGTCTTCTGATTCACATTTAAATATTTTTTTGTAATTTTTTTGCACAGATAACCTAAAGTTAGGAGTCAAAGCTAAGACAACCCCACTTCACCTGCTGATTGAGTCTAATTGATTTAGCACTTGGGTTGGTAATTTAATGTCCAGGGTGAAGGGGCCTTTGCACAGTCTTTGCCTCCAGGTATTGTTTGAGACACCATTGTTGAGGAAATAATTACAGAGCCTGTTCTCTTTTAACAAGCATCCTCTTTAACCAGGCTGAGGAGAGAGAAACTCTGTTTCTCAGTACATGTCTGCTCTTGTGTTTTTGCTTCATATAGTCACAGAACAGACATAACAGAGGGTGGTTTAAATGTGATAGGATGGAAATAGTCTTATTTTAAAGACAAGTTTATTGTAGCTTATTATTTAATTTAATGTTTTGCAAAAGTGCAACCAAAGTGACCTGGACCTTGAAGGTTTTTATGGTGTAATAAATGTATAAATGCTCTTTGTTGAATTTTGACTCTGTACTTATTTAAAACTGTATTTCTCCACCCTTAACTTGTGTATACAAATTAAGCATGCCACCACTGCCATTGACCTCCAGTGGATGAATATTAGATGAAGCAGCAGCCAATATGTGAATAGCTGAGTTCAGGACAGCAACGATTTTAATGGCAGCGA
>NW_018127885.1:645777-648813 GCF_001952655.1 Monopterus albus
TTTTCTACCTTGACTCTATTTCACCGGTGTCATTTTTTTGTGCTCAGTATATTTCAGCTTAATCTGACTGCTGCTTCCTGCACAGTTCCTTCCGAGACAGAGGCCTTTCGGGGTGTCTTATTAAAATGCACCAGATATTTGAATAGAGCCCACTAATGTCTGTTTAGTATATAATCCACGTCCCCTCCTCCCATATTCCTTGTTATTCTAGTTTAGTGCCGTAATCAAGCAGGGCTTGCCAATAAAGTTTATTGTACGGAGCTAAGTGTCAATATCATGCACACACCCAGGGCAAAGAGGTCCCTTTAATTAGAATAGGAGAGAGCCGAGGCTGTGCGCGTGTGCCCGTGCATATCTGTACAGTATGTGTGTGTTTGGGCATGTGTTTATATGTTGATGTGAACCATCAGAGGCGGTAAATGTCGCCCAGTGTTAACCGCAGGCCTGCTCTTTGAAAACATGACAGTGTGCGTATGAATACAAAATGTGGTGCTGGGGAAACAAAAACCAAAAAAAAAAAAACTAACAAAAAAAAAAAAATCACCAATGTGACACCAACATCAAAATTTTTGCTGTTTTATGAACAAATCAATTCTAGCTTTACATGACTATCGAGCCTAGATGTTTTGAGTCTATGCTGAGACTGAACAAACAATAATCCCCGCTATATGAAGTATTGATTAGACCTACTCCCTCTCTGTGTGGCTTTATATTAAAGGTACAGTTGTAAAGGTCTTTATGATGATGGGAGAAAACTTTCACTTTCTCTGCTGTGTTCCAGCTCCAGGTGAAAACAGGCGCTCTCTTTTTATAGATGAGTTACATTCAAGGTATTTATCAACCTTTTCTTTAGTCTCCAGAATATTACCATGAAAAATGTTCTATTTTCAGCAGCCGTTTAATGCAGTGTAATTTTTTTTTTATATATAAAACCCAGTAGAAGAGTAGAAGCCAGTTTTCATTTTTCTCTCTGGCTCTATCTATCTCTTTCTCCTCTTTCCTATTTTCTTATTAGGCCATTTACAAACAGCCTGGTTAATATTTCGAATCAAATTACTGATATGAATTCTTTGATAAAAGACTATTTGAGCAAGGGCAAAACTGAAAACACCTCCCACTCCTAAACAGAGAGTCCTGCGGTGGTGAGGGGCGGGCTCGCAGCCTCAATCATATAGTAAAACACAAAACCATTTCCCATTACAATGCAAAGAGATTAAACAGAGATTAAACGTACTATATGGGAACCAGGGCCTGTGCCAGCCACCGATAGCTGCGTGGTCTGATGGGGGAGAGCAGAGGAGAAGACGAGGAGTTGATGAGACGGGAGAGGAGAGAAAAGGAGATGAGAGGAGAGGAAGGAAGGGAGGAGAGGGGTGGGTGCACGATGCGGTGAGGGAGAGCAGATGGAGGAGTAATTTGCGTGGGATGTGGTAGATGGGGGAAACATGGCTGTGTGTCAGTGCTGAGCGATGCCTCTCGTTCTGAAAGAAATCAATTTAGGACAGGACGGGGACGCCGTGCATACAATAATTGAATATTACTGCTTACTATTTCCTTCACATGCAGCTACTCTGCTCTGCACTGTGAACTGTATGAAGAAGTGAATCAGGCGGTGGGGCCGGAGATAGGGGTTAGGGCCGAATATTTAAGGGGTTCAAGTACTGTGCAGATAAAAAGTTGATACTCCAAATAATCTCTTCAAGTTAGTACATGATCAAGTAGAGATTCTGCTTGTCCTCTCTTTCTCCCCGTCTGTCCGTTTGAATTTTCACCTCAACCTATCAGATCTGTCCATTCTGTCACAACTGTTAATCAGTGAGCTTCTAAATAAGATTCAAGTTACACAAGTAACTGGTCATAAGAACAGTTATGTGTTCAAAGAGTCAAAAGACAGGTTGGATTAGCTCTACAGTCTCTTTCTATGTGCCATAAAAGTGGTTGTATAGATGAAAACCCAACTCTTTCTTTCATGTGGGCTCTCATTTTTTCACTGACAAAAACACACAAAGTAGACAAGTACAAGTTTTGGCATATATCTAACAGTGCAAACTGTAGAACAGTCTGTGGTTTTAGTGGAACATCATTTCTGGTTTGCATAATTAGTTTTTCCACATTACAGAGCTAAAATGCACTGTATTTGATATATTGATTTGGTAAAAAGCCCTGCAGAAAGTCTGTTTGGCAGCAAATGTGTTTGCACCGGATTCGTTGTTTCTATTTTTTCACTTTTGGGACTATTTCTTTGAGCATTCTGCTTGGAAAAAAAAAACCAACGGGAACATACATCTCCACCTGTGATTAAGTGGCAGAAAGTTTTTTATTACTGCAGCTCACAATTAGTCTCGAATAGATTAAATCAATGTTAATTCAATCTTTAATTTATGTCTTATATCCACACACTTCCTCTGTATAAACACTCATTAATTCTTTGAAGTGATATCAGGCTTCTCTGTTATACTATCATTTAATCATCTCCGAACATAATAATCATCCATATATCATAACAGATGATCAGGAAACATTTAATTAGGATAATTAGTCATTAATCCACCGAAGGAGCCTTTTTGGAAGGTGCCTCACAGATAGTTTGCACAATTTCTGTGTGGATGAGTGCGTGCACGCGTGCATTGTCTATGTGTTTATTTGTGTGTACATGTGCATACAGCCTAGTCTCAGTAATATTTGTCACTGTCTGATTTACTGTAGTCATGGTGCCATAGCAGGCTGGGATCCACTGCATTTGTCTCCATTTCTTAATGGTATTTCAACAGCTCCTACACCATTGGCCGTTTCTCATTTTAATGCCTGGATAAATGAAAGTGTGTGTGTTTTTTTATGCACATGTATGTTTTTATTTTTATTTTTTCTTTAAGCAGGATACCAAGGTGGAGCTTGGCTACCTGAGCTGCTCTCTGTAAAGACAAAACGGCATCAACATTTCTTTGCTTGAGTGGGAGCGCTGATTGATGTGGTTGCGACTGGTGGCTATTGAAGTAACTACTGTTACACCGGCTGACGTGATTGAAATTGGGTGTC
>NW_018127885.1:648939-662469 GCF_001952655.1 Monopterus albus
ACACACACCCACCCACCCACTCCTTCTTACACACATACTCACACACACTCGGATGCAGAGATGGCTCCTACAAGATCTGACAATTACAAGAGGGCCTTTTAATCAATCTGGAATGCAGCTCAGCACGGCGAGTGATGGCAGTGGAGGAGGAAAACGAGTGATTACTCCATCTCAATCTTTGTCTCTCTTTCTCTCTCTCTCTTTTCTCTCCCTTCTTCTCTCTATATCCATCTCCTCTTCCTTGCATTTGCTTTTTTATGTGGTCTATCCCCTGTGATTTCAGCCACGGACTATTTAAACAACTCCTCTGCTCACTTCCCTCTCTTTTTTCTCCTGTTTTCCCCCCCTCCCTCCCTGCTAGCGCTTCATGTTTGACTATTAGCTGACATGCACACAGGGAGCATCGCTCATCTCCCCAATTTCTCCTCCTCTTGCCTCACTCCCCACCCTTCTCCTCTCCTCCTCCTTCCCACTTCTTTCTCCTGCTCCATGTATAACTATTAGCAGACATGCACTCGGGGAGTCTGATGAATATTTTAGCAGCCACGGAGAGGGGCGCCAATCCTCCTCCTCAGCTTCCAACACAACTAATGACCCAGAGTCGGTGTTTTCCCTCACACAACTTTACATTGCACTCTGGATTTCTGCAGCGCACTTGAGCGCACTGTGTCATTAGACTCTGGTTTGTTTGATTTGACCAGGTTGGATTAGGCTGGGAGCACTGATGGGCTGGACAGGGAACAATGTGACTGATTGGACTGCAGCCGGACTGTGTAGTGCATGCACTACATGGCAGTAGCATATTGCCAACTTCTTAATGTCAAAGACTGAATAGTCACATTTTAGAACAGGATCACTATTAAAAGGTGATAACAGAAAGATTACTACACTTAGTACTTTACTGTGAGGGAAAAGCTGAGGTGATACAGGAGAAAGTTTTCACAGCACGCCTTGTGTCTCCCCACAAATCAAACACTGCCTTCTTCTCCATTTCATGTTCTCTTCTTCTTTCTAATTTTTAAAATGTTTGTAGATGTTTGTATTATACATTTTTATACAGTGCCGCAAAGTGGAACGTGTTCTGCTTTTGATTTAACCTCATTACATTCTAATTCCTTCTTGGAGTGCCATAACAATAACACAAAAAAGAAAGGGCAGTTTTATAAGATTATGCTTTTATAAATGTAATCCTAAGGTTTGGTTTTAGAAGGCACATTGTGTGTGTGATCACCTCACACTGGCACTGATCTCTTCAGAAGAACTTAATTATGATCAGTGCTGTTTCTCTCTATTTTACATCTCTGTAAGCGGAATGTGTTTCAGCGTCAAACATGTTCCGCGTATGTGAATATATGGAAAACGATTAACGGAAGAAGGAACAGGCGTTTTCACTATTCACTTATTTTATAGGACAGGCATGTAATCGTTTAATAAAAAAAATCCAAATCACTTTTATTGGCCAGGTGTGTTGAACACATGAGGAATTTGACTCCAGTGGCATATTAGGCAGATTAATTGATGATATTATCATCAGTTGCAGCCCTGCTCTTCAGCCTGTTTTCACTGCCTTTATAGGTAGATTTTAACTAGGGTGACACCCCTACCATCTTTGTAACACATCACCTTCCACAGCAACATGCACCTGCACTCTTCTTCCATGAACTCTCAGCCATGATGAGCTGACGGTGCACATAGCTGGTGGCATGACTGGCAAGAAGATTACCCTGGTTTATAAATATATACTCACTCGCAGAGTGTGTGATGTTATTTGACTGTATCTGACTCCTTACTGTTGGTGGCCTTAACACAGCCATGCACTATCTCCTTGCGCTTCCATTATCCTTTCACTTGTCTTTCTCACGGCTTCTCTTCACACCTTCTGTGTCTCATCTCGCTGTGTGGTACAGTACACGCTCTGTGTGTGTGGGTGCTTGTACAGTGTGCGTGTGTGTGTGTGCATGCTAATCTTTAGATGAGGGGCTGGTGGTTAAATCATGATGCATAGTCCGGAGCTGCTCTGGCCACTGTCATTAATCAGTACAGGGGCGGGGGACGTATCTGCTTTTTATCCATCTCTTAAATCAGTCACTGCAGCTATCGGCAGCCCTCCCTACTTTCCTCCCTTCCTCCCCTCCATCCCCAGCTTCCCTCCCCCACGGGCCGCTGATTGAAGTGGCATTGTTTGGGAGACAAGCGGCGCTCAATCAATAGGCAGTCTCACTAAATTACCGTTTGCATGAAAAATGAAGGGCCGCCCAACCTGATTCCATTCAGCTGGGGATGCGTTGTGCTCTGTGTGTGTGTTGTTGTGTGCAGATTGGTGTGAGAGATAGAAATATATGCTTGGGATGTAACGTCAGGGAAGGGATGAGCGTGTGCGCGTTTGTCAGGGGACAGAGAAGACAAAGTGGGTAGGTAATAGAAGCAGGGTGCGTTTCTCTCTATAGTGTAAAATCTTTGGGAGACCACCAACTACATAGGGACGCAGACGAAACAAGAGCTCAGGGTTTCCTGGTCTCATATTGATCATGGCTTGTTAAGGACTTCTGCTGTGGATCGACATCATGACCCTCACCCTTCCCCTTCACCCTTCAACTTTTCCTTTCACCCTTAGCCCTGACTAACCTGCTCTGTCTACTGCTTTATCTCCACCCTCTCCACTGCTCTGCTGGGAGGAGTCTAAGACAGATGGATCTTTTTGGATTTTTCTGTGTGAGTGCGTGCACGCTGTCAAAAAGATGGACTTTCCTGGTGTGCAAAGTGTGTGTGTTTGTGTGTAGATTTGGATGGCTGAGGTAGGCTGGAGTGAGGTCTCAGCCTCTTTGCCTGTTTGTGCTCTGCCCTGACCTCTGGCTATTAATCATCTCTAGATCTGTGTTTACCCTCAATTCAGCTCTCCAGCACACAGGCACCTAGAGGGGCAATTAGAGAGGAACCGCCGCCCCAGTGCAGAGGACTGCCCCCCTCTTCTAGTCACACACAAACACACGCATACACACATAGAGTGAGCCTCTGAGAAGCAGGACCTTGCCTCACCCAGAGAGCCAGCTATAATGTTTTTATTTACTTTAAAAGCATCTTGCTGTTAATACAAGTGGTATATCACAGCGATGCCATTACATTTGTATGGGAGAGAGTTTGCACATCTCTTTGTTCAAGTGTGTCGTGTGTGTGTATGCATGTGTGTGTGTGTGCATGTGCGTGTATATCTCCCACCCCCACAGGGCATACCAAACATGCATTAGTATAAGTTGCGCAGGCTGAGTCTCATCCAGTGTACATATGGTAATGGATGGTGTGTGTGGAACATGTCAGCCACCTCATCATGTAAAAGCCTCTGTGTACGGGTGGGATCATAGAGGGCTGGCAGGTAGGCATTAGCCAATATAATGGCCTCTATTTTTACACCGTGGAACACAGTTGAAGAGGCAGTGCTTATGAAGCTTTCAAAAAAGCAGACACACAGGTTTGGGGGGGTGTTATAAGTGGGTAAGTGAGAGAATGAAACTGCTTTTCAGATTGCCTGACTGTTGGACCCGTTTGTCTGTGACAGTGAGTTTGTGTGTGCGCACAGTTGAAGTCAGAAGTTTACATACACGTAGGTTGAAGTCATTAAAACTGATTTAACCGCTCCACAGATGTTAACATACTCTCGTTTTAGCAAGTCAGTTAGGACACAAGTCATTTTTCCTACAGTTGTTTACAGATGGATTATTTCACTTATAATTCACTATATCACAGTTCCAGTGGGTCATAGGTTTACATACACTTACGTAGATGACTGGGCCTTTAAACAGCTTGAAAAATTCCAGAAAATGATGCCATGGCTTTAGAAGCTTCTGATTGGCTAATTGACATTGTCAATAGGAGGTGCACCTCTGGATGTCATTTAACATCTACCTACCTCTTAGTTTGATATCATGGGAAAATATGAGGAATCAGCAACAACCTCCGAAAAAAAACTGTGGGCCTCCACAAGTCTGGTTCATCCTTGGGAGCAATTTCCAAATGCCTGCAGGTGCCACGTTCATCTGTACAAACAATACTACACAAGTATAAGCACCAGGGGACACCACAGCCATCACACTGCTCAGGAAGGAGATGCATTCTGTCTCCTAGAGATGAACATACTTTGGTCTGAACAGTACAAATCGATCCCAGAACAACAGCAAAGGACCTTGTGAAGACACTGGAGGAAACAGGTAGCAAAGTATGTACGTATATCCACAGTAAAACGAGTCCTGTATCACCTGAAAGGCTGCTCAGCAAGGAAGAAACCACTACTCCAAGACTGGAATGAAAAAGGCAGACTACGGTTTGCAGCTGCACATGTGGACAAAGATCAGACTTTTTGTAAAAATCTCCTCTGATCTGATGAAACAAAAATGGAACTGTTTGACCATAATGACCATCTTTATGTCTGGAGGAAAACGGGGGACGCTTGCAAGCTGAAGAACACCATCCCAACCGTGAAGCATGGGGGTGTCAGCATCATGGTGTGGCGGTGCTTTACTGCAGGAGGGACTGGGGCACATCACAAAATAGACGGCATGATGAGGAAGGAGCATTATGTTGGATATATTGAAGCAACATCTCACGACAGAAACTTAAAGCTTGGTACCAAATCGGTCTTCCAAATGGACAGTGAGTCCAAGCAGACTTCCAAAGCTGTGGCAAAATGACTTAAGGACAACAAAGTAAAATTATTAGAGCAGCCATCACAAAGCCCTGACTTCAATCCAATAGAACATTTGTGGGCAGAACTGAAAAACTGTGTGTGAGCAAGGAGGCCTCCAAAGCTGCCTCAGTTCCACCAGTTCTGTCTGGAGGAATGGGCTAAAATTACAGCAACGTACTGTAAGAAGCTTCTGGAAAGCATCCCAAAACATTTGACCCAGGTTAACCAGGTTAAAGACAATGCTACAAAATACTAACTGAGTCTGTGTAAACTTCTGACCCACTGGGAATGTGATGAGAGAAATAAAAGCTGAAATAAATTATTTTCTCTACTGTTATTCTGACATTTCACATTCTTAAAATAACTGACCTAAGACAGGGAATGCCAGGATTAAATGTCAGGAGTTGTGAAAAATGGTTTAATGTATGTAAACGTCTGATTTCAACTGTACAGTTGGTTTTCTTTTATTAACAACACCAATAATGAACAGTCCACTGGTGATGTCCAATCCATGTTGTTTTTAATTACTCCGATTGGTCAGTGGAGTGGACATGGAAGCATTGTGATGACCTCTTCTGATCTCTCACCTTCTGGATTGTGGGGCTTCTAATTGAAATACTGACTGCACTTTAGAGCAAAATCAGCCTCTGTAATCTTGAAAAGACCAAGAATTTATTTATCTAATTTCCCTAAAGGATTATTAAAGTACTCCATCTTCTAAATAATAATGTATCTTCTAATAAGAATGATATGCAGGACTTTTAAGGTGTTAGGCATCACTCTTTTGTCATTTCTTCAGACGCTAACTGAACTACTCCTTGACCTTTTCCAAACAGTTTTAGTGCCTACATACATTCTCACACACTCACATAACTTCACCATGTGTGCAGTTGTAGGGAGTGTGCCAGGATCTTGTGCTGAGTGGATGTAGACCTGCCCTGGGCCCAGGGAGGTAGTTAATCTATGTGTATGACATGTGTGAGCTCAGGGTATTGTACTGTATGTTTCCCTCTCACTCAGCTGTACTTAATGTAGCCCATAAAGGCTACACAACAATAAGCTACGCCTGGCACTCAGGCCACCATTCCGTACTACACTAGCCCACTGAGCAGGATAAATGACTCCTATAAACCTGTCACACACATACATACACACACACACACTGGAGCGTGTACAGACTATAGAAGTATAGATCTGCTGTGGTTCTCAGTGTGCTGGTGTGAAGTTTGTTTCACTCCGCGTGGTGTATGGTAATAACAAGAGCGCCGCTCGTAAAAATCTGAGGTGAGAAATATGGATGGAAAAGGCTTCTTGTTATCTGGAATTCTCACGCTCAAAAAGATATTAATGGAGGCGTAGCATTCATGCAAAAGTTCTATTATGCATTTGCGAATCAGTCCCACTTGAGGCAGGCCCTTTCTATTCCGACACCCCAGCCCAATGTTTAATCAGTGCCTGAAGACGGATCCAACTTCCTGGACCTCCCTATGCATCTCACCCAAGATGACTGATCTGCATTAAGAGTGGATAAAACAGCCCTTCCATGTGACGGCTAGCCACAGTGTTTGTGAACCAATGCAATTTAAAATCCATAAAACTGTTATTCTCCATAATACCTTATGAATATACTGTATGCATGTATGAGAAGCAGTTGAGCGCCTGTGGGTGTTGTATGGTTGGCCCTGGGATACGTTTAGGTGTGTGTGCTGTGTTGGTGTATGTTCGCATCTCACAGTGTGTCTGATTACACACTGCTATTCTGAGTCTCTGAGATTGAGAGATTTTATCTCTCACTTTTACAAAAACACCCGCTAACTGTCCTGAGTGAGTGCATTATAGTGGGAGCAGTGAAAGAGCTATTAGTCTACTTATGGATCCAGCGTGGTGTTTATCAGTCACAGACTGACTGTGGCACAGACCGCATCATCTCGCCCCTCATGTTGCGTTTAATGGTTTTCCTGTTAAAGATGTCAGTGTCATGTTGCTCTTGTTATTTTCACCGTTGTCCTGGCAACCACAGATGAAAACGGTGCATACAGGTTTAGTGGCACCCAACTTGATTTTGATAAAAATGTAAATGTGATGTAAATCCTAATATTTATTCTTTCACTTAAAAAGAAGAAAATGAAAAAAGGCTAAACACATAATCTCCGTATTTCTGCCTGTTTTGGCGCCAGCCGCGGTATTCATAAATAAACCACATACTGTAGATAATAGTCGTCAACGAGAAATCCATTTTCATTCTTGATATTTATTCAAGCAGTTCTCTCCATGTTTATACAATGCAGAGTATTAAAAGATTGATTCAATTTTATGTTTTGGAATAAAATGCAAACAAAAACAGATGCTTGTGTCTTTCTTCCCCTCCTCCAAAACTGAGAAGGTATTGTGCTTTATGCAAACCACAGAGCTCTGAGCTCTATTCTGGGCCTGGAGCTTCCCAGAAAGACAGAGAGAGGAGGCAGAGATGGTGCAGGTAGACCACTGTGCTATACAGCAGGAGTGGGTGAGGCTTAAACATGTTGGCTGTTTTAGGTATAATATAACCTGATTTTGTCACTATAATGGGTTTGTGTTCCAACCTACAGGGTAGTCTATGCTTTTCCTGTCAGCGTCAAAAATATGGTATTTTTTTAACGTAAAAACGTTCATTTTATCATCGCCTCATTATTTTAAACTGTATGTTGAATCTGAAAACCCATGTTATGCCTTGAATTGAGATGCTGCACTTCTCAAAATTTTAATGGTGATTTCTGCTGTCAGAAAATCATCAAGACTTTTAATCACAAACAATTTAGTTTGTACATACAGTAGATGTAGTGGCAGTCAAAGGGTAACCCACTGTTACAAAATTATAGAAATAATATTAAATACATTTTCTAATACAGTTCAGTGTGGTTGTAAATATGGTAAATCCTGTCCTTGTTGGATTTTAAATAACTAATGTAAATTATGTGTGATAACTTGACAAAAAAATGGTAAAAGTCCAGTGTGAAAATACTGTATATGTTGTGGCAGTAAGGATACATCTCCTCACAACTCAGACCCTCTCTAACTTTACAAATAAAGAATGTCCAGGGTGGATCCCGCCTCTCGCCCAGTCTCAGCTGGGATTGGCTCCATCCCTCCCGGGACCCTAATCAGGAATAGGCGGCATAGATAATGGATGGATGGATGTTCAGTGATTCATATTAGATATAGTGTTACAGTGTAGAGTTTGTCCTATTAGTGTGAAATAATCCAAGACTTTTGACTTGTAATAAAAGGTGAATACCTGTATTATTGCCTTGACATTTATTAAAAACACTGATATTTTGTGCCAGTGTAATTATACCTTTTAGTAACATGATATTGATGCTCTGCTGATTTGTCTGCCATGGTGGACTGAGGTGTTACCCATAACAGGGCTTCTCTTACCTTGTGCGACTGCTTACACAAGTTACCATTCTCCCGTGCCTTATCAGCGTTTCTGTTTTGGTTTGTGGACACGATAAAATGCCACCAATTCTGTTGATCGAGGAGCCTGTGTTAGCAGCTTGTCACAATGCCTTTTGTTTTTGGTGTTGTAGCTGCACCTGCTAAGTTACACTGAGGACTGGAGCAGGTTTCGCTCTGTACTGCTTTGCATAAACACAGAGGCTAATCTCAGTCAAATACAAGAACAGAAGCGGATTTATCATTTATCATTTTTTTAATGTTTGCCTTTGTTTCTCTTCATTATTGCATCATTTATTTAATGTAATCAGTTTATTTATATTTGTTTGTTGATTGTCAGTTACTTTTCAAAAAATACAGCTCCATCTACATTTTTACTTACCTTTCCCACAGAGGTTTGACACAATACGTCCTACCGCCTCAGAGTGCATACTATACACAGAGAAACACTCATTACTGAATGCTAATTAAAGGCATTTTCTGTGTCGACTGTGCTACAGACATGAGGGCATCTTTACTGAGTGTAGGGGGAGGGGAGCTACAGAAGGCTGGATGGCTTGATTTTACATTACGTGCCAATATGTAGGGGTGTGGCAGCTGGAGAAGGGGCTAGGCACTCCTTCATGTAATTTAAATGCAATTATGCATCCCCCCGTCCTGTTCCTCCATGGCTTACAGTGCTGGGGTGAATACTGTGGGCGTATCTTCATCTAGTCCTGCTCAGAGGACTAGTGTCTCTGTCTGGGCCAGCCCAGCTCCTGCTTCGGCTCCAGTTGCCTGCTCCTCTTATTATTGGACATTATTCCACTGGCAGAGCAGAAAGGAAGAGAGGAGGGGAACTTTAATAGCACACCTGAATGGAGGGTGTCATATAATCAATGCATACAGGCCCGCATTACAGACTGTCACAGAGACTCCATCACACAACAGGAGAGAGGAGGAGGGAGAATGGGATATTAACTCTTGTGAAAGGAGGGATGAGTATCAGCGGCCTGAAATTAAATGGCTTGCTCTAAAGGGGATGAGGCCAGTGTATGTGTTTTACACAGTATTTGCCTCTGTGCTTCAGACCTGTGCCCTCTGACCTCCTCTGTGTCTCTCTTCCTTTCCCGTCCTGCTTTTTATCACGTCTTCTACACGCTCTCAATGATACATCATAATTTCTCTGATCATCCACATGATCAAAGAAATCGCTTTCCACTGTTTCCACACATCTGACATCTATTTCAACTTTCTCAAACAGAAGTTCTCTTAAGAAGTTTTCTGTTTTTATGCCTGTGTGTGTATTCAACTGCTGTCGTCAGCAGACTGTAATCCCTCTGAGCCTGTGCGTGTGTGTATGTTTGTGTTAGTCCATTTTTTCCCAGTTTGGAAAATGCTGGACTGCATGTTTATGTGTTCTCTGTGTGTGTGTGTGTGTGTGTGCGCGTGTGTGTGTGTGTTTGTGTATGAGAGATGTTCGGCGGAACGCCCTTTGATACAGAGAGAGTTTTAGAAATGCAATTTCCTCCCTTTCTGTATATGCGTGTATTCATGTTGGGTTTATTAGAATATGAAAGTGTTGCGCTGCAGTGCCAGGGTTAGACTCTCCCTCTGTCCGCTCTCGCTCCCTCACTCTCCCCTTTTGCTCATTTTTTGGCCTTCGCGGTCTCTCTGGCTGGCTCATGCATTAGAGATGAGGGGCTGGAGAGAAGAGGGAGACCAATGGCTTACACCAAGAAGCTTGCCATTATTAACAGGATCTACATGCCTCGTATATCAGACACTTTCAAGTCTGTGTGTGTGTGTTTGTGAGTGGTGAGGTTGGAGGGCATGGTCAGTAGTAGTTAGGACTAGATGAGTGTGTGTTTTTAAGCTTTTATGTGCCTATTTTTTTTAATAATCTCGTCTTTCTTTTTATTTCTGCGTTTGATCCAGGATAGTTTTCCTTCTCAGTGCTACACTGCAGTGCTTAAAGAATGACATGGTGAACACAAACCACATGCAGTCATCACTGTCAGTTTGATTATCAACAACTTGGGCAGTGGACATGAGATTTTAGACAGAATGGAAGGGAAGAAGTGTAGAAGAGAAGGTGCTTTTCTGTTAAAGTACTTGTTGATGACCAGTCATCCTCTCCAAACTAACTGCCAAGTCCCCATGTATGTGTGGCCCCTAGATGTAAGCTGCCTCTTATTCTCTGCCTGTCTCTGTCTTTACTCGCTCACTTTCTGTAACTTTTGTGTATGCTCCCAGTTCATTGAACTTGTTTGATAATGCCAGGCCAAGAGTTGAGCCTCTGTTCTCTGTAGGTGCTCCAGACACAGGGACCGCTTGTTCAGGATCTGCCCCTGGAGAGGAGCATGGGGGAGTAAGCACAAAAAGGTGAGCTCCCTCCTGGGGCTGGGTCTCTGTTCTTCCATCAGCAGACTGAGATGAGGTCAGCTCTGAGGTGATCTGCACTGTGGCACAGCCTGGATCTGTAAAATCCAAAACCATAGCTCCTTTTAAACTGTCCGTTCAACGTGGGATTATTGTACTAATTTTCCACCACGCTATTCTGTATAAAGGTAGCAAGTTGGCATGGTTGGCATCCTTGAGAGTTACAGGATGTGAATCAAGGCCAGTCAGCACATCTTTTAAATGCTGGACTGTATGTTTATGTGTTTACCACATTTCTCAAGTGAACCAGGCTTCTAAAGTGCATTTTGACTTATGAATTTTGTTCATGTATGTTATGAAGAGAAGCATCCGATTATGTGCAAACACTTGTGAAACAAATGGTCCGCACTGTAGAAGGTGAAGAAGAAGAAGAAGAAGAAGATAGAAATATAGAGACATCTCTGAATATAATGTAGTACAGGTGTCCAGGTGTGCCTGTTAAAGTGGCCGGTCAGTGTAGGAGACCATCGATGGACAGATGTGATACGAGATACTGTCAAACACATCTTACCTAAATAGAACATTGTTAATTATAATCTAAACTGACCTTTAATGTAAACCGTGACCTCTGTGACAAAGACTAAGAACCTCTGCTAGTTTTAAGGCTGGATAATGTCCAAAAACAAATGGGAACATGGACACGTACATAGTTCTGCTTATATTTTATTGGGTGTCTCCATATGCGATGTCACATGGTCGTCTTTGTGGTCAATGCACACAGCACATCTAGTTAAAAATGTGCACATGACCAAATATGCATTATGTGGACCCTTTATAGCTAATACTATAAATTGGGCTTTGCACTATATTTTTCAGTCTATTCAGTTTTTTTCTCTGAAAATGACCTTTTTGTTCTAACTATATATATGTATATTTTCTGCATTGCACTCATGTGAGACTGCTGGCTGTTAATAGCAGTGAGCTTTAGTTGTCTTTAGTGCATGGAAAGAAAGGCCCACAAATGACAACACTGAAGCGTACAGCAGGCAGAGCAATATCATTTAAGGGAATGCATTCTTTATTTGTGTAATCTTCGCATGCTGCAGATATTACATTAGTTCATTTCTATGTATTGTCACTTCCACCTTTAGATTCTCTTGGAATCCTAAATTCTCACTTTTTTCCCCCTATTTGCTGACCTCTTGCAGTCAGTATGGGGTGGTCGCTCCACTGGCCCCGGCCCAATGGCCAGGGGCTAATGTTTATGAGGCCTCCATCCAGGCAGGGGCACTCCTCTAGCCTCTGACCTCTGACTCCCCCTCCCTCACCTTGGTCAGCCCACAGAGGACAGGGCCTGGGAGAAGATTAATGGAAGTCACTGCTGGAGCGTGTGTGTGTGTGTTTGTGTGTGAGTGCATGAGGCCAGTGTGTGTGACAGAGTGTATACTGGAAATTGGAACAAACGCTATTTATTTTTGATGGCATAGATTTAGGATAACCAGTAATGCTAAAACAAATCTAAATGAAAGAGGCTTAAATTTTACTTTTGAGGCTTTTTGTTAACAGTGTTACATTTAGGAGGGATTTTGTCATTTACTAATTAGATTTTTAAACAAGTTTATATAAGTAATTTCCCTCTTCTTCACATAACAAGCATAACCCTTATTTAGCAGGTGATTATGCAGCCCCACGCTGCACAAACCCCCGTACAGTCTTCTCTCATGCTCTCTCATTTCCTCCTGTGTGTGAAGAGTGCTGTTTCAGCAAGGTCTTCTGTTCATTCTCAAGGTGTCCTCCATGCCGGCTCTTTTCTGAAGGCCCTTTTAATGGATTGGCCTGATATACCTTCCAAATGGAGCACTTTGAGCGTTAATTCGCTTTCTGATAAAGATCCCCTCTTTTTACCTTCCCTTTCTATAAGTCTTCTCCCCGATATGAAGTACACAAGGAAGGGCAGATGAGCACAAAATCCTCTCTCTGTGTCAGGCTGGGTGGGAAAATGGACTGGGGTGAAAAAGAATCAATTGGATCCCCATTCATGTGTTAGTGGTGTGGAATGAGGAGAGTGTATTGTGGAGAATGGCTGGAGGTTGTCCCCTCCCTGCTGCCTACACAGACTGGCCCAGTGTCTGGGGGGGAAATTGGAGCCTTTCTGTTGGCATTGTGGCGACAGCAAGGGTTATCGCTGGGATCTGGCCATTGGCAGGTATAGCTGTCAAAGCTGTCACTACTCTGAACTCAGGAGCATGTCTGCATGCATACAGTATGTGCACACACACATACACACACCCAGACGCACACAGGCAGGAGCTCAGACCCTGACAATACACACGCATAAACAAACGAAATCATGCACACACAGACATGCAAACAGCATCTAAATTATGGAAGTATGCTACATAAGATAAGCAGCACATTTTGAACAACCTATTACTTCTCCAAAGCTCATTCAGTCTGTTAACCCTCAGCATGCTGGAGTCCCACGCTGAATTTGGGCTGTTTCCAAAGGAGCACAATGGAGGTGGTTTGACCTGTTTGCCCACTCGAGTGTGACATTATTGTGCGGTATTTGCAGCCGGACTTGAAAACTTCTTTTGCTCAAACTACAAATTAAACATCATGTCTCTACAAAAGTGCTTACATGGTCAGATTCTTATGAATAACTTCCCACCCGCCTTCATTACCAGTCTCTGCAGGAAAGTAGTCTATGTCTACTGGCCCTCTGATGCAATGTGGTGAGCTAGAAACCTCTGACTCTTCAAACAGTTTCTCTTGCACTCAATTATTTATTTATTTTATGTGTCATCAACTGAGGTGGAGCGGCACTCTAAGAGGTTAGTGTTTCTTTGTTCATCACTGGAAATAGAAGGTTAGATTAAGGCCCCTATTCTTGTCATCTTACTCAGTAGTTTATTTATTTGATCTGTGTGTACTGCATTGTGTTTGCAGCCAGATTGTGTGTGTGTCTGTGGGAGAGAGAGTGAGCTGAGAGTAGCTCTCCCACCCAGAGAGAGAGAAAGAGGAAGAGTAAACTCATGTTTGCAGTGTTGTCCCAG
>NW_018127885.1:662564-663158 GCF_001952655.1 Monopterus albus
GAAGAGCGGAGGAAGAGGGCAAAAAGTGCCGAGCGCAGGACCCAGTGGGCTCTCACTTGGACCATTTGGCAAACAGTAATTAATACGCTCACACACATATACACACACACACACACACACACATGCAGAGACACTGTCACATATTTTGGCGCGTTGACTTAATTCAAATAATTCCTTTTCCATCCATTTCATTATTACGTGCGCTTTGACTTCTTCATTATCATATTTATTTTCTGTCAAACACACCAGCATTAGTCTCATTTGAGAACACGTTTGTTCTGTCTTCCTTCCTCTCCTCCTCCCTCTGCACGGCCCGGTCCTCCCCTCTCCCCCCCCCCCCCCCACGCGGACAGGAAAAGCACAAAGCAGACAGAGAGCTAATCCAACAGCATGTTTGATGCATTTTTAAACAGCTCTGGACTTTTTTAAGTTTCCAGCCAACAGAAGATCTCATCTGCTATAATTTAATCAGCGGGTGGAATCACACTGCATATTTAAGCAACATTAAATATCTCCCCATTCTCCCTCTCCAGCCACTTAACTGAAGGGGGGGGAAGGGCTTTTATTTTATTTCCTGCGTATTTCCCCCATTTA
>NW_018127885.1:663205-674059 GCF_001952655.1 Monopterus albus
TACCATTTCTTGTTGGAAAGAGGGAATGTTGAAGAGCCGCTTGGAGAGCTGTGATTGTTGTAGTGCACAGGGTGGAAAGCTGTAGAAGGACTTTAAAAGTTGGAAAGCTGCTTTTACACATTACATCCAATCTGTTCAATGTGTAAGACATTTAAATCAAAACATAAATCTAATGTTACTTATCCTCCATTATTTATTGTTATTTATTTTGATTATGCGTAAACTGTGAGTCTATCTTGCAGCATGTTCTTATGTTTGTGCACGCATGCATGTGTTACACAGGGCTTTGTTGGGGAGGCTTTCCTGTTTTGCACATCATCACTTTTTCCTTGTAACATAAATATAAAAAATGAATATTTATCAGTGGTCCAGTACTGTGTGCTGTGGAGAGTAGGCTGTCTGCGTGGATGAAGGAGGACCAGGGGAATTGATTTTTGACCAAATGTGTTTTGGATTTAATTCAGCTGCTGCATTTTTCCCCACTGCTCTATTTGCATAGAAATCATTTGAGGTGAGTGAATCTTAGAGGACAGTCAAGTTGCAAGAAGACATACTCCTACTTTGTGCGTCCAGGATTGAGGGTGTATGTTTGTGTGTGCTTTTCTACAATACATACAACTGTCTTAAGTTTGTTTTTGAGTGTGCACTGTGTGTGTTTTCTGTGCTGTCTAACCTGCGCTGGCCATGTGAAGGCTGTGCTCTGCGTAGTCAAGTGCTCTGACTCGCTCTTCCTCACACACACACACACACACACACACATATTGTACAGACACACACACAACATCAGATGCCCACAGTTCCTTTTTACTCTTGTCTCTGAAGGGAAGCATTCTGATGACAGTCAATAGCCCAGACAGCAGAGCTCTGTCAATATTTAGACAGTGCTGTAGTGTTGTAAAATGAACCAATACACAACGGATGAGCCTCCTCACTGGATTAATGATGCCTGACTGACTGGCTGCCGCAGATGCTAGTGGAGATGAAGATGTTATTTACCCCTTTCTTGCTCTCTCTCTCTCTCTTTCCTTCCCTCTCTATCTCCCTTCTCTCTCTCTCACACACACCTCCCTTCATTTGGAAGCTGCTCTTGTGTAGTTTTGCAGCGATCGATAAGTCTATGTTCAGTTAAAGAGGAATCTGATTCCAATAGAATAACACTGGGCTTTGTTTACGTCACATTTGAGCCTCTTTCAGCATGGTCTCAGCTTCACAAAAGTGCCGTTTGGTCAGTAATACACTGCAGAGAGTTGTAGTTGTGCTGGTTTGGATCAGGCAAGGATGTGAGAGGAAATGCTGATATTGATCCCAGTGTCTTTAACCCAAATCATAAGGAATAGAGTTAATGTCTCAAACATTCAAATCATAATTTTGATTTGCTTCTTGCTGAACCTCTGTCATCTCAAAGTCACTCCCTGGTTTGTGTCTCCCTTTTGCTCTGGTAGCATATCGTTGGCCTTTGTGTGACTTCTTCCAAATGGACATGAGAATCATCATGCAGCCATTCACTGTAATGGAATGTGACGATTAGCGTCCTTGTAGCTAGGCTAATGGGCCTGACTCCTTTCCAAGGGTCTGTGGGAGGTGCACTGTGCTATGGGCTGAATGATAGCTGCCACACAGTGGGTGAGTGTGAAGACTGGGCTAAGCACTTCTCTTTTTCTTTTAGCATCTCCTGTCTTTTTCCTCATTCCTCATGGAAGAGCACAGTTAGAGAATAAAAATATATCTAAATGTCAACTCTTTCTGGTGGCCAGTGGGACTGTGCTCTAACTGGTGTGTTAAAGAGGCGGGTTGGAGTAGAATATAAGCCTGAGGGGGACATGTAGCTCTTGACTGAGAGAAAATGTCCTGGACTGATCGAAGCTGTGTAGTCTCCATCTGTACAAAGAACTATTAGAAGGGGAAACGGTTTAAAGGGAACATGGGTAAGACTGTGTCAAATATCATGTTTTGGAAAAGATACCTGCACTTTGCGTGCTGTTGTGTTGTTGGATGGAAGCTTATAAATTCCTTCTCCCGTGTGTTACTTTTGCACTGAAAATTCCCCACCTGTCGACTTCAAATGCAACTGAGAACAACATAGTGATGCGTGCATGTCCCCCAGTCTTCCCAAAGTCATCCAGCTCTTTGACTGCCACTTTGGTTGGCTTCAGTGCGTCTTGACGGTGGTTACTGGGCCCCTGCCCCAACACTATCTCCCAGCTCCATACACTTGCTTCACTGGAACAGATTAAATGAACACAATGATTCTTTAATCAGATAACCCACGTTCCGTCTAGATTAACCTTCCTAACGCAGGTCCTTTTCTCTCTCTCTTCGTCTCCTCTCCTCCTTTCTCCCAAATCAGACGGAGAACGGAGGTCCAAACTTTAATCTTCATTACCTGCTTTGATTTCTCTGCTAAAGGAAGAAATGCATAATTTACATCCTTTGAAGTAGCTCCACTATTACTGACAACATGTTACCTTTAATCTTAAGAGCCCTGGAACATTAAATATTTAGTCATTTACCGAACAAAGGAGGACCGAGGCGATGCCTTCCTACCTCTTTGACTTTCACTGTCATGTGCACTCAATGTCCCCGGTAAGAAGCAATTAATTTTGGGAGGGAGAAACGGCTTTTACTGAAGTGCAGGTAACTTTAAGTTGTTTTCACACTTTTACCTTGTTATTTAATCCTGCTGAAAAGAGGGAGCTTTAAAGTAAAGTGCTACCGTTAGCAGGACTGATTATGGGTGACCGGAAGGCTAACAAGTTAGTGTCAGTCTGTCTCTCTGCGCCTGTCTGTCTGTCTCATTGTCACTAGGCCCATTCTTTTCAGTCTCGTCTCCCCTTTCATCGACAGTGCATTTAATCCATGATGATGATTTCTTTTTCCTCTTGTAATCCTATAAAGCTACACAAAATCCATAATGCTGCGACTATGTCACACGTGTGGATGTGCGTTTGTATTTTGGTCTAAAAGTGCTAGTGTACTTAGGTGTACACGACATGGGTCTCTTCCAGCAGGTGTACTCCTACTCCTGTCTCCATGTGCTTTACCTGAACAAGAAAATGAGTGCTTGGAAGTCTTTCTTTTTTAACAGCAACAACACAGCAATACACACTAGAACCCCAGTGCATGTCATATTTTTAAAATCTAGTACATTAGGTTGTCACAAACGGTCTGTGCCTTTTTGGGTGAGTTTAAATATTCAGGTATTAGAGACAGAACAGAACAGGAACTTCTCAGCATACATCTTTACTGATTTTGTATTTTTGTTTTTACACCTACAGTGAACAGTGGATGCTTTGATAGTCTTTCCCATCTTTCAACTGTGGAACAGAGCTACTGCACTAGCAGTTTGTTTTCCAATTTCTTGTTGGGCTCTCTGAAGGAAAATTAGACAATTACCCAGACTCATAATGTTGTTCCACCCTCCAGCTCCCCTCTCCCCTCCTCCTCCCTCTTTCATCATCTCCTCCCCCACTCCGCCTTTTATGATTAATTGAACATCATATGCCAATTGAACAGAAACATATATGTGGGACTATGTAATTGTGTGTCTCTTAATGAGTGTTGATACATGCTTACAGTAGCTTCTCAGTCCCTCTCTCTTCTCCCCCCCCCCCCCCCCCATGCATACACAAAACGTGTGTATTCTTAAGTATACGCACATGCACACTCACATAGGCAGGGGGTATAGATTACCATAGTAATACCTGCTGAGTAGCTTAGGGCTGGTGACTGATGATCTTATGGAGCACCTCTGTCTGCCACTTGGTCAGTGAAATTAATATCCACTCCGGTCTAAGCTGGGATCTGAGCCTGAAGTTGCTGCTAGGAATTGTGAGCTGTAGCCCAAGGCTAAGATCTACCTAACTTGCCCACTGAGCTCTCAGCTCCCGCAGCCACAGGAGATAACTCTGCGACTAAAGTCATTACGATATAGGCCCACCTCTTTCTCTCACTTTCTTCTTTGCTTCCTTCCCTCTCTCATTTCTTCAAACATCTCCATGAGGGCCTGCAGGGATAGAATGCTCTATTGATCAGAATAAACAAAGGAATAATCTTTAGTAATCAGCCCAGGCCCCGGCTTTATTAACAATTGATGTGGTTGGAGTGGAGATCAAGAGAAGTGCGACTGAGGTGGACTGCTGTGTATTTTAGCTTGAACAAGATGGAGCACGGTTTGTGTGTGCTTTCTTATGTGTCTGTACAGTCCTCTGCGTGTCTTGACAGTTCAGTCACCCAGTCCATCCCCATCTATAGGGCCCTCTCTCTGGGTCCCATCAATTATTTAACATTTACTCTTCTGCAGCCTGCCATGCACATTGTATCCTTTGAAATATCAAATGCACATAAATACCTGTATGGAAACCTATGCTCTGAAGTATTCATGCACATTTATCATTTATCAACACTGATAAGCAAATTATGACCAACAAACCTGTAGGAATAAGGCTGCACACTTGTAGGAGTATCTGAAAGCCTTGGCAGCCTGTTTTGGCTTTTCTCTCTCCTTAGCATTGCACTTGAACCTGACATATCACTGACTCATTTTTCAGTATCGAGTCTTTTGTTTTGCTTTTTTTTTTTGTTCATAGCACATCATAGTTTGTCTCATTGTTAAGCATGTGCATGTGTGTTTGTGTGCGGGCCCATGCACAGCCACCCCTGGGCAGGGCATTTTTCTCCTATCAATATGACATTGATTTCCTGTATGACTTCATCAGACTAATACCCACTTTGCCTCCTTCTGCACACACTCTCTGTCTCACACAAACAAACACACACACACATACACACCATCATGTCTTACTATGGCTATGAGGACACTCATTGACATAATGCATTCCCTCGCCCTTAACCATCACAAATAATCACTATTTCAGCCATCATCTCAACCCTTATCCTAACCTAAACCCAATTCTACCCTTAACCCATTCAGAGAGGTCATTTGAAGTTGTGAGGATCAGCCAAAATGTCCTCAGAATGATGCCGTAAAAACCCGCAGTCCACACACTGTAATAAAGACATATACACACAAACACACACAGATGTCCATAATGCCAGCGTTCCCTCCCAGCAATCAATCAAGGCAGCTTGTCATTATATCAATGGCCTCTATGAGCAGACTTCAACACTGGAAATGGAAAATGGACCATTGAGAAAAGCTGAACATATAACATAATGAGCAGTTAGGCTGTCACTCTGGAGAGAGCACCGTGAGGAAAGCTTGACACATCTGGATTTCTATTTGCATTATATCCTCATGAGGCATTATTTGCGTTGCTTTGCCCTGTTTGTAATTTCTCTGTATGATATGAAAAAGCCCACATAATCTCTACAGATATTTCACTGCAAAGACCTTAAAAAAGACATATACCCCCCCCCAAAATAACATATGACAACAGAAAGCTATAAAGCATTAAAGGAGTTTGGAAAAAATGAACTCACCATAAACTTTAGTTTGTGTCTCTGCAAAGCCGATACCAAGGGGAATGGAGAGTCACCACATCAATGCTTTTTGGGCCGTTTAAAAGAGCTGGATAGTCGGTTTATTAACTCCACAAACACACGCCCATCTGGCATGTGCGCACACATGCACAGACAGCCAGTGATACTTCCCACTTTGATAGTACAGCCCATGCTCTCTGTGATAATGCACTCAGTGATCCCTATCAGCGGTACATGAAGTGTCAGAAAAGAAATGGAGGGAGATTGGACAGAGAGAGAAAGCTAGTTATCCTTATGCTAACATGTAGATTAGAGCTCGGCTGCGTTCACTACATGTAATTGAAGTGAGGCGCTTATCTGTGGAGTCAATGGAGAATATAAGTTCCCCAACATTGCAGGATGTTATGAATAGAATGAATATCTTAAGAATGTGGTTAAATCGCACAGAAGTGCACATGCAGGAATGTGTGCATAGAGTACATGTTAGGGAATGTGCAATTTACTGTATGTGTGTCAGTGTGTGTGCTCGGGGATGCAGTGCGATTACCTGACAGTGATATAAGGATGCATGTTAGATGGGAGAACTCAGGAGGAGAACAAGTGTCAGGAGTTATGAAAGCACGGGATACCTGGTATTTTTGGCTCCGAGTGACGGGACACGGTGTCATGGTGTTAATATGATGTTTGTTTCAAGGCTTTGCCTTATTGCAGCAGGCATGAAGGGAACACTTGTAGGATCACATGCACAAAAAGTCTTTCAGGAATAACCCTTGTTTCTCTGCCTCTCTGGTCCTTGTTTGTACATAGTTGTCAGATGTGTTTTCTCCTACAGTCACAGACACCTTCTCTCCATGTGTATGGCTGCCTTTCTTTTTCACTCAGACCGCCTCTTTGTCAGCAGTTTGGCATCAGTCTCCCGAAAACTCCATCCCTACTTACTAACCAACCCGGACACAGTGTTGAGTTGAGTTTTCACTACTCTTCTGAAGCATCACCTTCCTGGCTAAGAGACAATCGGGAAGGAGGGAGGCTTTAAGACAAGAGAGTAGAAAATATTAAAGCATATTTTACTCCTAAAACAAAGTTGATACTTCTTGGGTCAGTCAGCAACGAAATGCACCATCCCACCAAAATAAAACAAGTGATTTAAAGGGATGTTTTAGTTTCTGTCAAACGTGTTGTTCCCATGTTGTTGGCTGTCATTACTATTGGCCAACATTTTACTCATCATTTGTGTTGTAGGGATTTGAGGAAGGCTGGTTCAGGTAAAAACTGCAGGACCGACAATCCCTCATGCAGCTTAAGAAAAATGTAAACTTTCAGTTTTTAGTTTAATAAAACAGACTAATAGAAACCCTCTACTTGCCTTTGTCTCAGACGGAAAGTAAACACAGAGAGTTGTCCCTCAACTATACAGTAGTACATAATATGCAGAATACAAGAAACATCCTGGTTGATTTTAAATGTTATGACCTCAGAATGTTTGAAATGTTGGCCCTCCATTTCTGGGTCATTAAATGTTTGATGTCACATTAGAGTTATTGATTTAACTTTTACTTTTTGACCCCATTGTAGACTAAGTTCAAACAGTCCACATTGCTGACACACCGTCTATGTCCTGGTTACCAACTTTTTTTAAAGAGTTTCTTGTTCTCATTCAGGTTCGGCAGACCTGTTTCCCACCAAGTCTTAACATATTTTGTTGTCGACTCTGAGCTGGCAGTGTAGTGTGCGTGTACATCAGCTTTTTATGATGCCCCCTCTGTTTCTGGCTGTAAGTTCAGGTAGTAAAAGTTTATCCCCTTTATGTACTTTAACAACCTTTAATATCAGATCATAAACTAGCACCAAACAGGCCATGGAGGCCCTCTCTCCCTCAGATAGATACTGTAACATGCACATGAACGCTCGGCCAATTAAGGGCTCCACATCTTCATCACTTGACGGAGCAGGGGGAGAGTGAGCGTGGGTCTGTAAACATGTGAAGGCTTGAGTGTGAGCAATGGCGACAAATACACAGAAATCTTTCCTCTGCAGTAAAACCATTCTGTGTGTGTATTTGTGTGAGACAAAACAGTGTGTATGTGCGTGTCCCAGCGGCATGTGTAATCTCTGCTTGCTCCGTCTCCTGCCTGGCTGCGGCGCAGAGGGACGATGTGATGGAAATCTCCCTCTATTTAAATCCACCGCTGGCACATCAAAGCCTGCTGCTGCTGGAATAACAGAAATAATTAGACACAAACACCTCATAACATAAAAATGTTAATTAATCTCTTCTCTTAGCCCAGTCAAGCTGAGATGGCCCCGTGTACCGGATATCTGTCTGTGTGATCTGTGCGTGCAGACAGAAGTGTGCTTCACTTATGAATGAGGAGTCAGAGGGTTTCACCCACTTGTCTGCATCTCCTTCTCTTTGTACGTGTCAGTGCCTTAGGGCCATCCCTCATAATAGCTGTCCCATAAAAACCCATGTGTGTGTGAACATAACCGGATGTGCTTGATCTCATTACTGGGCTTCTTCCTATTTGTCGTTATCCATAATTATTTGTTTGGATTCCTTGCTCTAGTGCTGTAATTCTTTTTAATTTAGTTCTAGCTGTATTTCTTTTATATTTGGTCTCTATTTTATGTCATTGTTTTATCTTTTATTGTGAAACAGTCTGGGACATAACAACTTCACTCACCTACTTATATATTTATCACACATGTATAAGTAAAAGTACAGTAACACAAAATATAGTGATCTGTATGAATTTTCAAATTAATATTATTCTAGACTATACTTTGGACTCAAAAACAGTTTTAAGTCCACTGAAAGGTTAAATCTGCGTCTGTATAATCTCTGGATCTTCAGTACTTAATATTCCAGATTACAGTCTGTCTGTAGAGGTGAACTCCTCCTCCTCCTTTCATCTCTGTATGATTAACCTGAGACAACACTCTCTGACCGGAGAGTACAGACACACACAGTTGAGCCTGATTATAACAAGCACCCCCAACCCCCATCACCAGGGTTTTATTAGAACAAGCGTTTACATCAGCTTCTACCCTGGCTTTAATAGATCTAAGACTTCTTACATCATTCAAGCTCCAGTACGTGCTCATGAACAAGCCTTGTCTTTACTTAGCGGGTCAAATTTATCAGTGCCTTTTTACTTTGTTTGTAAAATCGATTACACAGAGGACTGGACATTTTGAACCAAGTAGATGAAGTAGTAACTTTAATATGTGTAGAAAGCAAGTGAGGTACTACTGTAACTGTAGAATTCTCAAAAATATAAAAGAAAATGTCAAATTATTTACATTGAGGAAACATGTAAAACTATATTCCAACATGCTGTGACACTCTTACACTTGTCCATAGAGTGTGTTTGCTTCAAGAGGGCAGGAGTATTTGACCACTTTAGCACTTGTCACTACTGCCCTGCTGTTCTTTGGTTTCCATTTTGTCCTGACTGTGTACTTACTGTAGCTTCTGATAGTATTTGCTAGGATGAGAAACACAAGCTGTATTTCTAGGAAACTGAAGTGGTGCTGTGCGCCGTGACTTTTCTTCTGTGCCTCGTCTTTTTTTAAATGTGTGAACTGCTCTATCTGGGCTGCCAGTCAGTTACCAATATAGTCATTTTGTTCTGTGAGATGGCCCTCTCCTGTTTCTAAAGCCGTGAGTCTCTAAGCATTTCAGTATGACTCTCCAGCAGCTCTATCGACTGGCTCTCTGCTCCTCTGGTCCAGTCTCGGCTGCTCCTTTCATTTACACAGCCAGCGCGCAGCGGCCCTGCTCTGGGGAGAGCTGCTGAAACAAGACTTCATCAATTCCAGATGAAACACCAACATTTCCTCCCATTACACCAAAGCGCTGCTCCCGCTCGCTCTCCGCGATCTCTCACTGTTCTGCTCTCGTTGTGTGTAATGAGGAATGGGACTGTGTGTGTGTGTGAGAGTGCATGTGTGGTTGTGTGTAATGAGGAATGGGAGCGTGTGAGTGTATGTTGGGGGAGTGCTGAGGGGATTGGTCCGGGGAGCAGGTGTGTTTGTTTGATGTCTTCCTGCAAAGAGAGAGAGAGAGAGAGATTTTCAGCAAAGTCTTTCTCCTCCTCGATCCTCACCTCTCTGTCTCGCCTCCTACACACCTCCCGCATAGAGAGAGAGCCCAGGCATTTAACAGTTTTTACTCAAAGCCTCTCAGAATCAGATTTGCTTTATTTTCATTGCCATAATTAAGTACAGTACATGTCAAAGTGACAAAGCATGATGGTTTACAGTGGGTTTCATGCAGTAAAATAAAACATTAACCTCCATGGACAAAGAACAGAAACACTATTTCACGCACCACATTCCATATATTCAATGAGTGCGACTAGGGTTTAGAGCTACTAATGAATTTGATCACGAGCTGAGATGTGTCAAGTTGTGGGTGGCCTGCCCCCTCGGTTAAACAGTTTCTGGAGGAAAACCTATTAAGAATGTAAGTAGAATGACATCATGTTGACACGTTAACCCACAAGCACACGCACAGACTGAAAAACACCTGAAACACCTCCTGTGCAGACTTGGTGTTTGTACCCGCTGGAAAGTTCTCCTGTGTCCTCCTTGCAGTGTTTCTCTTCTGTCTTTTCTTTATGTGCATATACTGTACATTGTCAGATTTGTAAATGAATGTTTGTGTTTAATTTATTTCTGGCATTTGTGTTTATTTTAATGAGCTGCATGTGTTGACATAATTTTGAGTGTGATAGCCATAAAAGAAAGGAGAAATCTAAGACCATGCAGATTTTGCAGGAGCCTGATACAGGTTTGTCTCTCTGCTGGTTTCCCCTTATGACATGCTCTGAGGGTTTCTGCTGCCTCTGTGATGGTGTACTGCATTTGTTTGGATCTAAGAGTGTTTGAAATCTTGGTACGTGAGGTTCATTTAGGTAAATAACTTTCCTTAATGTTCAGAATGTTCTTTACCCAAGCTGCAGCATACCAAGAATTATCTGTCAATGGCAGAACTGTCCAGGCTGTGATCACTTAGTCTGTACTTTATATCTCACTTTATGGGAGGGACTCTCTCTCCCTGTACAGCTGACCGACTGTGTGAGTGACTGCCCAAGACCTGCAGCTCTCTTGAGCAAACACAGTCAGACCTACTGGCTTCACTGTGTGTGAGCGTAGTGGAATAGGAAAGCAACAGCTTGACGTGGCCACAGGAAAGAGAGGATGTGATGGAGGAGGGCAGAGGCTGATACTGGGAGAGAAACGGGCAGCTGGGGGGAAGGGGAGAATAGGGCTTCTTGTTTGTTTAATATCTTTATCTTAATCTCTACCCTCAGGGACACAAAGACGAATTCAACCGGAAAACTGGATTATCTCACTTAGATGAGCCAAACACACATCGGACTGCGCTCTGTGTCAGTATGTGTGAGGAGG
>NW_018127885.1:674099-719072 GCF_001952655.1 Monopterus albus
TCAAGGTTATGCAAGTTCCTGTTCTCTTTAAGTTCCCAGATTTTCCCACTTGAGGTTATTAACTACCAATAAAGCTTTTCCAGCTGTAGATTTGACTGTTGTTGTTTTAAGACTAAGTCTAATTCTTCAGATGGTCAGTGGCATTGGTTGCTCCAAGTTAAGATTGTATCTGGATTGGACTTTTGTATTTTTCTTTAAATGCATATATGTAAAACAAAATCATTTGGCTGCAACATCTTTAATGCTGCCCATACTTTGAAGCGATGCTTGTCACAGTTTATCGGTTGTTTGAAATCTGCAGAACTGGATGGCAGAACACACCACCTCTGAGTTTAGTCGCCTGAGACAGCAGGTTTTAGAGAAGCTGCATCTTTCACAGTGACGTCAGCAGAGGTCAAAACTCCAACAACTCTTGTGGGGTAACGAATAACTTTACTGGGTCATGAATTACCCTGATGAAGGCCAAAGGTCGAAATGCACTGGTCTCACAATAAAGTTGCTGCTGAGTCTTTTCAGGTGAGGTTGTGCCAGTAATCCCTGTTGTGCTCCTACACTGGCTTCAACAGCGTGGTGGTTGCTTCTGTTTCAGCCCCTTTAGCCTAAAATCAGCTCAGTGGCTGAAGATGGTCACATAATGTCAAAGTTTAAGTTTGAATTTGTGTCAGTTTCCCCCTCTTCTTATAAAGCCATGTTAATGATGCCAACTGAAACTCCTGTAATAGCAGTGAATGTGTAGCATGAACACATAGGGGGAGGCCTTTTCATGTGCTAACTCACCCTTTAGTTATTAGGCTTCATGTCCAAACTAACAAAACACACACCGCTGCAGCTCCCATAGGATTACACTAAGCTTGACATTATATTCAATGGATGTGTGCTTTACATAGATAGATACCACCACCCCCCCCCCCCCCAGGTTGTGTTTAAGCGCTAAATCATTCATATTTCCCCTTGTTTTTGCTTTAATTGGCCCTCTTTCCACATTTGCCAAGATGCCACCCCCCGCCATCGCCTTTGCTCTGTGCTGCCTCATATTTTCCGTCCCCCCCCACAGTACCACCCGGCTTTGCTCTCAACTTGACCCTAATTGATTGTAATGAGGACAAGCTCTTATATCCTCCTCCCAGTAGCCCATCTTCTCTGTCTTCTTCCTGTTTCAGTTATTGAGTGTGTACAGCAGCAGAGTTGGAGACATGAATTCCGTATGCGTCCATAAGAGCATTGAGTAGTTGGAGAAGTCCGTATTAGTCAAGACATGCCCACTAGCTTATGAAAAGGCTCAAGTGTTGTACATTTAATACCTTGACACTTTTAGGAAACCTCTTAAATGTGTCAAGTGAAAGGCCGATGTCTGATTCTCCCCTGTGAGAGGAGTTTGGTTGTTTGGTTATGTTTCCTCCTGGTAGTTTTATGTTTCATCCTCAGTTAGATCAATCTTATCAGGGTGGGGTTGTGCAGAAATTTACAGAAAAGATAAAGATATTTTCACGTCACCTTTTAGACACGTTATAGTATTCCAACACCACCCATTCAGTTCCTCAGTGGTGCGGCTCGTCTCCATTTCTGAACCACTGCTAATGAATGACCCCAACATGATTTCACCATGCTAATTCATAACAACTGCCATTTTTCTTTGCTTTGAAATGCCAATATGATTAAACACCATGTCAAGGCCAACTATCAATCTACGCCTTCATAATCAGCACTAAAAGTACTGAGCAATGAACAAACACACCCATACCCTGTATGTGCACAGCACACACATGCGCACACACACACAGTCATATTAGTGTGTATCATTAGCATTGGGTGGTAGAGTTATGGGATTTTTTTACAGTGTAATGCATGAGCTTTGACAGCCCAGACATGACAAAGTGTGGGGTTTTTAACAGTAGAAGTACCTCAATCTCTATGCCACACCATTTACACACATGATAATGTACTCACGTGTACTCACTTGCAAGATCAATAGCATACATACAGCTCTGATATGAAGTGCATGTCCTTGCACCGCTGAATGCAGCAACCACCAAAACACAGTTCAAAATAATCCTCTCTATCTCCATCTGTAATAGAAGGTTCATGCCTCTGTGAAGTATCCGGACAGACACCATGCACACACATTGTTAGTCTGACTGATGTTAAGGTGGCATTTACATTTAAAGTCCAGTGATCATCAGGGTTTCAAATGACAGGTCAATATAACTGAGAGCTTTCAGCCTCGGTCGCAGGCCAACATTGATTCATTGGCTTATGGATTAATGGAAACACTGATTATAGCCCACACAGAATGTGTTCATGACAAATATTACAAACATGCACACACATGTGTGCACACAGTGACACACACATAATTCCAGACAGGCAGGTTTAGGTCATCTCTGAGCTTGTGAGGTGAGTCTTTTCGGTCAGGGGGCAAATCGGGTGAGTGGTGGTGGTGTGAGACAGACATCGACCTGTCTGTCAGATGTCTGTACCTGTTTTATGTGTGTATGTGCAGCAGCTAGCCCTGATGTGAACAGGGAATATTATGCATGTGATTTTTTTTGTTGTGAGGCATAGTTTGTGTTTCTTTCCTTTGACTTAGTAGAGCATGTATGGTTTCTATATTTTTACATTATGCACTGATAATTTGATGCCATGTAAACATCAACACTGCATCAGGTTTTATTCATTTCTACACTTAGATTTAATTTATTACTAGGTTACTTAATTTAATGCAGCTTCATTGGTTTACAAACAGGTTTCTAATTATCACAATTTAATTATCTAAGAATAGCAGAATTTGCTCTTCACACAAAAATTCCCCAAATATGATTGAAACATTTTATTAAAACATCATCAAATTTTGGCTATTTGCTGAAGGTTATCAGAGGTATTTAGATTTTGGGAACTTTTAGTGAACTTGCTGGACTACAACTATAGATTTAAACAAATATTTTAGATGTTTCTGTTGATTAACAGACAGAATAAAAAGAGAACAGCTGTGTGTTCAGTAGAGTGTTCAATAGACAACTTGAGGTGGTGGGTGATGGCAGGTTGACATCAGACCCCTGCACTCATCACCCATCTGCAAAGCAGCACACACACTTGTCAGTGCCTATATACAATATATACGTTACAGCTCAGTCCTGGTGAGAGGTGGGTAAGATCGATGAATCTGAACGAGATGACTGCATTTGTACCCTCCTGTATTACACACACACTCACACACACACACACACACACATAGTCAGTCACCCACCCTTCCCCCTACCTTCACCTGTCTGTAGAGGTAAACACATGCATTTAAATCAGTTGTGGAGTGTCGTCCTAACAAAGACAAATGACGTTGTATGTAATATTTTTCTATTAACATAAAGTAATATAAAGTGAAGGGCAGTGGTGTATAGAGGGAGTTAGGGGCTAATCTCCCGTATCAGATATGGACAATGTCAGGGCTGCATACTGATACGGGAGTGTCCTTCTCTCCTGCTGTGTGTGTGCGTGTGTGTCCTGCTTTTTCAGGGGGCTAGAAGGCAGTGACACACCAAGCTGCCAACGTTCATATTATTCCCACCGCCTTATTAACCCCTCTGCCCTCACCCCTCTCTCATCTCTCTTCTCTGCTCACTCAGATGAGCTGAATGTATATCTAAACTAACCCGAGCTCCTCTTCACCCAACTCCTGTTTTCCTGTCACAGCCAACAACACATACTTAACATTTGTCAAGGAATAAGGTATGTTTCTCCCTCTCTCCTACTTGTTGTCATTCACTTTCTTGCAGTCCTGCCTCCTTTGAGCATACCCATTTCCCAGTGTAACAAGTGGTGGAAGTGTCATGAAAATCTGCAGGATCACTTCACTTATCAAAGGTGGTTCTAGCTGATACACAAGGCAGTGAGTGAAGCTGGGGAATTTTTAAACAAAGTGTGCCTTAATTTACTGAATCAGTCACTTGTGAACTTCACCGTTTGTTCAGGATGAAGAGAACCTCCTAATACAATGTCCTAATACAATACATAGGCACGTGCACAGATAGACCCAGGTGGTGCTCAGGCACCTGTCCTTTTACCCTCTGACTTGATTAGTGCTCTTTTCGCAGGACAGTTTTTTTTACTAGCTCTTTTTAATCTTATATTTTAATTATTAAACACTTTTCATTGTGATTCATTCTATAATCTTTCATCTTAAGCATTTTGTGACTGTACCTGACAACAGTAACTTTTAGGCTATGAATTATGAATTATTATTATTATTATTATTATTATAGGCCTGCATCAACAAGCAATTGGGCAAATATGTGATTACTGCTTTGTGCACATGTCTCATACTCATGAGTATGGCAAAATCTTTACGTTTTAGAGTTTAGAGAGTTTATATGTGCTACTTTGAAAATGTGCTACTACAGGTAACATTTTGTATGTTGGCATAATTTCTTTTATATTGTGATTCTTGGTGAGAGGGTGCCTTTTTTTTTTTTAGCTGAACCACCCCCCCCCCAAAAAGCCTGTATACAGTCCTGGTCATTCATATTCTCATAGTGTGTGTGTGTGTGTGTGTGTGAAAAATTCCCCGCCTGTGTATCAGTGTGTGAGCCATGATGGATGCAGTACACATTTAGACTGACAGACTGACAGCCACAGTACTGATAACCCATCTAATATGTATGCTGTTCCTGCTGCCGCATTAGTCCGGCTCTAGTTGTTGGCAAGTTCACTGTCTGTTGCCAGCCTTATTTTGAGAGTATGTACCTGTGTTGCTATCCTCCTTATGCAGTGGGATAGACAGGAATAGAGAGCTGGTCTAGTTGAGCCTGGTGGGCATATGGATTGGATCCACTGTAATCTACTGTAAGACACTTCTATCTCGGAGAGGCTCACAGAATGCCAACTCAGCCCTTATTCACACATACACACTCACACACATGTTCCACTAACACAGGGGATTTCAGGGAAGTGAGTGAATAGTTTCAGGTCACCAGCTAGACTCCAGTAGCAGGATGCTGCGTCAGCGGGAACAGCGGTGAGGATGTGATCAGAGCAGTCTTCACTGTCCTTAACTCCTTTGTCTGTCCCACATAGATTCACATACACATTGTAAAGGGGAACTCATACAACATATGGCTCCCTGCAAAATGTGTTGTCCAGATATTTTTGTGTCTATCCGTGGTGAATCACTTCATGTGCAAGCTGAGACATCATCACAGGCATACCCTCGTGATGCAGGGTAGATATTAATTTGATCTCCACTGAACAGTAGGAAGGCTCTGTGAGTGTGTTGCTACATCAGAAGTAGAGCGATATCTGTTTTAGGGCTTTCCCTGCCTTTGTCAAGCAGCAGTCTGGATCAAACATGAATATTCATTCATCAGACTGAGGAGATGTTAACACAGGGAAGGAAAAATGCCTAGAGGGCTCATTCTTTATCGTTCTCTTTCTCTCTCTCCTACTTCTCTCCTCACATCTAACACTTCAAGGATGGCAGTTAATTTAAGATCTATTATAAATGATTAATTCAATATTTATGAATATTTTAAAATTCCTATTAAATTACTTTGTATGTGTTTAGCATTACAGCTTTCCGGATTTTTTATATATATATATATGTACTCTCAAATATACAAAACTGTTACTATTACTATACACTTTCATCCTCTGAGATGCCTCATGCAAGATGTGTTTTTCCTTTGATGTGTTTCATAATTAAACCAATGTTATTTCTGCCATCATCCTGCAGCAGATGTACAGGACAGTTTGTGTATGTGTGCACAACGAGGGACGAGTGGAAGCGTTTGCTCCACTGACTGTCGGGGCTAGTGGAGATAAGAGTGGAGAAAAGTGTCCTTTCTTTCTCTTTCAGGACCATTACCTTTCATTCCAATCACATACAAAAGCCCAGGGGAGGGGGGGGGGGCTGTAGTGGCAGAGGGGTCTCTGAGTTGTCCTGCATGATGCATATGAGATGTGGGGCAGTAATATACAGGACTGGTACTACCATGTTGTAGGGGGCAGTGTATTGACCATTGCGTTTGTTTAATGGGCTATTTATCCACTATTTTAATTTGTTTGAATTGTTGTTAAATCACAGGACACAAACATTTTAGCTGCAGTGTAGACAGCTTGTTGCTTTAATATGATTTGTCATGCATGCTTTATTGATTATAAGTCCAATATCCTTTGATAAAATCTCAGTTGCTTGGTTTTGTACTTTGTAACTTTAACACAAATTGGGTTAAATTTGCTCGTGCAGCCAAGCTTTTGGCCATGTGGTTAATCTTAGCACATACACATGCATGCATAAAGTACTGACTTACAGTATGAAATTTAATAATGATAATTATTACTGATGGGTAGTGCCTATGGTCTCAGCTGGGACATTTGTTTACACAACCTAAGTAAAGAAAACAAAATTGTTCAGATAAAGCACTTTATGACCAATTATATCAAATCTGCTGTTAATAAAAGGCTTTTCAATTTTTTCTTTATCTACAAAATTATTTATAAGATGTTAGTGAATCTACAAGATTTAAATTCTAGGCCCCGACAGCAAAAGCCAGGTCACATTTAAGGCTCTGTCTTTCCAGGTGCATGGTGTGTACCTCTACTGTGCCTATAGTATTTGTGCTCTGCTTACTTTGTGGGTTCTAATCAAAGTTGATCAGAGTGTGAACAGTATCTCAAATGAATGGAAACGGTGGCACTCAAAACATCCACACACCTGCACGAGGAGCCGGTTTTGCAGTTAAAATATTTAACTGACAGCAGAGTTCATTTCTATTTTGCATCACAGTAATGTACCATGAAGAGGCAGAAAGCCATGCGCTCCTTCTGTGGTGATGTAATAGCCTTACTTCTTCCTCACCTCTGGCTTTATCTGCAGCGACACAGGAGTACCACTTAAATGATGGTATTTCTGCAATAACTGCACCCCAGAAGTTTAAAACTTGAAAGTGTATGTCGTTTAATCATGTTTCCTAAAAGAATTTGGCATTTCATTCGGTCATTTTAAGGTAAAAACACAGTATTACACGTGTTTTAATGGTCAGTTATTGTTATTGAATATACAGTATTTCTCATTTGGGTGAAAGATATTGTTTTCACAGTTTTTTGTAAGGTTTTGTTTAAAAAATCACAGAACAAAAACAGAAAACTTGTTCTGGCTTTAAAACCCCTCCTGTTTGTTTTGATTTTTTCCAGATTTAATTTGAGCTTAAATGCTTTCCACCATGCAGCATGTTCGGCGATAAGTGGATAAATTTAACTGGCTTAAACTGGTTTTAAAATTTTTTTAACCTCAGATTTTGAACAGGACTTATTTAGAGCTTTGTGCAATTTCTGGGCTTGGTGTATTTTTTCACAGTGGTATCGGGATGAATATTCAGAGTAGTGCAGATCATCCAGCTGGTGTTTTTGTTCACAGCTTTTGACTCTTATGTTGTTGTTAAGTAGAAGACATAAATGAAAGCAAGAGGACATTTTTCAGAGGAGGATTTCTGAAGGAATTCATGTTTTACATGAGTATCAACTGTACACCTGAACACTGTACCTCAGTCTTTTCTGACCAGCTGTCATTCATTTGTTCTGTGGTTTCATTTGTTGTGTCACTGGCTCAAGTAAGGGAAACTGTACTTTGTGGGGGGCTTTGACATCATGTAAAGGTGACACCAATGATGTGTGACCGTGGGCCGGCCAGGTGACAACAGTGAAGGCTGATTTACTAAAAGGACAGGAGCATCAGTGTAGAACCTGACCACACATCCTTCACTCTGTCAGACAGATAAAACTCTTCTCTGTCACTGTCTCTGAAAGAGAGAAAGAGAGAGAGAGAGAGAGACCCTCATCTGTCCGTTTTTAGGACAAGGCTTAGCTGTCTTTGTCTTTATCTTCTTGTCAACATGTCCTCCTTTCCATGACATCCTCACACACAGTGTTCAAACACCTGCATGCCAGATTCAGTTTTATGTAGGACAGCTTCAGTTGCTCTGTATGTGTACATCAGGCTGTGCCTGTTCACACGCCACTGTTTGTGTGTTTAGGTGGTCGCTCAGAGGTGTGTCTGCTTTAGCTGGATTTAAATTCCTTCCTTTCTCCCTCCTCCTATAGCTCATCTGGAATGTAAGGCCGTGTGCATGTATGTGTTATCAATATGCCCTTGTGCTGTAAGTATCTTAATCAATAGCCATATGATTATCCATGTAGAGGAGGTAGAAATGATTTAAAACAGGGTGAGGGTGACGGATGTTTACTTTACACATTGAAGCTATAGTCAATAATTAATGCATGTGATTAATCTGTCAACAGGTTCTCATGTGGGATGGATGAGAAGGACGTAGTGCTGGTGTTCTGAGTGTATTTGTGTGTATGAGGCCTTGAACCCCCAGCCCTCTGTGGGCCATAGTGACAGTCATACCTCCCTGTGGGGATGGCACTATGTTATATGCATACATATCTATATGATTTGAGGTTTTGTGTTTAAGTCATTCATCAGTAATAAGGGAGGTGGGCACGCTGCACATACAGTACCAACGTGATGACACAGTCAGTAGAGTG
Organism: Monopterus albus; assembly: GCF_001952655.1. NCBI lineage: Eukaryota > Metazoa > Chordata > Actinopteri > Synbranchiformes > Synbranchidae > Monopterus > Monopterus albus. The sequence goes on from NW_018127885.1 coordinate 682,632, forward strand.
TAAACAATGTCACGTGTAACACTGGGTGTTAAACCTCACCACTTATTTGATCAGTCTGCAGAAGATGCTCTGCGGCACCATTTTTGTAAGCCAACAAAGTTATGTTGCATGTATCCTTGAAAAAAAAAAAGATTGAATGCATGTTTTCCTCATAAAACATTTAAGAAGCAGTTGTTAAAAACATTTTGAACATTGAATTGTTTATGCACATGTTTTCTAGCTTAGAATCTTTTTTCTTATTGTTGTTAGCACATTGCTGCATCTCCTGATGTGTTCCTGCTTACAACTGTTGATCAGCACAGTATAGTGAAACCATTGGCATGAATGTATTGCGTGACCTGTGCTTATGCATTTGCATTTGCATCCTAGTGTGTACGACATAAAACAAACAAACTAAAATAAATAAAATAAAATCCCAGCACTGACTCATCGGGCATTGCTCCATAGCACCACCAGAGGTTAAAAACTCCACTAGGAATCTTTTTGATGTGTGTCAGTTGACAACCCATACACACCTGAGATTTCTTGTTTCAAGCAGCCATATGATAAAAGTCCTGTTTCTCTGAAGAGCTGACACATGTTGATGTTAATAAATATGACTGCCCGGTGTCATTACAGGCACGTGACACATGTGATGACGCTGCTGGTGTGTGCGCCTGCTTACTAAACAATACTGTAGGTGCCTCAGACATTCTCAGATTACGTATTTTACCAGTAAAGTGTCAAATATTTAAAACCACAATTAGCCTTTAATCCACATGCTCAGCTTTCTTCGGCTTCTTCTTACCTTCTCCAACTTGCCAAAGTCAAAGAGTAAACTGGGAGAAACATTTAGGGATTCAAGGATCCTGTGCCCCCCATGTTTCTCTATCCTCCTTGCACACACAACACTCTCTCCCCCATCTGTGTGTGTACATAGAAGAGAGGCCTATCTTGCCTGCTATCATTTCCAGAATGACCTCTGCTTTCAGCCTATGATGGATTATATTGCGCTCATAGACATTAATTTTCCTGAAGCAGGCAAAAAAAGAGCTTTACTCACAGGAAGAGCATGTTGGTACAAGGGTAATTCCATAAAACAACAACTAAGATACAGCAGAGAGTCAGTGGTATCAGCAGCCAGTCTGGGAGACGGTACCCACCTCCCTCTTTCATCTCCCTCTCACTCAAGTTCTGACTTTGAGCCTTTCTCTCTCTGAGGTGCAATCAAGTGTATTTGCTTGTCTCAGTGGTTAGTAGCAGGTATTTACATGCATTCTCCTGTGTCATATGTATGTGTGTGTGTGTGTGTGTGTGTGTGTGTGTGTGTGCGCACTGTTCAGGTAAGTTGCAGCTGCTGTCTCAGTGGTGCTGTCTTCTCATTAAGGCGGGTAATGAGCTCAGTCACATCCACCTCTGCAGGTCACCCCACGAGAGAGAGCAAGAGAGGATTAGAAACAACACAGGGAGTGTAACAGGAAAGAGGTGCTTTGTGTGTGCACGAGTGAGAAAGGGGACGTCTTAATCATGTCACCTGCCTGCCGTTCCACTCAACTGGAGTACCTTTGGGTTACTCCCTGTTTACACTACCATCTTCTGTGCTCCATGTGTTGTAATGAGACTGGAAAAGGATGATGGGATAGCAGAAGAGGAGATAAGATGAACAGGATACAAACAGTGATCCATAAAGTAAAACTTAAGCCTGACCATCATCAAATACTAAATAGTACCAATAACTATAAGCAGGATAAAAAACAGTAGGACATGAGTTTCACAAATTCCTCCTTGTCAACAGTTTGATTAGCATAAGCAGCGTGGCCTCACCTTTACCAGTTTGTTCCAAGTATTGCTGACAATATCTTATGAATTAAGAGTTCGCTACTCGTTGTCAGTCTAACATCTGCCGTGTTCTCCTCACACAACGTTTGGCTTTCCTCGTGTTCTGCTCTGTGTTTTTGCCTTAGGTGGTGAAACTAATTTGAAGCGTCTCCAACCTTTTGTACAGGCTTTTGACATAACTTGCAAAACACAAATGTTTGATTCACATCTGATTCTTGTAGCCGCAGCACTTCCAAAAGACAGAGGAAGCACTTTTTTTTCTGAATGGGCGAGCTCCATACTTGTTCTGTTTTTAGTTACATGTGAGATTCCACGTTATGGAGCATAGACTAACATCGTCACACACACGGTATCGTCAGTATCGTGAGATGACAGTCTTATCATGGGGAGGAATAGTACCGGTATATTGTGGACAGCAGAGTTTGGCACAGCCCTGTAGGAAACTGCAGAAAGAGTTCTTGGCTTTGAAGAGGGGCAGAGACAGAATGAGGTTGTTGAAAGGAAAGAGAGCAAAGGGTTGAAAACAAGCCGGGACAGGAAAGTGTTAAAGGAGAAGGCGAAGGAGTGGAGGAGTGGGGAATAGAGGGAGCGTGTCTTCCCAGGAGTGAGCCGGCTGTCTTGTCGAGTAGTTCATCATTGTGTCCCTAGTGACTGTGTCTGTGGCCTGGCCTCGCTGTAGTTATAATAAGACATAAATAAAGAACAAGACTGCCTTATCTACACTGTGGCCCCCATCTCTCTCTCTTTCACACGTTCTTTCTTTCTCTCTCACACACACACACACTTGCACTGCAGCAGATCTAGAGTTGTGCTTTTAAAAAGTGTTTTCCCACCATGTTCACCATTGGCACAATCCGATGACCCTCAGTCATGATGAACCCAGAGCTCACATGCACTCACCGTGGTGGAGGCTGCCTGCCAATTACACACAGAGCTAGAAGGCCCCAGACCACAGAGGGCCCCTGAAGAGTTTGTTATCATGTATGAAAATTTAGTTTAGGTAAGTTCTGTATCAATATGTTTAGGCCTCACTGCACTGATGTGTCTTTGCTTAATCTCTTGTAATAATTACAGTACCTGTTGATACTGCACCCATGCATTTCATAGTATTTCACTATGAAGGGATCACTATTTTGTTTATCTCATGTATTCAGTAGATTTTCTGTACTAGTGAGTGGAGGGGCTGTGGCCTGTTTTGGAGGCATTTTGGTGAATTTTTGTGGGAGCTTTACTTTTTTGCATGGATAATTAAATTAAGTACTGTTTATAACTTGCTGTTAAACTAGTTATTTAACTAAAGTTTGCAGTAGCTTGGTGGTATTTCAGTTATTTTCAAATTTGCATAGTGATTCAAGTAGTGCATTTATTTGTTTCATATTTTTGTGTAGTTAACTATTGAAACTAGAAACCGTTTTGGGCCATAAAAGGAAAGGAATTATTTTTTTAAATCATTGCACAACCGCCTTTGACAGAGGGCTTATGTGTTCTCTAAACAAGAGATTCTGCTCTAACAAGTAAAAAGATAGGCCCATTATTTAGACCAGCGTTCATGTTTGTTAAATGTAGAAGTTAAATTTTTTTTTTTTTACTGTTTTAGCCAGATAATTCAACATTCCAGATTTGTTTACAACAGAAATATAACATTCCCTTCTATTTTGTCTTTGTGAAAAGCCCAGATGGGATTGTGTTATTTAGGACAGGTTTGGGTATCAGGTAATGCCTGGTTCAGTCTACACAATTTAAGCTTGATAACAGCCCGACATGACGGACATAGGGCGTCGGAACCACGGCATCAGACACAACAGTTGATCATTTTATCTCATATACTGTGTCGTAGTAAGGACAACCAATGCTTCGTCTGGGTTGGCTCACGATAACACAAAGTCTTGCGTGTCAGATTTTTTTTCATCATCTCTGTCTTGGTGGGCTGATGCTGACCAACAGGGGCACAGATGTCTCTTATAATGGACTGAACTATACTCATTAAATATCACAGTGATACAGCTAATGCTAGCACAGTGACTTTCACAGTCAGCCTTGGGAAGAAGCTACTCCACAGGGGTAGCTAGCTAATTTTCAGTTTTACTACGACTTAAAATGCTTATTCTTAACTGCTACCTCAAGTTCTTTGTGAAGAACAGACAACACGTACACTGCTTCCCTCTTTGTGCGACCCAAAGTCACCCCCCAGTTTTTCTTTTTATTTTTCCCAAACACAAGCTGCCAGTATCACTCACACAACAGAAGCTATCCTGTGTTTACATTCACCCAGTCTGGCACCTCCAAGTCGTGAACTATGGCAGGCTGTGATCTGTTGGTTACCAACAGGATGAGCGATATGACAGACTACACGTCTGTCATATCGCTCGTCCAAGAATTTATGACTATAATTGTGTAATCTGACATAGCGACCATCGTATCAGACAAATCACATAGTGTGCAGCAGGCATAGGAAACTAACCTGAAAGGCATGTTTTGCTGGTATGTGACTTTTTGTGTTGTATTTTATTATGTTTTATCACATGTACATTGTAAATTTTATCATTTAGTTAACCAAACTAGCCCGCAAAGCTACATTTTCAAAGTAGCTTCCCCAACACCGTTTGTAAATGAGCCATCCACTTTAGAAAAATGATCAAATTTTCAGCTCCGCCATATTTTTGTTTGCTTACACTTTATCATGCTTTTCAATGGCTGTTATCAGTTGTTATTAGGACCACAGATAGGCCCTACCTCAACCTTTTGGCAGCTCAGTAGGATATTATCTTGACCTTGCCATGTTTAGGCACAAAACAATGGGTTAGGTTTAGCCACAAAAGTACTTAGTGAGGTTATTGTTTTGAAACAGAAAAAGAGCAGGTGCCACCACCATCCTTCACGGTAGGGATGGTATTAGCCAGGCTGCTCTTTACCAGACAAAGTACTTGGAGTTCTGCCCACCTGCTCTCAAATTCTTTTAAATGCTATTTAGCAAACTCTAAGTGGGATGTCATGTGCCTTTTACTCACTCAGTGACTTTTCTAGCTTTCCTACCAGAAAGGCCTGATTGCTGAGGTGGTGATCTGTCCGGCAGGTTCTCCCATCTCTGCAGAAACCTTCTGGAGTGGCCAGGTTTGCAGTCCCCTCCCAGACCAAAGCCCTTTGTACCCACTTACTCAGTTTAGCCAGGTGAACAACTCTGTTCCTAGTGATTCCAAACTTTTTCATTTCGCAATTATACTTTATACTTCCCTGATATATGCTTCATCACAGTTTTATTGTGGAGGTCTTGAGAGAGTTTCTTGAATTCATAGTTTTTATCCTGAAATGAGCTTTCTAACTTACAGTATTTCCAATTATGTTAAATTCAATTTGACACAGGTGGACTCCAGTCAAGTTCTAGACACTCAATCTCAAGAATAAAAGTATAGATGTAAACTATGTACTAGATACTTTATGGATATAAAGTGCTGCAGCAAAGGCTCTGAATACTTTTGTAAATGAGAGATTTCAGTTTTTGATTTTTGTTCAAATGCATGTTTTCACTTGGTCGTTATGGGTTATTAAGTGTAGATTCCTGGACAAAAATGGAATTTCTCTTAAATTAAAAATACATTTACAACACAGTAACGTGTACAAAAAGTGAGTTCAGAAAACTTTCTGCAGCAGCTGTACATGTCTTAAAACAGATATCACCTCTGTATGTTTGACTGTTTAAGCGCTGTTTTTCCTTGCCCCTCTGTGTGTGTGTGTTGATAAATGTGCTATTTCAAGCCAAGTTATTAATGTGTGTGTTTATTAGTTGGATGTGCAGCTTCATTGGGGAGTTGGATCTCAGTTGATGTCTCACTTTTGTTTACACAGCTTAACGCTGCTTGACTCTGTGTCAGGCATGGGGTGTGTGTGCATGAGTGTGTGTGTAAGTGAGGGGAGCGGGGAGAGAATAGAGTCAGAGCCAGAAAAAGAGACAAAGACCCCAGGAGAATGGGGTTTTTGCAGGGGCTTTGGTTGTTCCTGCATCATTACCCCGACTGCAGACAAAGCCTACTTATGTTTCTCTTTCCCCTCCCCGTCCATATACTCACTCGCTCCTACACACTCACACACACACACTGTGTACTATATGTGTCAACAGAGGCTGAGGGAGTCCTGCACAGGGGAGAAAAGAGGAAATATGAGAGAAGAGGCTAAGGAGGGGATGCAGAGAATGGAGAATAGATTTATGAAATGAAGCATTCCAAACAGCACTATCTGCCTGCTGTGAGAAACACCTTTCATAAATCACCACACAGCGGCAGAAAATAGAGCATTTGGTAGGGTTCTTGTCTGTTGTGTGTGTGTGTGTTTGTCAGACTGTATGTTTGTGCATATGGAATACAGTGGGAGAATCTTATACTGTATTCCCTTCAGTGGTCTCAGTGAAAACTATAGTGGAGGGCAGCAATGAGGGTGGTGCATATATGCATCTGTGCATATGTGTATGTGCACACACATGCATGTCAAAGTCAGTGCAAGCACGTACAGTCGGTGTGTGCAGTTGTGTTTGTTAGATACCGCCCTCCGCAGGGTATCTTTACAGAAAGCATGATATGAAAAGAGACAGATAGGGATAGAGAATGAAAACTGAAAAAGAAAAGGGGAGAGGGAGAGCTGAGTACAGTAGCTCAGGGGGATCGCTGTCTGGGTCAGAGACAGAGGAAAAGAGAGAGAGAAGGAGTAGAAAGGCAGAAAGAGAAAACGACGGCGTGCTGAAAGAAGAGGTTTTCCTCAGGTGAGTTGTTCTGTAAGTGAGCGCTGATCTGCCCCGATCCTGTCACTGGCAAGAACGCCGGGTCGACTGCACTGAGAATACCAACAGCACCTTATTGAACGCACACACGAACACGCACACTCATGGGTGTACACTCTGTGCAGCATCTTTTAGAGCTATTCAGATTCAACAGTGGAGCCAGTGAACTATTCACCTAGCTGTTGAACACATTGAGAGCTTATTTAGTGTCTTTGTCAACCATAAAGACCAAGGGTGTAATTTGCCAGTCACACACTGGTTTCACAGTCCGTCTCTTTAACACATAGCGGTCATCTAGCATCCTTAAGTCCTCAGAATGAGACAATTAGTGCTCAGAGACAAGGCCACTGCAGTCAATGGGCAAGGAATGGCAACGTGCGGAGAGACATTTTAGCTGAGAAATACAGTGAGATAGAGGACGAAAGAGAGAAAAATGATGGAGAGACAGTCAAAGAATCGTCTTGTTAGATTCTTTAAGAAGCTAGAGGAGATACAGGAGCAGAGAGACTTTTTTATGAGTCTGACAATGAAAGGCAATCAAATGGGAGTGATATGAAATAAGAAAAATGCTAGAGCATGTGTTCAACAGCAGACTAATTTCATGAACCTCTTTTACTGATTGCTAGTGAAGGGGTGGAGAGGAGTAAGTGATTTCAAGGAGCAGGGGAAGAAGACTGATTCATTTGCAAGAAAAAAAATGTCCCTTGCAGAATGAACATTTCAAGTTAATCTTAATCCTTCATTTGGAAGATCTTGCAGTTTCAAGCAACAGGGACTCCAAAACTCTTATATGTTCACTCCTTAGGTATCAACATAACACTTAATGTCGGAGTTTTAATTTGGGGGTACCTCTGTGGCCAAAGGATTATGGTGCTGACCATGAATTACACTGTCGCTGGTCAGCATCAAGCGCAGTGAGTCATTTCCCATTTCTCTTCTCTCATTTCTTGACATGTCTCTATTATCCCTATGAAAGATACATAAAGTGGCCCTAAAATGTTTATTAAAAACAACAAACAACACTTAGGGAAAATGCACTTTTTTGAAGATGCAGTGTTTTTCTAGTGTACATAACTTTGCTCTAACTGGACTACGGGGCTTTGGGCAGAGGGTGGTAATGTAGCATGCAGTTGAATTAAAGGGGTTAGTATTTAATTGCAGTCCACAGATGGCCTCATACATCTTTGGATCATTTAAAGGGGTGGTGGGCTGAGTAATGTGTGTGTGACATGGTGCTGTTTTATAAGAGAGCCCCTATTAAGCAGACTGCTCTATAAAGACATATAGTCAGCGGGGGAGAGGTGTGGTTAAAGCCTGGTTTATAATTGTAGTGTGACAGCCTCCGCTTCAACTCTGACGCCGTAACAATAGCTTTGTTTACATGGTAATTTATGAAAGTAATTAAGGTCATTTTTGACCTCTATTCTCAGCAAGAAGAGTAAAAGATGATGAAAGCGATAAATAAAATTTTTAATGAAGTGACGTCACTAAAGGCGCAATTTAAGATCAAGCCTATCCGTTAGCACTTCGGCATTTCACTGTATTTCAACACTCCAGTATCGGTTTGAGACAAATGAGTTTGAAGAGAAATGAAAAACAGATGCAAAGAGATGACTGGCGAACCAATGAATAAGCAGCAAGAAAACCAGAGGAGGCGTTTAAGCGGTGGAATCAAAATTAAATGAATGGAAACAGAAGCTGGAGGAAAAAGATGAGGCCAGGGATGGCGGGATATGGAGACAGTTAAGGAGAAATGAAATGAGGGATATGTAGAGGAGTGTGTGTTTGTGGTGGAGTCCTAGCTGTTATCTCCTTGGGGGTTCAAACAGCTGTCACACTCTGTAACAACACACACATACACAAACTCTCTTTGTTATCTTTCACCATATCTATCCTCAGTTTTCTTCTTCTTTATTTGCTGATCCACCTCCACCCCCCATGCTGGGTTCTGCCTCATGTATGTGTTTTTTTCTGTCCACATTTCCCTCATTCATTCTTCTGTACCCCTCCCTTTCTTAGAGAGATATGGAAGAGAAACTGGGAATGATTCTAGGGAAGGGTGGAGAAAAGAGGCCTGGGAAGCAGGAGGACAGGCCTTTCATGTGTCCATACCCTCCGGTCTGCATAGTCCAGATTACACTCCCATTCCTTGGCTAGACATCTTTTCCAATTTCTCTCAACCAACGGAAGACAGGTTGAGAAGAAGCAGTGAGTTAACTGCATTAACTCATTTTAGCCTCCTCAATACATCTGGTGCCCTAATCCCTCTCTCTTGACATGGCAGGACGAGGGAGTGTGGTGTTGGTTGATAGGGAGGTCCTCCTACCGCTGCAGAAGACACTTGCTCTCCCATCCGCCTCTCATCATGTATCCTTCTTCTCTTTCTTCAGCATTAAACAGCTCCAACTCCCAAAAATCAAGCTGACAATTTGTAAATGTGTCTTTAGCTGCAGCTTTAGCTCTTGAGCTCAAGCGCAGCACAGTCAGACAATGAGAGAAATTGAAGTTCACGAAGGGGAGAAGGAAAGGGGGTTCCCGCCTAGATACACTTAGACGGAGAGGAGTGAGTACAGAGGACAAGGTGGATGGGGTGGGTGCAGCTTGGATAGAGGCAGGTGAAGGTTGGATAGGCATGTACACACGCGCACCACTATATAGAGTTTGGTGTTGGGGGATGGAAAGCATTGTTGTAGGGGTGGATACAGGGGCGATCTAGAGGGATAGAGGGGGATCAGCGAAGGAAAGAGAGGAGGGGTGAGAGAAGAGTGATTATGGTGGGTCTGGGCTGCCAGGCCTGATAAATGACTAATCAGGAGAACAGGGCCTTAGGTCCCTCATAGGACCACTACTACCACAGGCTTATCACATGCACGATTGCTGCTGACACACACACGTGAACACTTTGCTTCTCATGAACACGCTGCACACATGCAGCTTCGCAGGCTTGGACACAAAAGGAGAGAGTAAGAGAAAAGAAAGGGATGGGCTGAATTCATAGCTGCCAGTCCTGGAGCAGCGCACCGTTTGGAGAACTGTTACAGATCCACCTCTGCCTCCTCTTCACACCTGTCTCACCTCTCTGACTCTTTGCTCCAGGTCTAACAGTCTGCCGAGGCTGGGACAAAGAGCAGGTCACATAACAGACTATGGTTCTGTTACACTGTTTTAAATTGTTTTGCAAATAACATTTAAAAGCCATTGTGAAGAGTCATCTGTAATTTTTTTACTTTAGAATTTCAAAAAGTTTTTTTTTAAGTATGTGTGTAGCTTTTCCTGGGCTGAACATCTACAGAGGATGGCACAGGATGTATTGGAAAACAAAATGTAGTTAGTCTGGCTGGTTTAATCCAGTCTGGCTGCATTCCAAGCTAATGATCAGGAAGGAATGGGAAATTGTGAGGGAGAGAATTACTGAGAGGAGGGGGTAGGAGGAAACAGTGGCGATGAGGGTATATGGATGTCTTTGGGTACCATGCTCCATTGACTTGGCCTCCATACCTCAGCGGCCATGTGATCCCAGTGTGATGCTGCTAATAGTGATACCAGTGGGGTCGAGAGCAAGTGCGAGGGTGAGACAATCGGGGGAGAAGGGAAAGGGATGGTGGAGGGCAGAGAGAGAGGATGGGAAGAAGGAACAGGAAAGTAGGAGGAGGAGAGAGGAACAGAAGAATAGCAGGGGTGGAGACGGATGGGACTGCGGTCTCTGCGGGATTGTGTGCAAGGGCAGCCAAGTAGGTTTCTCTGTCCCCTTGTACCTTTATGTCTCCCCATGTCCCTTTATGTCCAGCTGTGTCCCTAGATGCAAAGTAACCTGCACAGCCAGATCACCTTTGTAGCTTATGTACCCGAATGAGCAGGCTGTGTTTTGCCTCCTGTGGATGCTGTTGTACTGGTGATAAGGCTCTACAAATGTGCGTGTATGTGTGTGTGTGTGTGTGTGTGTGTGTGCTGAAAGTTGGACATTAACCTACACAAGCTGGGTTTATCTCCCTCTCTTTAGGGATGAAGGGCATGTACATCGGTTCTTATATCCATTCATTTGTTTTTTTATACAGTGCCTTCCGTGGGTGTTTTCCAATGTGTTTTTACCTTTTTCTAATTATTTAGCTTACTTTTTTCTTTAAGTTCTTGTGCTGTTGGATTTAAACTAAATCTACTATCAGAAAAGTATGCTATAAAGGATTTACTTTTCCTAATATATCTTGATATTTAGGTTCTGTTTACACACCATACATTTCCCTCGCTCTGCGCTCAGCAACAGATAAAGATGAAATCCTACCGGTCTAATTCACATTTCACACCCAATATGTATCTGTGCCGTTCCTGGGGCAGCAGTCACAACATGGGAAGTGTTGGTTAAGCTTTCCCTGCTCTCTGACTGTCACTCCTGGCTAACTCCAAGCCTTGTTGAAGCCTTGTGATGCCTACTTCCCTCTGACTCTCTGTCTCTACCAATCACAACCAGCAGCTCCATGATGGCCTGTGATGTGGTTCCCGCAGATGCCGGTGTCCGTGGCGATAAGGCCTTACAGATGAGCAATCTGATTGGATTAGCAGGCCCTTTGAACAAGCTCTGACTGGCTGTTTGCCGGCGGGATGCAAATTAGTTTCTTAAGAGGAAGGCAGAGCCTTGACCTTTATTGGGCCTGACAGTATGGGAGGAAGGAGAGGTAGAGTGCAGCCTCTGAAAGCTGAAGTGTGGGAAGGTAGGAGGTATATCACTGCCAGACAATCCTCCTCCTCTCTCACTTTTTATTCTTCTGTTTCTCTTTGTCTGGATAAGTGTCTTCATGGTGCCACTGTCCTGCCTGGCTGGTTGGCTTTGCTCATTTGCGTCTGGTGTGTCAGAGTCATTTGATGCAGTTTTTCACCCACTCTGACAGCCATTTAACCTCCAGGCCTGGCAGCATCCACTGTTAAGATTTTTGACCCAGTGGACTGGAGCTCAGCATAGTTAACACCAGTGTTGTGTCTTGTGTGTGGCTAGACTGGACATTAAAAGAGCAGTATACTAAGACAACCTTCTCTTGTAAGGAGTAGATGTGCTGATGTTCAGTCTAGATATCCTGTTCCTTGTGTCCCCTAATTGTCCCATTGTACAAGAATAAATGTAAGTATATTCACTCTTGTGCCATCTACTGTCCCGTAGGTCCGGTATTGTGTGTATAAAATGTTTGAGAGTTACTATACAGTAGAGGCTTGGAAGAATCTTTTACGATTTTATGTGAGAACACACACACACACACTTACACATGCTATATGACCTCATACTGCCAACAGAGGAAAAAAGTCAGGTAGGGGCTGTAAGTCATGCTAGATAAATCCTGCTTTTGTTCCAGAGAGACAAGGTTGTTTTGGGTGTGGAGGGAATGGGGGTCTGAATGGATAGAATGGTGCCTATACAGTTTTATGAGCAGGTTCTACTGTTAACGGCTGAGTGGGCAACGTGGCCCTTTCTTCATACCCCTCCTCTCCCCAGGGGGGTTTTATCTGCTCATTTCCTCCTCTCGTGCCGGGCCCTCAGGACGCCTTAATGGCGCCATGTTTTCTGTCAGTCAGATATTTAAATGGAAACCGACCATGAAAATATGGCTGCGCAGGGCTTGCTCGCTATGCCACGTCCTTGATCTCAGCAGCCAGAGTCAAATGCGGAGGCCCAAACCCCAGCCCCAAGCTCCAGACAAGCCTGGGGAGGGGACGTCAGAGTCAATCTGCAAGTTTAATATCCCCCATCAGGTTTTAAACCTGTTTACCCTGCAGATTTGATCAAGGATACTGATGCAAATGGAGGCAAAGGCTTCTTGTTCTGGAAACATTCTGTTCAGAGGTTCATTGATTCATGCTAAATGGGTTCAAGCATCATTCTTAATCACTCACTTGACTCAATTGATATTGTCCTAAAAACAGAAGAATATTGGTTTCTCCGTGCATTTGCATCTGTAACAGTGCACTGTGGCACTTGCGTCACTGTTATCTTTTCTCCACTGTTCTAATAATCACTGTGACAATTGACAGCTGCAGGTGGTCTGACCAACCCTCACCAGACAACCTAATTTAACCCAGTAATAAATTTCTGTGCCCAGTTGGCCATTTTAGCTGTTTGGCACAGGGCACTGTAAATTCACCCTAATTAGATCCTCCCTCTACTCCTCCCACTCTCTTCCCATCTTTCCTCTTTTCTCTGACTCCCTCCCTCTCCCCTGTCTCCTCCCCAGCTCATTGGTACATATGCTCATACACCTGGCCTGCATCGTTACCTGTTTACAAATGACCAGGCTGGAACTGCTGGCTTCAGCATCCACTCCACCACACAGTACTGAATCTCTCTCTCTCTCTTTCTAACCTCCCCTGTGTCATAATTAGACCTCAGAGCTCATGTTTGCTTAATATTATAATCCAGCACACCTGCATTTCTCGCTCTGTTGTGTTTAGGTGTAACACCCACCCCACCAACACCCCCCCACACCCACACCACTGACCTCATGGAGATAGAGTTCTGGAATTGTTAGCAAGTGTATGCATTATGTTCTCGCATTTTCACCCGACCAAAGCAGCAGCACTAAAAGGCCAACAGCACCACCCACCCCCCGCTCCCTTTTGCAGTTCCTGTAAAAGGTATGAGTGTTGAGCGTATGTATATGTGTGTGTGTGTGTGTGTGTGTCAGGGGTGTCAGTATCAGGGCTAATGGTCTCTAGCTGGGGCGCCAGTCTGAAGATTTATGCCACAAATTAGTCAAATGTGATCAAACAGCAACCCAGTTAATCATGCAGGACCCACGTTTGTCCCCCCTTTATCTACGGGCATAATTATAGACACCCATTCCTGTGACAGGCCAATGGCAGGCCCCTGCGGAGTGATACTGGGGGGCCGCCATGCAGCATTGTCACAGTGATGAATGTCTTAGGGGTTCAGGGAGAGTTTTAAACATGTATATACTTAACACCCCTTTGTGAATGCTGTGAGTGAAGGCATGGCCCCCGCAGCACTGGTCTAACTGTTAGATGAGGACCAGCTTCCTAAATGAATATTAGTGTGAATGAGTCCCTTCCCTCTCCAGCCTCACAATCTGAAGCGCTTCAGCCATTAAGAACAAACGCTGGCATAAATCCAATTCATCATATGACTCCCAATTCATTATGCGTTAAGTGTTGACTGGTTATCACTCATCCCCTCCCATTTCAGCCTCACACAACTTGGTATGTGGGAGTGGGAATCATCCGGCAGTATTCTGTTATTCCAGGCCATTACCATGTGCCAAGCTGGGAAAGAGATCCAGTGATGTGTGCTGTACTTTGTGATTGGAGTGGATCTTCTCTCTCTCTCCCCCCTGACAGCCATTTTAAACACTCGTTTATGCAGCGCTTTTAATATCAATAAGAGAAGCAGGCAGGCAGACAGGCAGCAGTTTCTTATACACACACACACACACACACTCACACACACCGAGTGACACACACGGCCTGGCTGGAAATCAGCAGCCTCCATCTCCCTGGTATGACAGGGTGTGGTAATTATGTCTCTGTGAGAGTGTGCGCTGTTTGCTGGGTGAAAAATGATAATGGGGTGATTTTTAAGTGCCATATCTCCCGCACTGGTAATGAAAAGTACTTTTAATCCAGTTCGGAGGAACGGAGGGGTGGAGGAGAGGAGTGGCTGGGGAGAGGAAGCAGAAGGGTCTGTTGTGATGGGAGGAGAGGAGGAGGAGTGGAGGAATAAGAGGGTGCTCTGAGGGCGGAGGGATTCTGATAGAGGGAGCTGAGGAAAAGAGAGAGCTGGGGGAGTTCTGTATGGAGATGAGGGGAGAAGACTAAACGAGGAGCGAGGAGAGGTTTCAAGGCAATGCAGTGGCTCAATCGTTGTGTGTGTGTGCGTGTGTGTGAGATGGGGGCTTGTGGTGTTGTGCCAGGGGAATGCCTAAGCCTTGGCATAAAGCTTGAGCTCAGCAATTAGAATAATTAAGAGGGACTGACAAGCTTTTAGAGTCTGTCTCCCTTCCTCTCTCTCTCTTTCTTTTCCCTCTCTCTCTTTCCTGTGCAGCAAATGTAGCTGTAAATGTGTCAGACAACATTATGTCTGTTATGTCAGGTTAACACACACATGCATTTGATAGAAATACTGTATGTGAGCATCAAGTGCATGAAGTGCAAAGGGAAAACCCTTCAACTGTGTCATCTGCCATTTCTCTCACCCACACATTCCCCTTAGTTTGTGCACACAGTAAAGCTTGTATTAACCCAAACCTTGTATTCTTGTATATCTTGCTGTGAAGGTCTAGTTTAGAGAGGCTGCTCTGTAAAACACATTTCACTAATATTGCCCTGGAGTCGGGATTGTCTAACAGGCTCATCACAGTGACACCTCACAAGTAAAAGCTGAAAGAATAGGTGTGTAGTTATGCACACATGGGGTTGTGTGTGTGTGTGAGTTCACTAATGACTTCACGCCCCATTAGCGCCTTTGCTTGATATGGCACACTTCATTATGTACTTAGATCAGTGGTGCATGAACTTGGAAGTGAGTGTGTGCATGTATGAAGCATGTTTTCACTGGGGATTGTGTGGCTATACCAACTTTTGGCGACAACTTTCCTCTTGCCATATTAGACGAGTGGGTATTAGTATTTTATTTTGAGACCTACCTTTTTATTATATGATCATAAGACTACATTGTTGGCTAATGAAAGAGTTTGTCATATTATCTAAAATATTGCTCTGTTTAAATGGTTTATGCCTTCTTTATATACAGAGGCTACAGAAGCGCGTGCTCTTTAACATACAGTAGGCAGCAAATTTATTAACTTTAATTTTGTTCAGTGAATGATCTTTCACCTGTAATTACTGTAGAATAATTCTGGGACCAGTTTAATTCCTCCTCTGCCCCGTACTTGGCTCTGGAACCAGAATATGGTTGTCGCTGGTTTAGTCTACATGATCTGTAAGCAGGACACCTCAGAGCAAAAAATGAATACCCTCGTCTAAGCAGATACTTTTCTACCTGTTTAAATCTGCTTAACATTTTATAATAGGGGCCTGATATATGGAGGGTTTATTTGTCTTCATAATTTACAAGATCTCTTGTGTGTGATTCATAGATCAATTACTCAAAGAGCCATCACTGTCTAACATTTATTCTGCTGTGTATGGACACCTTTGTATAAAAATCCATCATAAAATCCTAAGTGTAATCTGTTTGCATGTGTGCCTGAATGCAGCTATCAGTGTTTATGGTCACATGCGTGCATGTAGGTATGTGCGTGAAGGATATATGATATGTTTTAATTCATGGTAAACAGACAGTGGTACGACCAGTCAGGTTAGTTTTATCAGAGTGTGTTTATCTTAATTCCCCTCAGTCTCTTTCAGTCTTACCGTCCATTACCCGTTTGAGGAGGCAGTGTGCGCTCCTGGGCCCCACACGCAGACACAGTTACCTTGGTACTTAAAATACAGTATGATGATATGACTATATGAGAGTGTGTATTGTTCACTACATCTGACTAACTGCCTGTGTCTTTGTGAGTTTGGTATGCATTGTTGCCTTGACTCATGGAGAAGATGATGTTTTCATAGCGGTCCTTCGTGACCTTGGCTGTGTATACAGCTTTGTAATGTAATCATGAGCGGAGGAGAGGAGCTGCTCTGACAAGGAACCATAAACAGGCAAATAGATGCATGCCATGCTAACATGACACATCTCATACATCATATCACAATATACTGTGTGCCATAGCACACACACATTGTACACTGAGGTCAGGTGTGAGTGTATGCAAAGGAGAGCGGGCATCAACATGTAAATATGAGCAATCCAAGCACACATTAAATTACCCCCTGTGTGGAGAATGACAGGTTCTTTCAGGGGTACGACCCTCTCCCTCTGCTGTTTGTCTTTAGGGTCAAGTCCTGCTCTCTAACTCCTGATCTCTGACCTTTGACCTTAGTTCGTCAGTCGGCAGACACCGGCACTGAGCTGACAGCTCCCAAAGCCCACTGACCCCAAAAGCAGAGAGAGAAAAACACAGAGAGAGGGCGACAGAGCTGTGACCGCCGACCTCTCTCAGAGGGAGATCAGTGTGCATCCCAGATAGAGTGACAGTTGTACCTATTCATAAAGGTCGAGAAGAGAGAGAAAAGCTAATAAAACATATCACTTATGAAACATGAAAAGCACAGAGAAAAAAACAAAAGGATGGGATGTGAGGAATAAGAAGAGGAAGGAGGTGGAGGAGCTGAGGAATGGGATGGGAGGGCAAACATGGGTGAACCTGGCTAGTGGAGGTCACACTCTGCCTGAGGAGACAGGTACCTCAAGATTAGCCTCCACATTAATGGCCTTTACTTTACTACACACACACACACACACACACACACGTACACAGTCCTAGAGAACTCCTATACCGCAGGGATGTGGAACTAGTGAGAACACAACTCTGACTCTCATATCCTATTTATACATCCTTTCCTGTACATTACAATCCTATTTAGCTCGCTCTGCTTTCTACACAATCCTATTTGTAGACTCACCCCCACCACCACCACCATCACACACCTACTTTCTAGTTTCAAATCCTATTTATGTGCCCTCTCCTGTATGCAGGTACCATCTATCCAAAAGACTACCTGCTGTGTGTGTATGCTGTGATTCAGATGAGTGTGTGAGTTAATGTAACACTGAAATTGGTGTGTTCCACCCAGGAATAAAAGAAACACTGTTCTTGGACTCTTGTTTACAAATATCACTCAGTTATTTTGTGGCTAACTAAGACACATTTTTGTTCTATAAAGGCAAAAAACACTTGAAATGTCCTTTTACCTCACATCGTTACAGGCTCAGAGGAAACTGTCGCATCCCGTCTTTCACTTAGAGAGGAAACACATCCAAAGTGTTAAGGTGAGCCTGTGCTTGCCCTCTACCTCAACCTCTGCTCTTATTGTGCATCCCCACTCTGCATTCACTATTCATCCATAAGTAAAGATCAGTGTCTGTGTCTTCTGTCCCAGCCTATCTCTACTGGGCCCTGTGACAGGCCTCTTATCCTCCATTAGTGTATTTAAACAGGACAAAGTGCCCATCCATATCATGGGCCTGTCTCCACCTGACTCCCATACCTGTCATTCACCCAGCATTATGAAAGCATACTCATTCTGTTTGAAGGTGGGAGATGAAAGGAGAACAGCAGTCAGGGACCTGGTTGGTCTGACAGACCTGATTAGACTTCCAGGGGTGGAGAAAGAGGTTCAAGGGAGGAGAGAGAAAGGCGAGGATGTTTCTGCCCAAGTGGATTAGGGAAGAGGATGAAGGAAAGGTATATGTGGAGCAAGAGTTTCTGCCTGTCTTTATTAGGGGAAGGAAGGCGTAGCGCAGTGGGCGTGGAGACTCGTGTGCCTGTCCATATTAGAAAGACAGGTGCTGGTTGGCTCTCCATTTGCACTTTAGTTTGAGCTGAAGGACTCGTGACTGAGGTAATGATGAGCCAGCAACAAAATCCTTCACATGCCGAAACACCGTCTCCTGATGAAACAGCAAGAAAGACAGACTGGCCACTAGAGCACAAGGTTAAACAACTCGCTGCATACTGCTGCTGTGTCTCTACTTTCCATACACAGCTGGACTAGTTGGATTTACACTGAAGTGATATATGACATCTTGCATTTGGCAGGCATTTTTATCCAAAGCCAACACTAGAGTGAAATAGTATGACTGAGCTGGATTTATTAATCATTCAATTAACTAAATGTTCCTTCGTGGTATGGTTCAGATGAATGGACTGTCAGTCTTCAATGCAGTCTAATTCTCAGCACACCTCAAGAGCGATGCTGAGACCCTGACTACTCTGCAACGTTTTCATTTCTCTCACCATCTCACAGCCTTTCACCTACATTACTCATTCCCTGGTCCGCTTTTGTCACGTTCATTTTTGTTTTTGTTATTTCTCACCATCTTGTATTCTCAATCCAGATTCGTCTCTCCAATATGCAACAGTTTAAATGTTCCTGTAGCCTACTACTTCATCTTCATCTCTCTCCCTCTGTTCTCTCTGCTACCTTCCCTCCTCAGATAGTCTTCCTGTTGTCTTTGGGGCTGGCTGGTAAAGACGGTCGGGGCGGTCGATCGTATCAAACTATAAGGCCAGTTCAACCATAAATTAACTGCAGCTAACAAAGCATGCTGCTGTAACTATTACACAGGCAGTCAAAGTCACCCCGGCCCGCACGGCTGGACTACACATTCTCACACACAGAGTGATTGCAGAGAGGGCAGTGTTTGTGTGAATCTGGCACACTAAGATTTCAGTGTTCACAGGATACAACCTGAAACACAGGTGGTAAAAAGGTAATAATACAGTATACTGTAGTCATAAGCCTATGATGACCTACAGTAACATTTACACTGATAAGCCATAAGGTTATGATCACCTGGCTGTGCAGCAATTGGTTGGCGCTCGTATCACTCTGCACCTCACTGTGCATCTTCTGTGAATCTCTTTGCTTCCATAGTTAAGTTATAAGTTTAATCTGTAGACGTCAGCCGTCACAGTTTGGCCCTTGTCAGAGTCTCTCAGATCCTTATGTTTGCCTGTTTTAACCACTTCCAACGCATCAACATTGAGGACTGATTGTTCACTTGCTGCCTAATACACCCCACACACTGACAGGTGCCACTGTAATGAGATAATCTGTGTTATTCACTTCACCTGTCGGTGGTCATAATGTTATGGCTGATCAATGTATATTCTCATGGTTTTAATATCATATTAATATCCTTTGCTTCACTGACATAAACATCACAAACATTATTAGTTTTTGTAAACACTGAAAATATTGGGTCAATTTAATGATATCAGTTAATTTGAACTATCTTTTCAACTCTCCTACTCATACTTTATAAATGGCACTTGTAGTAGATCAAAACAGCTCTACTTGGATGACATAAGATCTGCCACATCCTTGGGCTTTGTTAACTAAATTATTTTATGCCACAGCGATTGCAAATGTTCAGTCAGCGTCAGTCATTCAGTGCATGACTCAACCACCCATGGTAATAATCCAGTTATTTGAAAATAATGGGAAACATCACCACACTTCATTTTTAAGGATCTTCATTCAGCTGTCCACTGTTCCTGTATGTTTAACCGTTTGGTGTGTAGCAAGAGAGCAGTGACTCTCCCCGATGTATGCGTTGGTCTGTGTTATTGGCTAATTGAGAGCGTGTTCTGTGCTGCAGCTCTGCCCTGGAGGTTAGTGTTAGCACGCACACACTATAGCAGGACAAATGAGAATACACCCCACCATCTGCCCAAGAGAGACACTCCCTTGCCCTCTCCTTGTCGCTCTGCCCTCGTCCCCTTTCTCCTTTTACTTTTTTTGGTCTCATTTTTATTGCTTCCTTCTCTCTCTTTTCACCCTGCCACACACTTTGCTCTCCTTTGCCTTTACAGACTATATTTTCTATCCCATCTTCCCACAATTTGATCCTCTCTCTCTCTCTCACTCACTCACTCTGAACACCCTTTTCATTTCTACTTGATTTTTCTGTTCCCATCTCTGCCACCTGCCTCTTTCCATCTTGAGTAAGTCAGTGGGAGGTGTGTTTGCATTGGGGTTCAGGCTGTCATGTTAAGGTGTTACCGTACTTCGACCAGAGACTTTCAGACTTTCTGTGGGTGCGATCCATAGGTGCTGACATCGAAGGTGACCCTTGGTCGGTAACCTTGGAGACCAACTTTATTAAAATGAATTTGAGTAGAGGGGCTGTCCTGACAGCGGCCTAATTACATCGTAGAGCATCAGCACAAATTTATGCAGCCCGCATTCAACCGGTCAGGAATGCTGAGATGGGGTCAGCATGGACACACACTCCCAGGAGAGGCACACACACTCACAATGACTCACAAATGCACACATACACCTGGATCAGCATACCAATAAAAATAGGTAAATACATTCAGTTACATCTTACACTCTACAACACACCAGCGTATCCCTCTGTAGTACTGCTTTGAGGGTCAATATGTGTTTATGTGAGTTCAGGTTTGTATATAACCTGTGTAAGTGTTCATGTGCCACAGACACAGTGTATTTAGCAGCATCACTGAGACAGGCGCTGGACAGGTCTTATTAGTGTCACAGCCTGAAAAGCCAGAGAGGGTGGAATTTAAAGGTAACGTGGTTCACTGCGACTATTTATTGTTAGTGTTTTCTAGTTTATCATTTGATAACTTTATCAATTAAAACTCATATCACCAAGACTCACTTTGACATTATTTGGGTGACTTTTGCTCCAAGTGTAACTTAATCCAAAAAAATCCATTCTTCTCAACAGGGTGTGTTTTATACTAAGTGTTGTTTTTTCTTCTTGTTGTCTGTTATAGTCTTGTCTGGAATATGTGATGCTGCTGTCTTGGCCAGGGCTCCCTTTAAAGAGGCTTCTAACCTCAGTGGGATTACACCTGGTTAAATATTGGTTAAATAATAATAACAAAAAAAAAGTTAAAGCACCACTCTCATTCTCACTTGCACATGAAAACACCCAAACAACACGTGCGTTCTCTCTGACCCATCCAAATGAAAATATTGAGCTGAGGGCAGTAAGGTGATCACAGCGTCTGGACTCGACCAACAAGGTAAAACGGTCTGTGGAAATTGTTACTCCTAACTATAAAATGTCAGGAGTGATTGACGGTGTTTTATTAGAGCCTTGTTGATTGTGACAGCTTTTCATTCAGCTTACAACTAACACTTTGTAATTTCAATCATTTTCTTCCATGTATTGATTAGTAAGGTCCTCTGTGCTCATTAGGCTCTATTAACAAAGATTCATAATGACAAAAAAAAAAAAAACAGTTCTGATCATGTTACTACTTTGCATCTTTGCTGCAACACTTATGGTTCTGCCACCCTCTTAGCTTCTGCTTCAATACCCAGTCCTGATCTTGTCATAACTGGTCTTACCTATAGAGGACAGAGCAAAAGACAGGCTAAAATATGACGCTGGGGGAAGTGGAGAATCAGAGGCCTGAGAAGAAGAAGGGGTCAGTGGAAGAGAAGCAGGAAAAAGTGCAATTGAGAAGAGAAAAAGGGGGTGAAGAAAGGGATGGAGGGGGATATGGATATAAGACACAGCTCCCGTCACTCCACTGTAGCCACTGTGACCAAGGGCACACTAATCTATCCCATTAGCAGATCTCTCAGTCTCTCTCATAATGTTACCGCTAGCTGCTCTCCTGTGACATGTTCCTGGTCTGTGTCTGTGTGAGTGTGTGTGTGTGTGAGAGAGAGGATGAGTTTGTGTGTGTAGAGACAGCATGTAGGAGACAGACTGTGTGTGTGTGCGCGTGTAATGACAGTTCAGCTAGTTGCTCTCCTGTGAAAATGACACGTTCCTGCCAAATTAATATCATTACTATCAGAGTTTAATGGGCCAGTGCTGCCTTCTTATTTAAAACAGAACATCCCTATCTCGACCTCCACTGGGAGGATGGGTTAGAGGGGATGGCTAAATGAGCAGGATAGACAATGTAAACTGACTTTTTTTTTTACCATTCAGAGTAAGATTAACTTAAGTTATAGGGTTAAAATTCATTTGAAAGCAAACAAAACACAGCAGATAAAAAAACACACTAGCTGTGGAGGAAGGCTAGAACAAATGAAGATGAACATTTTCATTTGCCCCTGAAAGCCACTTTTTGTGCGTTCAGTTGAATTAGACTACTTATAATTCATTCTTTTCCAACCATGTCAGTCATTTGCCTATAAATACATTTCCCTTTGCCGCTTTGTGGGATAGAATAAAATGTATCTCTGCTCTGTTGAACAATGGTGCTACCTTCCCAGCTGTAATGTAAAATTTTGGGATTGTGTTCTCAGTAATTGTTACCAGCTGGGTGCGTGTCTGCTGCTGGAGTGATGGCTGCTATCATCACCAGTATTTTACATAACAAAAAGCCAGATAATGTTTGCATTGTGTTTGGTGTGTTCAGGCGCTGCTGCCTTTTCTGTGGTGGAGAAGTTTGGAAGCAGCTTAGAGGCGTTTGGCTCTTGGATGCATTTTCTTTCATACAGTAACTTGTGTTGTACAATAGGCTGCTCTGGTCATTGGGTTTTATTTTCTTTTACAGTACTTTACAGTAGGTGTGTGTACAGTATGAGCAGTCTGTGATGGTGTCATTCTTCACTTGGAGCCAGCACTGTGATAATGAGTTCATTTGGAAATACACTCTGCGGGCTGCCTGTGCATGTGGGCATGTGCATGGTTGTGTTTGCACATATGTGCATATGTGCACATTCTGTGTACATGTGAATATAACTATTGCACAATACTTTGTAGGTGTTTTTTGGTATGTGCGTGCACCTAAGTGTGTGTGTGTGTGTGTGTAAGAGATTCTGAGTGTGTGAATATGTCAGGTTGCCGCAGGAGACCAATTAGCTGGTGTATCAGTGAGGAGGTGAGCATACACACACCTGTGTGTGGCCCTATTACACCAGCTCATCACACACTCACATACCGACACAGCGACAGCATTGCTCTGCTCATAATAGAAACATACTGACACTTACAGTACATTGACCATATGGAATAATGACTTCACTGTGTCAAACTGTCAGACGTGAGTCACCAGCATGCGTTATTTCAACCAGGTGTTAGGGACTTAACCAACTTGTGTGAATTATGGGTTATCCTACTGCTCCTGAATGGCTGTCATTAGCAATACATAGTTTACATGTGAGCATTTCTTCATTCAAAACCGCATGACTTGTAGTATTCATACACAGCACATGAGATCAAAGAGTGATTAAGTCCAAACTTTGACTCATCATACACTGATGCAATCAGGTGAGAGTGAAAAAGCAGCCAATAAAGCAGCCTGGCCTCTTCATGTATAATTCAGGTCTTTTATGGCGGGCTATGCACCCATATGGGCATGCTAAAGGAAGACTAAGGCCATTTCCAGCCAGAGAAAAGCCCCTTTAAAAGCTAATCCCTGTGCCAGAGTCATGCACCTTTTACAGCTCGTCTTTAATGAATAGGTGTCCAATAAGGCCTTTTATTGTCTTAGCATATGTTGCTTTTATTAGGGGAAAATAATTACGTTGTGCGGATCACTTCTGAAGTCCTCTCACAAGATAAA
The DNA here is from genome assembly GCF_001952655.1 of Monopterus albus. Classification (NCBI taxonomy): domain Eukaryota; kingdom Metazoa; phylum Chordata; class Actinopteri; order Synbranchiformes; family Synbranchidae; genus Monopterus; species Monopterus albus. The sequence continues at coordinate 706,347 of NW_018127885.1, forward strand.
AATGAGATTGTTTCACAGTCGTTGCGCAAGTCCTTCTAACTCCCTGTCATTTTCCCCTTGGATGCCTTGTGTCCTAGCTTCCTCGTGTCCTCCTCTCCTTCCTTTCCTGCTCCTTCTGCTTGTCCCCCGCTCTCATCTTAATGCCTCCCCTCCTCCTCTCCCTCCTGTTCTTTGCATTCTCTCCACCTCGTTCCTCACTTCCTCTTCTATTGTTCCCTTGAACATACAGGCATAAAATGTATGCAGTGATGTTGCACTGGACTGCACATTTACACACAGATGAACAATCACGGTGTGACAGGAGGCTGTTGATGACTGACACTTGGTTGATCTTATCTGGCGCAAAAGGGGTAAAGGGAGGGTGCTGTAGAGAAAAAAAACAGAGAAATAATGCTGGGGTGGGGGGCTCTGTGGTGCTTTGTGTTGTGTTCCTGTCACTCCTACATAGTATATCCCTCTGTTCCTTTCTCTTTTTGCCTTCTCATCTTCTACTACATCACTCTGTTCACTTCTATAGACAGAAGGACTGTCAACAGGGCTCATTTGTGATCTGGCGCTCCAGAGAAAGCGATCCATTTACCTTCAAGTGGTCCTACTATGACCATTTACCAATGAAACCTCAGCTACAGCAGCACTATATTCCCAGTCTTATAAGTTGTGAGGCCGGGGGGGATGGGGCTGTACAGGAATAGGGATCTGCAGAGGGTTGATAAAAAAAAAAAAAAGAGGGCAGAGGGAGGGGACAAGGGAGACAGACAGAGAGATTGAGCGGGCGTGATGAACGAATGGAAAGAGGAGGGAGGGTGGAGGCTGGTCCTTACATCCTGTTCTTAATGCCCCTCAGGGGAACTTGCTGCTTGTAGGTGAGTACTAGCCATCAGCCTGTGGACTAATGGAGGATATGAAATAGAGTTTAGTTCATACAGATGACCAGGGGTAGACTAATCACTGGGGAGACCCATGATCAGAGCTGGCCATTCTCTGGAGAGGCAGACAGGGCTCACAGTCAGATTATGGACATGGCTCCCACTCAAAGCCTATAACCCATGTACTGTAAGTGAATAATCTGTTTCTTTCATAATAATGTTTTACTAAAATCATTTTATTGTGCAAGAACCGATGAAGTGCACAACATCTTTACTTGCTAATGTGACCTTTGGTCTGTCAGGGTGGTCAGGGAGCTTTCTGAAGTATACGCTGGGATGTTTGAGGAGCTAATCTCCTCTCCACTGAGTGATCAGACTGAATGGAGAGACACCTTTGTTATCCGAGGGGACCACGTTACCCAGGATTCCCTCTACGACTGGGTCAGGCACGCTCAGCTGACCTGTCGCCTCGCAGAAGTCTCTGTGGCTGAGGGCAAAGATAGCACTGCACACATGCTGGTACATAAACTGCACATACACACAGGGAGCTTTTGAATTCAGTGGTTATTTATTAAATGTAAAATATCTTTAGCACAGATTAAAAACCAGACACCTCCATCTATTTAACATCACAGGTTGAAAAAAACATTCCTGCAACAGAATCTCAATCCCTTTGGAGTCCCACTTTCAGGATAGCTAGTCCACGAGGCTGGGCAGAGGGCTGAGGCAAAATCCACACTCCTCCTGATCCCTTTACTGGGGCTACAAGCCAGGAAATGCTTTCCAAATGCTTGCTGTAGCCTTATTATGTTGGATAGTAGAAAATAATTTTTATTCACCAAGTGCAGGTATTTTACCAGACCTGTAAAACAAAGCTGTAGTTACACGGCCGCGTTCCTAAAATGTGACACTGTCTGTGGTTCACCTTAGAACCTTAGTGGGTACTTAAAGTCACAGGGTGTTGCTTGTCAGGTTACCGAACTTTGGTAAAAAAGATTTTTAAAAATCACATTTTCTGACTGAAAATGTTTTGTGGACCTACTGCATATCCAGTGGGCCTCCACATGACAAGCATGGACATATGTTGTAATGATCTGTAGTTCGTGCCAGGAGCTGAACTTCTCACACTGTGTCCCAGCCAGGAATAAATAGCTTTGTCTGTTTTGCCAACACTGCTGCTGAACTGGAGTGCCATCACAGAGGTCACTTGGTGACTGCTCCCCTTCTCCTTTCTGCTCTGCCTCAACCCTCGCTGCTGTACAAATGCCAACTGACAACAACTGACACAGATGGTGAGCAGAAACACAGACGGACAGGCAAAGGAAGAGAACCACCCACAGGAGTAAGAAAACAGGAAGACTCTACACACACTGTCCAAGAGAGGATATTGCCTGACAAATATTATCAATTCATTTATTTTTAACTTTTTTAAAATTTTAATCTTTTCCTTTTTTCTGCTTTTTAAAAGTATTCTTTTTTTTCCAGCACATGCCATATGAGAATCTGGGGATTATAAAAGTACCTGAAAGAATTGCTAGGCTTTCAGCATGCATAGCTGTTTGTATTTACAGGTTTGTATGTACAGGGATGGGCCAAAAACACACTGTTCTACAGTAGTGGGTTTATTTACATCCAGGTCAGAGGGAGAGGTCAATGTCATAACTACAGATGTGGAGGGTCACATGCATAGGGTCAGAGAAAGCTCATATGGTTGAGTACAACTTGGATGATGAAGACACAGAACATAGCAACGGCAAAGTAACATTACTGTTAATTCAACAACATCACATCTCCCTCACATACCCTTTTTGCTTTTGAATACGCTTAATTAAGAGTTTTCAACAACTGATTATTGCGCAACACTATACAACATTTCTATTGCAAGTCCATGAGGTCCGTGGGTACCGAGACAACACTAAGATTGGAAGACTTGGATCTGGTCTCAGGGCAGTGCAGGCTCACTACTGCTTGTCTACAGTCAGCTTATTGCAGTGTGTTTTGTAGGTATTTCCTCAGTATTTGGGTGTGTTGTTATTACCCACAAAAACAGATATATACACAAGTAAGTAAAATTTGACCTGGCTTGTTATCGGTCAGTTCCTTTGGTTTGTCATATTGCTGTAATGCTAATGATTTTCTTTGAGTTTTTGTTTTAATTTTAGCTAAGTATATCATTTCAGATTTAGTGTTGTTTTATTGTACCTTTATGTCTCATCTTCTGCTCTCCGTAAATCAATCTGGTAGTAGCATAGCTGCTTTTGTTTTGGGGAATGTCCAAGTCTCAGGTCATTCAAAATAAGTCTTGGTAAAGTCTCAAGTCTTCATTGGAGTGTTTTACGTTTCTGGATGCTGACTATGTGCTCTGTAATTACACTGCATTTTAGAGGATTTAAGGCCAAAACTATCTCTTCAATGTAGGAAACTATATGTATATTTCTAACCTTTATTTAGTCAGGGTCAGTTCACTGAGAGCCCACCTCTCTTTTTCAGGAACATAGCTCTTCAGCTGTTTGTCGTTATAACATTATATATTATTATAAATGAGAATGCAGCAAAACTTACTGATCACACAAAAATAACTCTCTGCGTAATTACAGAGGTCAATCCTGCTCAAAACCTTTTAGAAGCTAACATCTCTGCACTGCTGCCAGTGCTGTTGAATGAGTCTGGGTCACAGGAGGCTTCGACAGCACTGCTCCACATTGAGTTTTGGAGCAGATTTCTACAACTAAAATATTTGAAGAATCTTACATACTGTAGCTTTAAATAAATGTTCTTCATTTACTACAGCTACAAAATCTTTGCATCAACAACATGGCAAATTGTTGCATATTATCACTCTTAGCCTCACAGATAAGTCAAAGTCAAGTCTCGAGTCCTCATTTCAGCAACTTAAGTCTGAGTCAAATCAAATCAAATCAAAGTGTCCGGTTTTTGAATGAAAAGAACAATGCTAAAACACCACAGATGTTTCTCTGGAAACTACTGTACACAAAGTAATGACTCACATTTAGTTGCAGAAGATAGAAGAAAAACACACAGCAAAATCCATCAGTTTGTAGACAGCAAAATTTACAGGCATAATCTACAGTTTCACATGGATTAGAAATGGAGATGTGTATGATGCACTCTGGTTCAGTGACATTACCTTTCATGTAGATTGGCCCAAGTGTATTTGTGAATCTGTTCGTGCATGTGTGCAGCCGTATACATGTATGAGTAAATGTTTGTCTGTAGCTGTGTAATGTAATTGTATCAAGTTTGTCGTGCACCTCTTGTTCTGTTTGCCACTGCCTCGCACACCCCTTGCCTTCTATCTGCAAACACACACATGCACACACAGTGATAGATGAGTGTGGTGGGTGGGTGAGCATGTCCATGCCTAATCTCATCAACCTTATCTTTTACAGAGGTCACAAAGTCAAGTGGGGGTGGGGGGGGTGAGCGCTAAACACCAATAAGATAGCAGATTGCTGGGCAGCCCATGTAGTGCTCCATTCAGCACTGACTGGACCATTGTATCGTGGAGATAAACAGTAGTACACACTCTTGCTTTTCTAGGAAATTTAAAAAAAATTTGAATCCCTTAACTACTGATGACTTCATTATAAACTCAGCAACATAATTTAGATTTGAATTAAACTTATTATTTCAGTTTACAGCAGGACCAGACACAAACAAACTGCTCTAAAAGTCAGCCAAGTTCAAGGGGGCGTGAGTGAGTCAAAGGCTGAAATCTTCGGCGGAGTTTAAAAGGCATTTAACTTTCAGACGGCCTCAATCAGATGCCCTGAGCGAGGGGGGATGAGTTAAACTGAGCGCGTGTGAACCTGTAACTTGGAGACACTGCTTGGCATTTGTCTGCCTTTGATATGGTGACATGTGATGTGGATGAAGTTATCGCCCCACTGGCAGGTGAGACAGACAGCGGCACACAGAGAGATGCTGCCTTTTCATCTGCTGTTTACTAGCTCTCTCATCACACTGCACTTCAAACATGCTCAATCTGCTGCTGCGACGTTACACACCGGGGCTCCTCCTGGCGGAAGTTTACTTCGGGCTTAGAAGGGGCTGTGTGTTAGTGTGTGTGTGTGTGTGTGTGTGTGTGTGTGTGTGTGTGAGTATGTGTGTTGATGAGGAAAATATTTCTTGGAATCTGATTCGTGCACACTTGCATGTGAAAGTATAAATGCTTTAGACCTCAGTGGATCTTTCCACTTCATGTGTGTTGGGCTCACAGCTGCTTTAGGAAGCTGTTCAAACAGTTGCCATGTAATGTGGTTCTATAGTGTGTGTATACTTGTGTCTTGCCCATGTCTTAGTACTGCACACTGTATATGGGGTTGTCTCAGTTTGAGCCAGTGGTCTGCGCTAATCCTCGGTCATCACTTCAGCGTTCCCCCTCACTCTCTCTGCTCCCGATCTTGCTCTCGCTCCCTCTCGTTGGGAGATAAAGAGGCAAGCCATTTCATGTGACCGTATAGAAGTCGTCTCCAGCCCCAGAGTTTGCAGGGAAGCTGTCACAGCAGCTTTTAGCCAGAGCTGCAACATGAAAGATCCCCCTTTGAACATTTGGGTTACGTGTGTAATTCTCTCTGACATGTTTATTCTGCTGCAGTTACAACTTTCATTTTCAAATGTCACAGAAAGCTCCCTCCCCCAAGAATATCCCTTCTAATTACTGACTGATGGGGCAAGCTGTTTTACAGAACTTAGCAGGCCACATCCAAATACTATTGTACAGAGTGTTTGGGCTTGAGACGACGTGAAACAGTCATTTCCTGTGTTGAAATTTGAGTGATCTTCAGTGTTAAAGTAATAAGTGAAGACTTTCTGTGAAAGAGCTGGAGGGAAAGCCTCGTGATGTATGTTTGTGTGTTGTACAGTATGTGAATATACAGTATCGCTCATCTGTCACCAACAAAGTTCTGATTTAAACACATAGAGAGTAGTACTTGCATCATTTCCAATACTTATTCTCAACTTTAAAAGCCTGGCTGAGCCCATATACACATCGTTTGAAAATATACATATCCATAACCATGACATTGAAACCTGCTCTTTTACAATATACATACAGTAAAAGCTGTGGTTTTCCTGGTGATTCCCATCCAGTCAGGTGCTGGTGTCTTTTTTTTTGTTTTTTTTTGTTCATGTTATCACCTTCTGCGCCGTGAGTCTGTACATCTGTGGCACTCACGTGGTTCCGTATAGCCAGAGGTTCTGTGTACACTGGGTAGAGAAATAAATAAATAAATATATGTATATAAATATATATACAGTAAGGGGCAATGCTCTTCCCATGGTATTATGACCCAGTCCTCATGGGCTGCACTGGGAGGGGAGAGACAGCGTGTGGAGTCTTTTTATTTTTTCCTGTGGACATTCTGTTCTATTGTGTCTTTTTGTCTGTGTGTGTGTGTGTGTGTGTCTCACAGAGTACATAGCAATGTAATTGTGATGCAGTGTTCGCTGTTCATCCTCTTTTCTTGTCTGGACAGGACACATCCTAATGTCTGTGTGTCAGTAGATGAGTTCTCTGTATTTTCTCTCCTCCTGCAGACTGACGCTGTCTCATGATTCGCCCGCTGAACTCGTTTCTCCTTCTTCTGTGTTTCTCTGTCTGCAGCAACAAGGGGCGGCCACCACTGTGTACTGCGCTGTAGCTCCAGAGCTGGAGGGGTTAGGCGGCATGTACTTTAACAACTGCTTCCGCTGTCTGCCGTCCATCCAGGCCCAGGACCAGAGCAGTGCTGTCAGCCTGTGGGAGCTGAGCGAACGCCTGGTTGCAGAGAGGTCAGCAGGCATACAGGCCCTCTGATAGACAGAGGAGGAGAGGGGGAAGGGGACCGGCCAAACAGGAATCAGGGAGGAAGGATGGTGGGTCATGGTGATATCCAGTTAGGTATGAATTGAAGAAAAGGTAACTGTACTCTGACTGCACTATACAAGAGAGCTGCCAAACCACAGAAGTCCATCTGGATATTTCACATCACAATGAGGGCTAAAACACACTAGATATACAGTACTGGGGTGGTGTCATATACACTCTATTGAAAAAGTCAGGGTTGTGTTCAGATCTGCTGTGGTAGTTTACAATGGGGGGGATGATCTGGGACATTAATGTTTGTTTTTGTCTCGGCAGCTTTTCACAACTCAAGTCATCTGCAGGTCTGTTTAAAAGAGCAAAGTTCGACAAAGCAAACAACCTTTCTCACTGACAGTACTGAAGTATTAGTTACCTAATAAGCACACACTCTATGGCATATGTGCCTGATTCCAGCAGTAGTGCACAATATGGTAAATATTACGTCTTCCCAATTAATGTCTAATTATTCAGTATCCTCTTGTCTAGTTCTACGTGGGTGTCGATGTTTCCTATTGAGATATGAGCGTCGGCTGATCACTGTGCTAAATCTTTTGGGGCACAGAAGAAATAAGGAGCAATGGGTGCATGATATTTATGGATATATAAACACACTAGATGTATGATTCTTATGTCTATATACATTAATCTGCAATAGTTTTATTTCTTATCAATGTCCCTATTCGTTTTCTGTACACTATTTACACCATCCTGATTTCTGGGCATGTGCTAAAGGGGTGTGGACATCATATTTTGTTCAGTTTACTATTTGACTAATAATCTTTACTCTGCTAAGATGTATTACAATTTGGAGGTATTTAAGGGAATGATCTGTGTCCATTTGATTAGCAAATATAGATGGTGGAGAATCTTATTTGCAGAGTCCATGATCTTTAATTTCTGTTTCTTCAAGATTTCAGTCTTCTGCTTTTTTTTTTCTTTTAAAATATCGTCGTTGTTTTAATATTGAACACTGGCTTTGGGTTTGCTGTGGATTGGTGACCATGAAGCCACTGTTGGGTTGCTTTTGAGACATTGTGCTTTATGGCAGTCTGGGTAGGTTTGCCTTTGAAACATCAGCATTCCAGTGTTGTATCTGGAAAAAAGAGAGAGAGAAATCATTCAATAAAAATCAGTTTTACAGGAAAGTGTGTGAAATCCTTTCAGCCACAGAAAGTGAAAGTCCATTCATTTGAAGGCCATTGGGGGAGATATTTGTGAAGGGAGCTGACAAGTAAGCAACACTGACGACTAAGTAAGACTGTATGAGATGAAAGACATTTATTTGTACATTCATGTGTGTTTAATGATGCATTCAATAAAACAAATGAGCATTTTTCTCTATTGCGTTGGTGATATGCTTTATGTCTCAGCATTCAGGTTGTGTGCGGCTGGACAGACCAACAAGCCGATGCCACAGGTGACCTGCTCTCTCACGCAGGGATCCCCAGCTGCCTGTTAATATTACTCCTTCAATTAGAAAAGCAGCAGAAGAACTGTATTTATTTGTTTGGCTCACACATAAATGCACACCACCTCTTGAGTCACACCACAATTCATGACTCCTTTTTTCCCCCTCACATATCTTTCACCTGCTGCCTCACTCCTCATACTGTGTCTCTTTTTGTCTGCTTCTTCTGTTGTTCCTATGCATTCAGTCAGAAACATGCTACACTCTTACAAAGCCTGCCTGCTGGTGTCCTGCCCTGTTCAATCTGTACTGTACGGAGTACAGGTGTCTTATCACTGTCCTTTCACAGCGCAGGATATACCTGGAACAGAGATGTAGTAAAACACATGCACTTAGCAAGAACAGCCAGTGTCTCACATGTACACAGCGAGAAACCGAGTGAAAAAACAAGAAAAGCATCCAAAGAACAGTTGTGTGTAGTATTTTGCAGTGACCCCCGAAGAAAACTACATGTATCAGATACATACAGAAACAAGTGATTTCACTATAGCCACACTGTTCAAAAATATTAATGATAATTGTTAATTAATTATAGACACATTTTCACTCAGTCTGCAAGCTGCTCAGCCTGAGTCTCCCCTGCTTCAGCTTTGAACAGGTGTATTTCCCAGTTAGTGGCCATTTATCGGTCAGCTGTTTAGTTTCCCTTTGCCAGTTGCTGGACACTAGCAAGTTATTGAGTTTGTCCGTTGTGCAGTTTTTTTTCTATCCCTTTGATAAATGAACTACACTTACAGTACAGTGTTTAGAGCTTTTTGACCTTAACAGACCGGTGGTGGTGTTTTAGTCTCACCACCTTCTTCTGTGTTGATTTTAAAGAGTAAGTCCACACCTGAGACTTTTGTAATGTCCCCTCAGCCACCAGGTAAAAACAAAATTTACAAATGGGAAAAAGATGCCCTCCAGAGTAATGCTAGCTGTGTGTGAGTGCATCACGAAACTGACCCTGCTGGAAACACTTGGCTCATACACTTACCTGCCTGCTACACACCTGTTGTTAATAGCTGAAGTCAGAATGACATTGAAAACAGTGGCGGGAAGTAATAAAGTGGTTCAGTGGGTGGAGCGGTTTTCTCACAACCTGAAGGGTGGAGGTTTGAATCATGGTGCCTGTAATCAACATGTCGAAGTGTCCTTGGGCAAGACGCTCAACCCCAAGTCACCCATCAGTGGCTCTAACCATCGGGGTTGGTGTGAGTTGGTGCTGCAGGTGGCTGACTCAGTTCTGTACCACAAACAAATTCCATGTGTGTAACATACTTGGCCCAAAAAAGTTATTATCATTATTAATAAATACTTTATTACTGCACTTTAGATTTTTTGGGGGTATCTGTACTTGAGTATTTATTGTTCTGATAACTTTTTACTTTTACTCCCTACATTTTAGCAAAACTCTCTGTACTTTTTACTCCTTACATTTTCAAATCAGGCTCGTTACTTTTAGTTTTAATACATTTGAGGGGAATTATCTTTTATTTTTATTTAGCATACCGTTGCACTGGGTGACATGGTCCTTGTTTACAGTCTGCTAGCTCCTTGCGCTTTCACGGAGATCTCGCACATGCATTTCAACCGAGGCACTTTTATACATAGACAGTATAGTGTACAAACCAGTATTTGAGTAGTAGCAAATTACTTGCGTGTTAATTTTAATCACTTTTATTGGCCAAGTATGTTATATATAGATAAACAAGGAATTTGTCTCTAGTATAGAACTGAAGCAGCCATAGTGCCAACCCTCTCTCTCACACACACACACGCCAATGGCAGCATTATCCCTGCAAGGCGCTGACCTGACCTTGGGATTCAGTGTCTTGCTCACGGACACTTCGACATGTGGACTGGAGAGAATGGCAATTGAACCACTGACTTTCCAGTTAGGGGATGACCGCTCCACCTCTGGAGCCACAGCCACCCAACGTTGCATTTATCACTGACAACTCTATGAAAGTGACGCTATAGAAAACCGAGTGTCTGAGGAAACCTTCGACTGGAGGAGTGGACTCGAGACACAAAGGAGAACAACAAACAACCAAATGCCTGTGCAGCTGTCCAGTGAAGTGACCAATCCAAGGTGCCTGAGTGAAGAGGGAGGGTCCTGCCTGGCTTTCATACAAAGTCCTATTGATCAGGTACTATCGGAATCATCTGATAGCTAATCGATAACCTACACAGCCTCTCAGCGTGGGGAGAGAAGCATGGCTCTCGCAAGAAAAGGACCTTGATCCCTTGACCCCACAGTCAAGGCCCTGTACACACACACACACACCTTCTGTTTCTTGTCCTTTCTCTATCTCTTCATGTCTCTCTTGTAACAACAGAACAAGACAATATAATAACTGGAGAGCTGGTGTAAACCAAATAACCAATATGCATTAGAATGTAATTTTAATAAGTCGGATTTACAGTTGATTTTTCCCTTCACTGAGTTTATTTCAATTTGGGCAGTAATTGTTTACGACTGATCATTTCATTTTCCATTATTGTTTTTATTTCTTCTTGTGATTAATTTCACCTCTCAAAGAATAATTATGAGAGGATTGATTTGATTACGCCTTTGTTCTGCTCCTATTGGCTCCATTGAATGAGGGAATGCCATGTTGCCATTTCAAACGGATATATTTAATGATCACAATCAATGTTAAAGCTCTCTCTAGACTCAACTAACTCAATAAATATCTGCCAGGAGGAAATTTACCATCTAACTATAACAGGCAATAAAGCTCAGTGTTCTCCTTCCTCTACTCTGCTCCATTTCCATCGTCCTCTTTTGAAGATGACACTGTGATTAAAACCGCTGATCAATTTTCATATAGTAAGACTGTAGAGTCAATGAAAATATTATTTCCTTTCAATATCTGTACATGTGCTTTGCTTGCATACTGCATTTTTGGATTGAGCTGGATATAATATAGTTTTAATAATTGTAAACAAAAGACAAACTTGCTGATCATTCCCCCAGACTCTTTTCTATGTAATTAGTATATTTTAATATAAAAATCTGCTTGTGTAAAATTTCTTCTTAAGTCTTGTTTTGGAGACATACATACATACATTTACTCAAGTGCTGTACTTACTGTAAGTACAATTTTGAGGTGTCTGTATTGTGAGTATTTTCATTCGCTGCTACTTCATACTTCACTACATTTTAGAGGCATATTATACTTTTCACTCCACTACATGTATTTTATAACTTTAGTTACTGTTTACTTTTCAGAACCAGATTAATACAAAAAATATAATACAGTTATAAGATATTATTGATCCATGGTGGGAAATTCACAAGCTACCCAACAGTACTTCAAATTAAAAGCGTATAAGGTAAGGCAGCTGGTGAAGGTGGAGCTACCTTATATACTTTTAAAAGATGTTAAAGTAGAAGTATTGCACTGAATTCCATACAGTTGTACAGGTTACCTAATAGAGTGGACGGTGAGTTTAAGCAACATGTTGAATGCAGGGCTTTAACTGTAACAGAGTATTTTTTTTACACCATTGTATTGCTACTGTACTTTTACTTAAGTGAGGGATCTGAGTACTTCTTCCACCACTTCTTTTAAAGGTGTAATTCTGATTCACAAAAGTGACAAAGCCACTTAAACATTTGTGTGTGAGATGCAGTGAACCAGTATCATTAAAAAAGATAACCATTATTGTTTGAAACACTACTGTATTTAAACAACACAATACTCAGTAACACGCTGAGGGTAAGTTATGAATGTTCTATATGATGAGGAAGTTCGGTGTTTTCTCTTAGGTCTTCTCTCTATAGGATGATGGCGAAATTGTTGGCACATGCAAAAAGTAGACGCATTTCTCCCCTTCAGGTTTTGTGTAGTCTTTTATATGGAATTTTAGAACCAGCATTGATAACATTTGGATCCAAATGGCTGTGATTCATTGAGCCTGTTCACAATCAAATGCACTTATTTCTCCCTCTAGATCTGCTTGTGCAATCTATAACTTTCTCTGTTTTTATTGAAGTCTCAACACGGCACCTTTGAGGAAATCCTTCCAGCTCCAAATCCCCAGCTTGTCCTCACCACTAGACAGTGTGACCTTGTAAACCCTGAGTTATTTTACTCACCCATTGTGTGAGAATAGAAAGAAAGAGAGCGAGAGAGGGAAGAGGGTGAGAGGAGGGACAGGGGGTTAGAAAAAAAAGAGCTCCTGCCTGTCACAGCTTTCAAACACAAAGAAAAATGAGCACTTGGGCTGAAGTACAATTATTAGCCCCTGTCTACAGATTCATCACACTATAGAGAGGGAGGGAGAGGGGGGAGAAATGGAGGGAGGAGCAGAGCAAGAGGTGGTGTGGAGGAAGGTAGAATAAAGTATAGGCAGAGCTGTATAGAAGATGGAAAGACAATGAGGAGAAAACACTGAGCAAATAGAAAATAGGACTGTGAGGAAGAACAGAGCAAGCGAGGCGGGGCACAAGGTGAAACTTGCCAAGCTTCCGCAGAGTCGGGAGAAAAGAGGGGGAGGGAGGTTTTAAAGAAATAAAAGAGAAACAGGGAAAG
>NW_018127885.1:719108-720579 GCF_001952655.1 Monopterus albus
TGTCAGGCCAGTGGTCGGTGGCAGTAATAAAGCCTGCTAATCTGAAGGAGAACGCTTGGCTGCTCACACACCAACTCTCTAGACATCCCACTTTACCACCAGGCCAAGCCAAGGTCACACACACACACACACAGAGTTCATGCATGTTTTCAGTCTGTCCCATTGCTTTCTTTGTGAATCAACTGTGTTTTGTGTGTGGTTTCTTCCTCTAAACGTTCGGCTATGACCTCACTGCTCTCCACACATTTGTTTCCTCCCTCACCTTTTCTCTCTGGATCACTTGCAGTCTTGTTAGACACCATCTCCACCAAACACACCCCTCAGCCATGTTGATTTTGAAATCTCATTTTTCTCTGTTTCTTAACTGGCTCCGCTGTGTGAATCAATACCTATCAAAACCATTATATAAATACATTTGTCACAGGCAGATAGTTGAGTGGGGATGTAATGTGTCTGGTTAAGGCCACCATAGGGCGAAAGGAGATACGCTGTGTGTTGGTGTGTGAATGCATGTGTTCTCAGAGGACAGCAGTTGTCATTTTGTGTGAACAGGTATGTCGGGCGGAGAGAAAGGTTGTTATTGAGCCGCGGTAAATGACGCATAACCTGGAGCACCACTTACTTAGCCCCAGACCCCTGCTTCCTCTGTCTCTTTTCTGTCAGTTGCTACGTGTGGGTATATATCTGTGTGTATAGACACAGGCATGTCTGTGTGATTTCTGGAAGGCTGCAAGTCTGAACTAAGGGCACGAAGGGGAATGAAATGTTTCTGGTGGCACAACTGAGGCATCTAACTACATGAAACTGTGTGTACGTTGTGTTATTTCTTTTTAAGAATCAATTTGTTTCTCGCTTTATCTTGCACCTGCTTCTTTTCTTTTTCTTCCTCATCCACTTTTAGTATTGTCATTGGCTTTTCCACACATCACTTTGCTGACAGTGGAGACTGTGATTGACAGTGCGATGCAGATTTGCAGATTTATACGTCATGCTGAAATAGCACAATAACCTGTGTGCAGATAATCACCTCATTGAGAAACGCTCCGGCCTGTCTCTACTCACAATTACTGTTGTGTATTTGATCATATAACCACTCTCCAACAATGCACATAATGGTCTTATTGGCATCAGACCAAAACTTGCTTGTAAATATAACTGATGATGTTTGAGTCTAATAAATCACTCTCATATATGCAAACACAGTAAAATCATAACAATATCCAAATGTGTGTAGGCAGAGGTGGGGTGGTGACGGGTGGAGATTTATGGTGCTACCAACAGGTCAGTCAGTCATCACTCACTTGGTGATCTTCAACTTTTTTATTTGTTCAATTTCCAAATTGTGATTGCACCACCACTCCCGCTCATGCTGATAAATGCAAAGGATCATGGGTAGAGGAGGTCAAGATTATAATTTTTCAACTGGACCAATCTAAAGAAAAAAAGAAAGGAATGTACTAAGAGCTCTTAG
>NW_018127885.1:720608-758036 GCF_001952655.1 Monopterus albus
TGATGTAAACAAGTACTGTAAGGTAAATAAATGTAAGATCACATGATGTATTTTCTCTCTCTCTCTCTCTCGCTTCCTAACCGGGCTTTTAGGGTGAAAACCCATTTAAACAAATAAAAAAACTAAGCTAAAATACACAGTGCTGAAACAGCTCGATGATCTTATAGCTTCATTTGTCATTTATTTACCTGCACGATGTGAGTTTCGACTGTTTTACTGTCTATTCTGTGAAATACAGCTCCCATGTGGGTATTGCAGATTACACACACACGCACTGTGTTGCGTTAAGGCTGAACCTCATTCATCCTTTATACAATGTTTATACAGTGAAGTGTATAGTGGGGTGGCTGTGGCTCAGGAGGTAGAACGGGTGAGCCAACCAGAAGGTTAGTGGTTCGATTCCCGTTCTCCCCAGTCCAAAGTGTCCTTGGGCAAGACACTGAACCCCAAGTTCCTCCCAATGGACAGCGCTGCCATTGCGTGTGAGCTGGCGCTGTAGATGGCTGTGGTGGTTCTGTACGGTGTCTAATATACTTGGTCAGTGAATGTAACTATCGTTCTGTAAAAGAAAGTAGGTATATCAAACTAGACAAAGAGTGAAAATGGTTCCTGGAGTAATAAATAAATTATGTTAAACAGAAATAAATTTAATTTGCTATAAATAAATGTAAGTATGAGAATATGTGGGTAAAAGTGTAATTAACCTTCGGTTAAAACAGCCAATAGCAATAACAGCAACAGCGACTTGACTAATAAGAACGTGCTATATTTTTTGTGAAGCATCATTTATAGATTCATAATTCAAAGAACAGCAGTGTATTGACTTGAAGGGCGACTCTGTGTGTGTGTAATATAAATGGAATGGGAGAAGGATCACCTCTCAAAAACACACTCACATGGCTATGAGATTAATTGCAAGTACCGTAAATCACCATGCAATTAATTAACTCATCCTTAGTAATGAGTGCGTGTGTGAGTGTGTGTGAACTGTTCGTGCTGTGTCACACAGAGAGCCCCTCCGCCTCTGCACCTCTCACCCCGTCCCCTCTCTAATTGCTTCCCTCTCTATTAAAATGCTGTGACATCACTCAACCCTCTGCTCGAGCAGGCCAGGGCACCAGGAAACCACACACACACACACATACTACACAGGAGAAGGGCAGATACACAGGCTGCTTTGTACAGCATGGATCATGTGAATTTTAGGGAGGGTTTGGGATGCTGAGAGAAAACAGGAGAGAATGCATTAAAACAGTTGTGTCACTCCCAGAAAACCACTATGTCACATCTGATGTCTCCTTGCTTGTGTGCATTGTGTATTTTGTGTATGTATCACAGGAACACCGACTGGACGGTACTTTAGCTAAGTCTGGATAGACTGATGTGCTGTGTGTGTGTTGTACACCTGGATAATGACTATTAATCAGCTTCCACAGATGTTATTATGATAGTCCCCCTATGTTACCACTTTACAAAATTCCAATTCAATACTATTTTTAATTAGAAACTAACAAAATGGACATTTGGAGAGTTTTTGTCAGATGCACAAAAGTGGAACATCATTTTTACAATTTAACATTAGTTTGATTATTTTATTCACCGTGCATGTTATTTTATGTATTTTATTACTTTACATGATTTTTTTTTCACGTTACTTTTGTTCCATCTGTTTTATTAAAAATCATACAAATAAATGAAAACAGAGCAAAGCTATGGACAATGAGAGAAAAAAAATATTTAAAACAATGTTATTCTTTGTTTTACTGTATGACATAAAGTGATGGGAAAGCTGACTTCACCCTGTCCTGACACACAGACAAGTGACAAATTAAAGGAAAAACCTGAATAAATGAGTCGAGAAACATGGTTTGGGTCCACTTGTCCCCCTAGGGGGAAGGTTCACTGCAAATCAATACAAAATTGTTCTGAGTGATCACTTTTATCCTATAATAAAACATTTGTATCCCGATGGGAGTGGTCCCCCATCCATACTGCAGGACATGAGGGGGTCACTGAATGGTTTGAGTATGAAAATGACGTCAGTCATGTGCTGTGGCCTTCACGGTCACCACATCTCAGCCCAGTTGAACACCTCTGGGAGGGTCTGGAGCACCACCATCATCAAAACATCACATGAGGGGAATATGTGTTAGAAGAATGGTGATCATCTTGCCAGTAGAGTTCAGAGACTTGTAGAGTCAATGCCAAGACAAACTGAAGCTGTGGGGGCCCAGCACCTTACTAACACACTTTATGTTGGTTTTTCCTTTAATTTGTCACCTGTATATTTCTATGTTGCTCAGCACTTGTGGATTGTTTGACAGGGAGTGTAGCTTGTGTATCTGCTGAATATTCACTGTGCTCTTCTGTATGGAGTAAATAGATGTACACATAATAATGCATGTATCTGCTTATTAAATGGTGACATAACATTCTGTTTCTGGGTCCAAACTTTGATTCATTCTCCTCCTCCTCACTGCCACAGTGTTGTCTTCCCCATTGTTTCAATAGAAATGAATAGTAACCACGGTCAGCTGTCATTTTATCACTTTCCTTGCGATGGAAAGGACCAAAAGAAATGGCTACAGTTGATTAGACAAGTCACAGTATTCTTAAATTAATAGAAATATAGCTTTTAAGTGCGCTGTTTTGCTGCCTTGTAACTTTAGCTAGCTAGTTAGCATGAAGTTAATATAAAAACACTCTACATTGGCAAATTTTACAGTAAAAGCTGGGAACAATTAAAAATGAGTTAGACATATAACTCTCTTTATATAGCAAAACACAGTATATAGCTATATATTGGAATAAATTTACTACGTAATAAAGATTGGTTATTATGCCACCAGGTGAAACGGCAACACTTACTATTTGAATCTTAAGAATATAGTCTTGTTTTTTTAACTTTCAGTGGTGGCTCACTGAAGGATAAAAGATGTCATTGTGTAGAGGGTGACGGGCTCCACCATTTGGGTCTGGGGGAGTTTGGCCCTGGAAATGGAATATTACGTCACACTTAACAAGCTGATTGGGTCGAGTACAAAAATGTATTGGGTGAAAGTGATTTTTAGTTATTGTTAGATTCTGATTCATCCAGGTACAAAATGAAAAACACAACAATAAACCAGCAAGTAATGTCTAATGCCCCCTCCCCACTCTCTTTCTCTCATTCCCTCTCTTTCAGAACTAATCTGATTGGTGCATAAATCATGCTGACAGCATCAGCAATGGGTGGAAGTTGTCCTATTCCTATACACACACATACACACAAAGACTGAAGTGAGAGAAGTAGCGTGCTCCACGGTGATCATGAGGACAGTGGATAACAGATCTCTCTTTTATCATTCCCTGACTTTGCCTGACATTTAAAAAGCCATTAACACCACTGAGATTCACCCTCGTGTACATTTCATATGGAAGCACCCCCACCCCCAGCACACACACACACACACACACACACACACACACACACACACGCTCCTTACTTGCCATTCACTCACAAAGTTTCTATACTCTCATGTGTGAGAATGATCTCCGTGATAACACAAAGCCCAGACGACACAGACAGAGCGGTGAATTACACCTTAATAAGCTTTTCACACCTGCACTCCCTTTTTGTAAGATTAAAGAAAAGAGATCAAGCCCACTGCTGGAGAATTTTAATGGCAGTAAGACACAGCTAGTGATACAGTTATTGATCCCTGCTTGAAATCTGTGAGGTTTGGGGGCATTGATATTCTTGATCAGAATGCAGCCCTTCCCCACTGCTCCCCCTGATGTGATGACAAATGGACAGGGGCTGTTGTCTTGGAGTGACTGCCTTCGTGAATGGTAATTATCCACCAATTCAACCATATATACATGAGTACCCTGTACACACTAACAGCATAAAAGCATTTACTGCTGAGCACTGTATTAATTTATGTCCCATTATTGTAAAGTCTGTCGTTACAATGTGAGGGAGTATTTATTGTAATCAGAGAAGTGATAGGGAATAGAAACACTTCTAATGTATGTAATGTGCTAATACACATAACATGCGCCTGACAAAACTGTACAGTCACTAATGCAGCACATGACATACAGCCTCACTTTTTGTTGTTGGCATTTATTAGCAGCGAGCAGAGGCTTGAGTGTGAAACAGCTATCGACTACTTAAATTGCACTGTGTCTGCATAAAGAAGGAAGCATGCTTTGCAGTGATACAATGGTCACCACACCTCTTAATCTGCAGGTTGCTTGAGTCATGACTATCAGTGAGATACAGATATTGAGCGCAGTCATTCAAATGCATGTTATTGTAATTCTGCAGGTGGCGGAGACACATTTGGTGATTATGAATCAGACTTTTTAAAATCTCCTCTGAAAATGGTTCTACGGTAAATCTTACAGTCCCCAGGGCATAAAGTGACGTTTAGGAGACAGAAGACATGTTTGCATTTGGAAAAATCATGAGAGGGAGAGGAGAGACAAAGTCAGAGAGGGCTTTAGGGAAAAGCTGACTCTTGGTTTAAGGTAGTAGGGGTCACGAGTGTGAAATAACTAGTATATTCAAAGATAAAAGGGAGAAAAATTACACAAGGGAAGAGATGGGTCTCTGAAATACTCAGACAGATCTAATGCCAAGAAGAGAGGCAAAAAACTAGACTTTTAAAGAAAGAGAAAGGTTTGATGGGCTGTCCAGTGTCTATACAAACACTCCTGGAGCACCGTTTTTATTTTTATTCAGTGTATGTAAAGATGTTGCAGAGCGAATATGAGCATGCGTTGGAAACAACAGCTGGATTCTGGGTTTAAAGAGAGGAGGAGGATCTAAACACAAAAAGTCCCCTTCTCTCTATCATCTCCTATGAGGTCTCCTCAGCTGAAGATATGGTGCTGACACAGTTCGACTTTCTCTTAGCTGCACTTTTAATGCTGCAGAACTGCCTGCAACTCAAGATAGTAGGTATACTTATTCACATCTGTTTTGAACATGTATGAGAAAGTTTGGCATTAATTCACATCTCTGTTATTAGAGTTTCCACTTACGGGGATATGTGGCCGCGTTTATCTTTGCTCATAAACATAATGAGCTCAAAGAATGAAGATGCTCCCCCAGAGTGATGTGGTGTTTATCATTCCCTCTCCACTTGAGCTCTGTTTTGTCTATCATCCTCCTCTGTGCATCGTTTTGTATTCAGCACTGTGTTACAGCAGTGTCTGGCCTCTGTTGCGCTGTGCTGCAGAGGAGTGTAATGCACTGGGTCTCACCCTATGTCCATCACTCAGGCAGCTATAAGTCAAGCAGCCAGACAACTTCGCACAAGAGAGAAATGGTGGGATTTGGAAGAGATGTACAACAGTGCTACGTCAAAAATGGATTTGAAAAGATACGCCGTTAGAATGGCAATGAAAAAAGAAAAGAGTAAGAGGAGTGAAGGGCTACAAAGACATAATCATGAATAGCTGTGAGAGAGGAGCAGGTTAAAGGTGGAGAGAGACCCAGTGAGTTATGGGAAAGGCAGACTGACTGAGTGAGTGGATGGAGAGAGAGAAAGAGAGCAGCGAGACAGACAAGATGAGTTATAGAGCCAGAGAAGGGGAGAGAGCTTTCACACATGGAGACAGCCCCGTGATTTAGGGCTAAAGGACACTGGGACAAGCTCTGCTGCAAAAGGTGATAGACCTAAAGAGTAGACAGTAACTGCAACGCTACAGGGTCAACTGTGTCAGCACTGGAGCATCTGTGCATCCTCGCTTATCTTATCTATGCAAGCATTCATGCACCACATGTTAGAGGACAAGAGCATCAGGAGAGCACTTGACTATTCAAGAGACACTTTTAAATGAAAACAGTAAGCACGTGTTTATCTTGGCTGTCAGGATTAAATAATAATGTTCATATACAGCACAAAGAAAAACAATGTATTTGGTTAAAATGGAACGAGAACACCCAATTGGCAGCAGTGAACCCTTCAAACTAAACAACAAAATAGATCATTTGCCACTGCCCTCCAAAGTGACCCAAACTGTATGAGTGTTTTCTGGTCTGATGATCTAAAGGAAGAACAACAGTGATGCCTTCATTCAAGTTATTCTTAAGTTCAGGGTGTAGATAGGTTTAGGTTTAGGATAAACTGGTAGTTCTTCATATAATTAAACATGAAATAGTTTTCTTGATACAAACAACATGAGAGAAATGTCTTCAATCTGGTTTCCAGACATCATAGTACAGCCTTAGAAAATGTAACAAACTATATTCTGAGCACTGCTTTTGATACAGCTGATGACCAGATTCTTTTAAATAAACCCAGGGATCCCAATGAACTGTCTAGAATTGTTTTTAACTGGCTGTCCTCTGTAGTTCTTTGCAGCAGCTGATAAAAAGTCCTCCAAGCACTATAAAAATAACTTGTGGGGGTCCCCTAAGAATCAATTTGGGGCCATTACCCTTTAACCTTCAGTACAGTATATACAGTATGATACCCCTTGGTTGTGTCATCAGGAGACAAGGCATCTCCTTCCATGGCTTAGCTAATAACACGCAGCGTTATGTGGCTGTCTTCTGATGACACTGGGCCAACTGATGCTTTTTTTAGGCGTAGTTTAGATACATGTGGGATCTGTTTTTTTTTATCATCTGAAAAATGTTACTTAAGTGCATTCATTTCTCCTGGAGTGACACAGACTGATGCACACTTTTATACTGTAGCTAGCAGAGTGGACGATTGTAATGCTGTCCTCTCCAGTCTACCCAAAAGAGTTATAAATCAGTTAGAGTCGATTCAGAACACTGCTGCCAAAGTGCTGACCAGGACCAGGAGAGGACAGTTTATGTATTGATTTTAAAATTATTTTAGTTGTTTTTAAAGCATTATCTTCCGCTAGGAGTCTTTTATTTGTTCCAAAGTGCAGGTCACAAACTTTTGAGATGCTGCTTTTAGTTTTTCAAGTAAAGCAGTCAAATTTATTTGGATATAGGTGTTAGTACAGTGTCTGCACTTCAGTAGGCGCAGGTCCTGTATTTGTATGGCAGCATGGTCGTGTCCGTATTTGGGCAGTGTGAGGCGGTCACTAATCCATCTGACCTTCTGGCTCATTTGCATGCGTTGCCCCCCCCTTACTGAGAGATGCCATGACCTTTATTAGCTAATTAAGAAACATAACAGAAATAAACCTGACAGAATGGGAATGGACATGCACTCTCTCTCTCTCTCTCTCTCTCTCTCTCTCTCTCTCTCTCTCTCACTGTGATTGCTGACAGAATGAGGATGGGCAGAAACAGGAGCAGGCAGGGGGCAGACTGGAAAAGAGACACAGGTGAGAGAAATTTACCATTCGTCAAACGGAAACAACCACAGCTACATGTCTATATACAATTGTGTGCAATAACAGCCTCTTGACGAAAGTGTTACCACACACACTGTTGGTCATTACATTTGCCAGCAGACATTAAAGCATTATACTATTATAGAAGTAGTTTTACCTAATCACATGCTGAGCTCCTTTAAATCTCTGTGTGCTAGAACAAGAGGAGTAAATCTCCGTCTCTGCTGTCTGCTGCCACTTAAATGTAGTCGGCCTCTTGTTCTGTCCTCCCTCTCCCTCTAAGGACTAATAATAAGCTGCTTGATCCCTCAGGCAATAGGAGGTGTATGTGTGAGTGCTTTCCCTCACACCACAGATAGACAGCAGCAACACAATCAGATACACATGCACAGCTACAGTATGCACACAGAACATACCTACAACGTTCTGCACACATTGCATGGGCACAAACATTTTAGCACAAATACGCCAGTGTGCATACACACACACACACACACACATATGCAAATGTATAAACTAAGGGCGTTATCTCCCACACCTTCCCAGCAACACACATGCAAATGTATAAACTGAGGGCGTTATCTCCCACACCTTCCCAGCCTTCATTGTGTGTTAATCTGAGCAGTAATCTGCTGACTGGGCAGATTATCATCTGACAAGTACCATTTTGAGGTTTGAAGGATTATGCAATCAACTCCCCTCCTACAGTGCATCACAGGGCTGAAGATACAATAGAAACACACACAGACGCCTATATATGCACACAGTTAGGGGCTGACATGCTTCATTTTCTCTGCCCCTTCCTAAAGCAATTTTCTAATTATTGTCTAATATATTTGCTAGACAGGTTGAAATGATTAAAAAAACGAGAGAATCAAACATGTCAAAACCATGTAATTCAATTCAAAACGTCACCACTTTCTTTGCACGACAAATTAGCGTCACAATGGGAAGAAGGTAAGAGATTCTATGAGAAATGGAGAACCATGACTGGATGGGTGAAAAAAAAGCCAGATCCAAAGCTGCGACCTCTCAGCACTACAGTGTCAGTCTGTCTCTGTCACCATGACAAGTCGGCAGCAGCGGGGAACCCCGAACAGCTCGGTCCGCAAAGTTGCACACAGGGGCTTCACATGCTGACAGACAGAGCCGAGGGCTGTCCTGTCCACAGCATATCACAGCCTGCAGTGAAGCCCACAGACAGCACACCCTCCTGTTTTCCTCACCTCTACCATACAGTATGTACACAGAAAACATTTTTGTCGCAGAGTAAGTGTTGGTAGCCTGCAACAGCTCTAAACAATTTGAAAATGAAAGCTAAGATGCCTGTTCTCATTTTGAGGAATCAGCGGGACACCAGAGAATTCTGTGTGTGTGTAACTGACTGATTCCTCATTTCTGAAACATGAATGCACCAGAGGTGTGTGGAGAAATCATTTCAGAAAGCACAACAAACTGTTCTGTTACAGTTCGTTGTCCACTGTCACAGTGAGAGCAGGGGATCACACACCTTCGCTCCAGCTTTTCCTCCAGAAATCTGAAAGGGGCCAAGTTAGAAAATTTACTTATGAAGGGTTTATTTATTTTTGAAGTCTGACACTGATATTGTTACTGAGTTACACTGAGTTACCATTTTATAAGGCA
Source organism: Monopterus albus (assembly GCF_001952655.1). Lineage (NCBI taxonomy): Eukaryota > Metazoa > Chordata > Actinopteri > Synbranchiformes > Synbranchidae > Monopterus > Monopterus albus. The sequence goes on from NW_018127885.1 coordinate 729,564, forward strand.
CAGCTGTCCAATCTAATACAATCCAATACAACAACCTTGCAAAAAGTTATTTGTCAAGCCTGTGGCATTCAGTTTTGTTGACACCATTTCAGAAAGTAATTGATTCAACCTATGATTATTTTGACTTATTCACTGTTGTATTAGGTGTGGCATCCTGGTGCAACACCACCACTAACTACACCTTCAAAAATCATGCATGTTACTGTAAAAGTGTCATGAGAACGGGATACCTAAAGTGCTTCAGTTGTTCATGGCCTTTCTGTTTGTTTGTCAGGGTATTTTTCCTTTTTTCTTCTACAGTAATTATGTGTTGAATGGAGTGTAAGTTTGCATCTACAGTGACAGGAAGGTTTGCAATGATTGTGAGGTTTTAACCTGAATCAAAGACACTGACGACAACAAACACCGCTGACCTGATTTTCATTAATAATTTTCACCTTTTTCCAGTAGTACAGACAAATGAGAGAAGGCGACGACGACAAAGAGGATGAAGTTCTGAGAGAGGCGGGAGGTGACGAAAGGCCAACTGTGTTTTGTAGGTCAGTCACAAAGGTGAAGTTTCTTTTGTGTGGCTTATGTCAGTACCGTAGTTTTGTCTTACACTGCAGTAAGTACGTGACCTTTCATTCTGATTGCACAACTGGCACACATCACTAGGAGGAAAAACTAAAGTTTATTTGAACCTTTTCAAAGCAGTATAACATGTCAACCACAAGTGTTACCAGTAACATTGCTGACTGTAATAACCTTCATAGGGTTACTGTAGATGGGTCTGCGATTTTCCTGCTACAAGTCAAAAGATCTCCTTTAAAAGAGATATGTGAACAAAGCCTGACTGAAAAGTTTGGGAACCGTTTTCTTAAATAAAGACACACATCTTTATGGATCCAAGAGAGGAAGCTAGGTCACTGCAGTGGCACGTGAGCAGGAAATGTATGATTATGATTATCCATCTGTGTGGGCTTCCTCTGCCTTTCTGTTTGTTCGTTTTTGCCACTTTGCCTCTGTAGTGTGATGGCTGAGGCTGTGATTTTTATCCTCCCAACATTCCAGTAAATACTCAGACAAAACACAGCGCACTCCAAGGAGCCTCAGGCCAGAGCAATCAATCAGGGGGAAAACAACACAGAGATCAGGCTGTTTCTGCTCCATAAAACAGCCTTCAGAACAACAGCAGCCATTCGGTGTCTGGGATGTAGAATTAATACTCTCTCGCTTTCTCTCTCAATATTTTTTCCCGGCATCTTCCCTCTCAATCATGACATCAAAAACTGTCACAGATCCTGCAGTGAGAGCTGTAAATGATATCCGTGACGGAGTGTCTTCTTTACTGTGTGATTTTCAGGTTGTCGGCACAACCAGTTGAACGTACCACAAGAAAACCTTGTGGTGGAGAAGAGGCAATGAATCCATAACAATCCTAATCAGAGCTCAAATCCTGTACCTCTGTAATGCAACAGAAAGCCAGCAGAGTGATTTCTTTACTGACAGGCTATAGGATCAGGGATAATGTTGTATAAATATTTGATGGTTTCCTATGGCCAAGAGAGTGCAGCATTAAGCTTGATGATCAAGGAGAACTTCGAGACACGCTTTCACACACAGACACACAGAAACAGCAGTAAAGTGATGCAGTCAGACAGCCAACACACATTATAGACGGCACACACACACACACACACACACACACACACACACACACACACACACACACACACACACACACACATATACAGTATACGCAGCACAGACTGCTCCATCTGTCTGGACTGCATTAGGTTTCACTTTCTATATGCTTGGCTTACGGATGTTGATCATGTCTTGCTGAGCTCGCTGTGAACAGACGGATATTGAGAACACTGCCACTCTTGCACAGCGACTTGTTCTGCTTTTGATACAAACTGTGAAAGAGCTTTAACTGTCTGACTGAGCTCTGTAAAGTTTTGTTAATGTACTACAAGACAAGAAAAGTACTTAGTTTTACCTCTGACTTTTTAACAAATGTCTCAAATATCATAGTGTATTTTCTTTCCAGAATATAGAGAGATTAGCACTGTATTGAATTGCTGCGCTGTTATGGCTGCGCCCTCTATGCCCTTCCTCCTCTTCCTTAGTTCCACACATGCTGTAGAGCATGTTGGGCAATGAGGTCTCTGCAGAGACGCTTGTGGTTTCTGGGAACGAATTGCCAGCCCAATGCCCACCCATGCAGGTACAGGGAGTACATACAACTCCACACAGAAAGGCCTCAGTCAGTCCCAAGGTTCAAACGCAGAACCTTCTTGCTGTGAGGTGGCAGTGCTAGCCGCTGCACCCCTGTGGGCCTCCTCTACACTCTTACAAGCATCCAGATTTCTCTCCATCTACCAAGTGTGAAATGTCAGCCTACAGCGTTCAACCCTACTGAGAGCAGAGAGATAAAGAGTGTTTTTCTCCTTCAGAGGTGTGTGCAGACGGCAGCTGATGTATGATATTAACCTTTGCTATTGTAGCTCCTGTCTATACTACCCTCGTACACTTACACACACAAAACCACATGCATGGCATACTAATCATATTGATCCACCTTTTAAAAGACAGCCTAGTCGTTTTTCTCCCTCTTGGTCAAAATTTATATGTGAGTTGTAAGGAAATTAGGCCAAATTGTCACATAGAAAGTCAAGATATATTTTAAGTTTGTGAAAGCCTTTCCTAAGCACCCCTAAAGCTGTCATGCAGTCTGTGCAATATATTTTACACAAATTAATCTGATAAATGGTTCAGTCCTTGTGTATATTTTTTAGTTTGGACTGCTTGTCAGTAGCAACATTTTTTAGACAAATGGGCTTCTCGGTTTTACTGTCGCTCCTCTTTTTGTCTACTGAATCGTCAGCTTTAGCAAAGAGAGAAAAAAAAGAGCAGAGGAAGGATGAAAAAAGGAGGCAGCATATGAAAACAAATTGGTGCAGAGGAATGAGAGTAAGATATCAAAAGACTGGATGGTGAGGAATGAATGAAATAGAGCATCAGATGTGCTGCGGTCTCTGAGGTCAGGGTCTATATCACTCCCTGCCTATGAAACAACAACCATCACAACAAGCACGGGGGAGCCAACCAATCTGGGATACCGCATTGTTCACTATCTGCTGAAGAAAACAGCTCGGTCCCTCTCTCTTCCATTCTCTTTTTCTTACACACACACACTCTCCCACAATCACTCCTCACTGTTCATATCTGGAGAGAGCGAACAGCGCGTGTTCCTTATTGTCCCCTTAGTGGTGATGTGGGGGTGTGTGTTAGGGCTTGATTGTTACTGGTTTACATAAGGGTATTAAACTCTAGCATAGCCCTATCTATCTGAGCCAGGCAGATATATTTGTGTTGTGGCTCCTTTATGCATTTGTTATTTCCAAAGAGGATTGGGATGCACCAGTGGAAGAAAGGATAGATAGCCTGCTGATATTACCCTCTTCCTCCTTTTTCCTCTAAAAACCAAACTCTTGTGTGTTTGGGAGTGTGTACAAGTGTAATTATCTGTGCTGTGTGTTTGTGTATTGCCTCCAGAAACAAAGACGGCTAATTAATTAAAGAGAAGTGCACTTTGGCGGCATTGTCCTGCTAAACAACTCTAACAGTGCTCAGCAAAACAGCATTCAGTGATATTGCTTGTTATAATAGCTGTTGTTTCAATCTGAAATGGACTGGAATCGGGGATGCATTAACTAAACATTGTGTAGATGCATTAAGCTAAGCCCACATATGGCAATGTGCAGAGAACGGTTTACTGTCTATTTAGAAAGTCAAGCTGTATTGTACATACAGTAAAAGCAAGTGGTTAAATATACAAATACTGTTCTGCAAGTGTAACTTTAAGTACTGTATTGCCGTGGCTTTCCGCTTCTACTGAATTCAAATTTTCATAAAAAAACCAAAAACATTTAGCCTTATTATTTACAATGTAAAAAAAAATTGCCCCCAAGTAATAAAAACTAAGTTCTGCAAAAACTGAAAAAATAAATAAATGAAATTAAAAATGTTAATCAGCTTCATGAGTGCAAACATCGGCTGATGCCTATTATGTAAAAATTCTAAATATCAGCCCGATTAGTCAGTCTATCACTAGAAACAAGTAGTGTAAGGGACTACAATTTAAAATTCAGTACTTATGTTAGTTACTAATTCCAATCACACTTCACTGCTTCCACATTTTGATGGTTAGCTTGTTTGCTGTCTTACTATAATTTTTCAGCAGGCGACTTTCCTTCTGATCTAGGACGCGTTAGGGGGCAGTCAGCATAATCACAAATTTTACTTTTAATACTTATGTATCAGATGGGAATAAAATTTTGAACATGCTGCCTTTAGTTATTCATTGTCCTTACATTGTGGAATTTCTATTTCCACTTAAGCACAGGATCGGAAGTCTTCTTCCACCACTGATACATTTTAAAAAATGTTCAAAATGACCAACCTGTAATAAATTCTGAATGGTATCTTTTAACATGTTCATCTCTGAGAGGGCAGCTGTTATTTTGAGAATTCCCCAGTATGCGTTTGCTGGTGCACTTCTGAGGATCAGGTAGGAGAGGTTAAATCAAAGTGGAGTCAATAATTTCATCCCTCCCTCCTGGTCTGTCTGCTGTGCTGCTGGGAATGCCTGCTACTTGCTCTCTGTCTCGTAAAAGAGGGGTACAGGATGGGTTCAACACTTTAACATCATGGAAGAGTCCTGTTGCTAATACAGAGGGTGATCTAAGACTCTGGCACACACATATAGACACACAGTTATCCACACAAGCAGAAAGAAAGGCTTCCTCACTGTGTCTAGGAATGATAATGAGCTAAATTCAGTTTTCTCCCAAGCTGAGAGTCTGAGTCCAGTCATGGCCACAGCCTCGGGTAAATCAATATCATCATCCATAATCTTTATTGTGGGATGAAACACAGCATAAATCAGCACAAAGCCATCCCTCTCTTCAGCAGCCTACAATTGCACGCAGCACTCTCCTGGGCCAGCAACACTTTCCTTTCAGTACAGAGAGGTCATCTCCCAGTGTCTCCAGACTCTGTAGCACCTGCTCATGCATCATATCAGATATCTGTTTGGTGGTTTTGACTGTGTTCTGCCTGCAGCAGATGTGAAAGGTGAGCTGAGAGAGTGGTGCAGGAATGAAATGTCTTCTAGTGGAGTAGGGTGATGTTTAAGTTGTTAATTCTCCCTTGGAAAGGTGTGTGTTTAAGCAGGACAGAAATGTCTGTGTGTACATGTGAGTGTGAGTTGTTCTCTGTGTGTGTGTGTGTGTGTTTGTGTGAGTTGTTCTCTCTGTGTGTGTGTGTGTTCTAGCTCTGCTCTCTTAGAGTGTGAGTGTGAGTAATGAGGTTTGGAGAAGAAAGCTTAGCCAAATCCTCTCATCAGTCTTCACTCCTTCAATACCCAATCAGCAAGCTAATTCAATACCCAATCACAGGGCTAATAGCATTCAGGTGAGTGGAGAGCCAATGAGAACTCACCTAATGGACCTTGGGGAATAACTAGCTGGACAAAAAGTTAGTGCAAAAAGAAGGCTGATTTTCTTTTTCTATAAGGAGAATGTGCTGTCTAACAATCTGAGTTTGGTGTCCAGTTGCCTGACACTATAGCTGTGAAGCAGAGGAGAAAATGTCTCATTAAACTCATTTCAGCCATTTGTGCCTGTTCGAGCACGCTAAAGAAATGAGTGTGATATTACTGTACACGCAAAGCACATCAGCAGCTAAAATTAAAAAAGAGAGCATGATTTCTGTGAGTTCCTCCAGTATCTGAGTTTAGTACTTGTTTTAGTTTAGAATTACAGCCTAGTATTAGAGTTATACTGCACGCAGCTCTATGACATTCAGCATGCAAACACATTCACGTCTCCCTCGCTCCCTCCGGAACTGTGAACGCTAGGCGCATAAGTGCACAGAGCTGCAAGAGTGTCCCAGCCATTGTAGTATCACAAATCCCCCTTTCCTGACATGCACTGAATAAACTGTCACAGGCGTTACATAGTGTCTCCATAAAGCCTACCATCAAACTGTTACTACCTCCACAGCTTCAGTCCATTGCACCAACAACACAAACAAATCACACTGTGCTGCGTCCCAGTGTTCTCAGGTGAGTGTGTGTGATATACTGTAAAGTGAGGTGCATACATGACTGTGTTTCCTGATATGATCATAGACCATATAACCCTCTATATCTCGCTCAGCTGCAATCCATACTGACCTCCCGTTCTCCAACCTTCCTTGTTAAAAGCTTTCCAATGTGTTTCATGGTGCGTACACAGTTTCCTGTGCTTCTGTTTTCTGTCACTGCACAGTTTTGCACTTGTCCATTAAATTAGTACATCAGCATTCATCATGTTTATTTTGTGTCCATCTTAAACATAGTATGCATCTAAAAGGGAAATCAGCTTCTAAAACACCCACCAGGAAGAGAGTAAATATGCATTTTGTTGGTGGCGTACTTTATGTAGCAAAACCTTCAAAAACTATGACCTCAGGTTAGAATAGCTACACAAATCCTATGTCCTAAATCCATTTTTCAGTGTCAGGTATAGGTGCCGACAACCACCAGAGAAATCCAGAAACAATGTCTCCTCTGCAATTATCCTAAAAAGTCCAAAGTGAAACATAACTACACAGGATTTTAATTTTTAGCTGCAACATGTTGTGGCTTTAGATCAGAATTCTGGGATATGTAGGAGATCATCTACAGAAGCAGCAGACAAGACCATTTTAGAGAATGTGTACGCACCATGAACACAAATTATTGCGCTTCATCAGAGAACTGAACGTTATACACTGATGATATGCTGTAAAACGACATGACAGTATGTGAGGAGCAAATTTCCCTTTAATCTTCTTCATGGCTAGATCTTTCATCAGTAAAAGAATCTCAGCCTCCAGCCTCAGCCCTGCAGAAATGACAATTGATTTGCAGGTTATTTCCTGCTTCCTGTGATCTAATTGAAATAAAGTGGGATGGTAGATTCGGGCTCACCAGCATCTATCAATACAGCACTTGTACAGTAGAGAGAGCCTTGTACCTATTGCTGTGTCTTAAACAGTCCCATAGAATTTTTATTTCACTGGTTGGCTCATCACCGTGCCAGGATTTTATGTGTGTTGTGCTATTTGGTGTATAAGCATCGCCTTTAAAGACTCAGCTAAATAAGTAAATAAGGCTTTTGCTAGTGAGTGAAAAGCTCACACATATATATACATATTTTTTGTTTTTCCACCATGAGGACTTGGCGAGCTGTATCCTGGAGCTTCCCTTACCCATAACCCAGCAATCTGGTCGGTTCCATTTTACTTTTCCACTGTATTTTTCACAATCTTGGTCAGTGTTTACATAAGCGCAGGGCTTCGCTCCTCACGCTCACACACACAGCTGAAAAGAGGATGGTGACCCAACCGCCACAGTGCTTGTTAATCCTTGCAACAGATCTGCCACTAACAAAGTACCTGGAACCAGATTTAGTGCTATCTCCTGAGTTTTACTGAAATGTAGCTCTGGGAACTCAGCTCTAAAGCGATTGGAGGGCAGTGGAAACAAAAGTAGAATCCGGGACAAGGTGTACAGGCTCTATTTCGGGTCGGTAGGTTCCTACACTGTCTGAACTTCTAATTCAGTAATGACCACGCAAGCAGAGTTTAGCTATAAACTTGTTATATGTTTCTCAAAGGTAATCCATCCACCCACACACAAAAACACAGAGAGTAATGCATAATGCCTTTTCCCATTAATGTAATTATGGTATATATAGATAAATATACAGTATCTGGCAGGGCTCATCTGTCCCAGTGTATGTACAGCAGGACAGAGGGAAGCAAACAACTCAGTGCTGATGTAAGGAAGGCAGAACGCAAATAAGCGTTCGACATGTGTGCATGCTTGTATGTGCAAGCTCAGGAGCTGTGTTTTATTTACTTATACTATAATGTCCCAGCTGTCACGAACAGCTGGATTTTACACAGACAAAACTAGTGAGTGTATGGAATCAGATGTACAGTTCAGTATCTTTGCTTTCAGATAAAACTGCTGGAGGAATTTATTCCAAATTAAATCTTTGCATGCAGCAGTGCCCCAGACCTGACATTTCACATGATACACTACATCAGTTCAATTTTAAATTACATTTTGAGAAAACTAATTTACAAAATGGTTATCTCATATAACTTTAAAATCCCTTAAACAACAACTAATCATTTCACGACTTTTCTCTCAAACCACAGTAATGATTTCAGCCACTGTCTTCCAATGGTCTAATCAAATTCTCGTTAAACTGCAGGATACTCTGAATCATCATTAAATCTATCTGCATATTACCTGTGTTGCTATAATTAGCTATGAATCTCATTTGAATCTCATTTAAATTCCTCCTATGAATCTCATTTAAACATAAAGGTTCAAACAAACATGCGTAGCATTGGAAATGTGGTTGTATCCTCACACACACATACACACACACCTGCTGTTATCATTGGTGTTGTTTTAAACATGTTCAGTTTAATTAATTTGTTTTGATACTCAAGACAAATCCTTTACAGATTCTCATGTGGTAATTAACAATTATCGTACATTTAATAAGCACACTGAGATAATGAAACAATTAGAGAGAAACAAGCTGTTTAAAGACTGAAGCACTGCTTTGAACTAGTGCACGTGTTATTAATTGTTTTTCAGTGGCTTCCGTCTTCAATGAGCTACCAGATCATAATAAATGTCCTCACAGCTCACAAATCAAACACGTTTCAAAGCAGGATTACAAAATGATAAATTATTACTTGTACACTACATAAGCTTTCAGTGGTGCTCTATTGCCATAACACAAACACACACACATTTCCTTCCTCTCTGGTGTTTTCACAGAGGCCAATTAGTGGGCCCCAGCTTTCTGCTCAGGCATGTGTCAAGGGACCTATAGGGAGCCCGCGAGGCTCAGAGAGGCCTCAGGGTAGAAGGAGAATTATCACTCTTTTCATCTCTTCGTCTCTCACATATCCTTGCATATATGCATTATGTGCTCGGAGCAAACGCATGCCTTTCTTTTTCTCCTCCCATCTATGGTGTTCTTACTAAGCAGGCCTTCAGAACAGCAAACAAAAGACAGTGCTGAACATTATATCATTCAAATACTTCTAGCTACTTTACTTACATAAGGCAGAACTTGACATGGTTTAATAAACATGCATGACTCCTCCTTAGAGATGAATCAGTCGAGGGAGTTTACTAATAACCTTTGATCCCTCCCATCCCTCCGAATACTAGGCCAACATCTAAGACAACTCTGTGTGTTTGTGCACTTTAAGGTAATGGAAAGGCAAAGTCATCCCAATACATGCTGATCAGAATCTGCATCTGTGCTGCACTCTGTAACACAATTATGAGTGATGGAGTGTTCAGCTGGAACATGTGGGGCTCAGCTGTGTGTGTGTGTGTGTGTGTGTTTGTTCTTGCATAGTTTTATCAGTTTTATCCCTATCACACTTATTCCCTCCCCCCTCATCCCTCTGTGGCCCTCTACTGAGTACCTGGTAGATGGGTTTGCCAACTGGTGGTTGACTGTCAGTGTCATTGGACCAGTTGAAGTGGGTATCCTCCTCAACCACCAGTTGGCAGTATTGAGCAACTTGCTGCTTGGCGCAACCAAACAAGAAGATGATGCCAAAGTGCACTCAAACAAGCCACAAAGGTGAGATTTGTGCTTTATTTGAGGTGTTTTCAAACACTGTGACTCTCACGAGAAAAGACTTTAAGGGTGGTGAATAATGGTTGGTTTTGCATATGAGCATCCACTTTGTTCGCCTTCCTCCATTAAAGCGCATAAAGCCATTTCCAGGCTGTTTCTTGTAGAGGTATTGGGGCCAGGAAGGGAAGGGGCTAGAGTAGAGACTTGTTTATAATAAATGTTATCAGCGCTGCTACTTGACTCAGTAGGATTAGCTGACAGATATCTTTAAAAGGTGGCATGTGAGTTAAGAATGAAGATTAATGCTATAACGTTAGAAGAGTGTGTTACATAGCTACACATTCACCTCAAAACAGCAGTTTCACAGCAAAAAACAGCAAAATTTGCTTTTTTAAATAAACTGTTAGTGAAGCATGACCAGTATGTTTCAAATGTTCTCAGTAAAATTAATTCTTTCCAGACTCCTAACTGCCAAGAAAAAACCCAGACACACACATTTATACTTCTATCTTTGTAAGGACATTAATTGACATAAAGCATTGCTTAGCCCCTTACCCTAACCTTAACTATCAAAACTAAACGCCTAACCATGACCCTTAACCTAAGCCTAACTTAAACCATAATTCTAACCTGAAATCTAAAACTAAGTCTTAACCCTTAAAAAGGTGTTTCACAAATTGAGGACTGGCCAAAATATCCTCTCTTTTCAAAAATGTCCTCATATACTTTTTTTGGTCCTCACTATATAGCAAGTACAAGAACACACACACACACACACACACACACACACACACACACACACACACACAAAGACAAAAGCATACAGTAAGCCTTGTGCAGGCGGTGAATAGTTGTACATCCCGCTCTCTCCGTCACATCACGGAGGAGAGGAGACAGGGATGGCAGGAGAGGAAGAGGAGAAGGTGGGGTGAGCTGTCAGAACAGAATGACTGGACACCTGTCCTTTGTCAGACCGGCGTCTACCTGTCTGTCTGCTGTCTTTCTCTCTGACGAGCGGCCGAAGACTTGAAACATAACTCAGACTCTGGTTGAGCAAATACTATTAAATCAAAGAGGAAAATAATTATGAATGTAACAGATACAACTCTATAAATGTGATGTGGATATCTGTTTGTTGATGTTTGAATTTGTCCATTTTTTTTGTGTGTGTGTACTTCTGTGTGGGATAGAGACAGCAGAGTGGAGGAGTAGATAAGATAAGTTCTCTTTATTTCTGACAGAGTCATTTAGCTGTGGATGAAGAGAAGAGGGGAGGAGAGAGTTATAGTTATGGAGCTGTCGGGGGTTTGGGAGTGTTGAATGAAATGAGGTCCGGAGGAGCAGAGGGAGACAAAGGTGGAGAGGGAGAGAGAGGGAGGCTTCTACGTGACCTTGCAGTCAGACAGACAGAGAGATGACAGAGGAGAACCTGTTTTCTCTAAATCATGTGCTGTGCTGTTTTTTACTCTCACTGTAACTCAGTAAACAGCCTACCCGCTTGCTGTATCTCCCTTATACTCAGCCCACATCTCTGAATCACTGTCGTCCTCACTCATATTCTCCACAATGACTGAGGATGTCCCTGTGTTTTAGCACTAAATTGCACTACACACACACACACACACACACTCATGCAGAGTTATGGAAGGTGTTTCCTTGTCATATATTTGCTTGTATTGAGGTATCAAACTGTCAGAGACATCTTGTCACTTCTGCCGTTTTCTTCTCTCCCCCTCTGTTCCTCATATGAAGAAAAGAATTTATTTTCATTTATCAAAGCTTTTCACCCCTGAGAGAGAAAAATTGCAGTGTCTGCAACACTGAGTGTGTGTGTGTGTGTGTGTGTGTGTGTGTGTGTCAGGGGAATGTGGAGCAGTGCTAGGGGTTATTATGAAGAGAGTGAGATGCGACAGGAGATTCCTCTGATTGGGAATAAAAATCACCATCTTATCTATTTAAATAAACCCCAGTGCAACTTCATCTACAAACACAACCGCTAAAAATAAGAGGGCATATACAGAACAACACAAAAAAAGTAAAGGCATTTACTGCAGCACACACACAAAAACTGAGAAAGCTGGCGAATCTATGCATGTAAACAAACACAAGAGCAAATTCACAAAGGGATTTGTAGTAATTAAATTGCAATGATCGCCCTATTTTAGCTTCCGCTTTGAAGATGAAAAATAGTGTTCGAGCAGAAACATAAACTGCAAGTGAAAAACTGTTATAATAGAACATGAAAGGAATGTCTAATTATTCAAAGGAGAGTAGTTACTGTAGGATTTTAAAAAGGATAAACAAATTAAAAAGGTTTCACACAAAAACTCTGCAGAATAACAGAATTACTCAGAGCCTCACAAAGTATCATAAACTGTTACTTTTGAACCACCACTGGCTTAAAGGTAAGATGCACTGTGAGAACCCAATCAGCGATAATCATCCCAGCCCCTGATACTAACCCGCTGACCTCTGTCCTCTGCTCGACCAGAGAAGCAGAACCTGTACTTGACCTATGACCTTGTGGCATCTTTAATAACCCCCTGTAGGAATGCACAACTGTGCATGTGTCAATAAGACAAGAGACCTGCTTAGATGGATGCAGTGGAGCCATATGTGTGTGTGTGAGACAGTAAATAGTGAGAAGACAAACAGTGATGCATGCTGGGTCTACTGTCTGAGGCTGCAGATGTTCACCCCAGGTGGTCTGATGCTAATAACATTCCACTTTTTACAAGCCCTTTAATTCACTCAAGATAAAGCCACATAAAATATACAGTAGAGAACACTGTGATGCACTGTTCAGCCACACCAAAACAAACTATGTGTTGGAAACTGGATTTTTAAATAGTCTCTCGTAAACTGAGGTTGTGCTATACTCTATTTTATATTTCTTCAGATTATTGTTATTATAAATATGCAGAACATCGCTGATTTTATACTGCATTTTTTAAACATAAGATCTGGCTGCTTAAACAATACACTTCAATTCATTTAAGGATTTTATGTTACTGTTAGTCTGTTTACTACACCTGTGATGTTGTGTTTGTCCCAGTTTATTTAATGGATCAGCTCGATAAGGGACCTGACAAAGCCTATGGCCAAATTCAGAATCTGCACAATTATACTGGTGTGACATTAAACACAGATTATTGACAATGTATTCATGCATCCATGTGAGTGATGAACTCTTTTGATTAATTACTCTGAGCAAAGAGAAGGCAGCTTGCATTTTGTGACAATTACAAGAGTTAATAAAACATGTATTGTTACAATACGACGCCTTAGGCTTTTTGTGAAAGTAACTATTTCTTGTGCGTAGGTAATGAGTCCACTACCAATTCAAAAATATTGCACCTGTATAGTGAGAAAGTGCATGTGGAGCCCCTGAGGGCTCTTTAGTTCACACACGCTGGTGCCTTCCTCTCCTGTTTGCCCCTCCTTCCCATGTGTCTCCTCCCTCTCTCCCCCTTTCTGTCCCCATATGTGTGTCAACCTTGAACCACAGCAGATGAGAGAGAGTGAAACAATGGGAAGAGGGAGGTCCAGGACTCCAAAACCAAAAGGATTTGGAGGCTGGTGTTAACTACACCATGGCCATAGATAATCAATAATAAACTTGACTAGAAATTTGTCCACTCCCTGTTTATTTTTGTTGTCTTACCAACCATGAAGCAGTGGTGGAATGTAACTAAGTACATTTACTCAAGTACTGTACTTAAGTACAATTTTGAGGTGTCTGTACTTTACTTGAGTATTTTCATTTTCTGTTACTTCATACTTTGACTTTACTACATTTTAGAGGCAAATGTTGTACTACATTTATTTCATAGCTTTAGTTACTCATTACTCATTAGAGTGTAACTATAAGACCTCATTGATCTGTGGTGGAAAATTCTTAAGCTAACCAGCAGTAATTCAAATTAAACGCAATACAAGCCATTTAAAACTACCCCCACCAACTGCAACAATAAATGCAATTATATTAATTATAACACAATAATATGATATACAAATGTGAATTGTGCCGTTCTGCATAATGAATACTTTTACTTTTAGTACTTTAAGTATGTTTTGATGCTAATACCTTTGTACTTTTATTTAAGTAACATTTTGAATGCAGGATATTTTTGCATTGTTACTTTTACCTAGGGAAAAGATTTGAGTACTCCTTCCACCACTGCCATGAAGCAGACTAAACATTAGAAAATGAAAAATAAAAAGAAGAAAGAAAACTAATCGACACCCCCTTTTCTAAGGATATTACAAAGTTTCCTTTACTGGTGTTTAAGCAGGGAGAATGTAACGCATCACACTGTCTTCTCCTCTGGAAAAATGAAAGATTTTTGCATGCTGGAGAGTCTGTGGCAATGCATACCACACAAGTATAAATACACATGCACACAGTGTTGACTTTGTATTCTGGTGCAGTTATTGTGTACACAATTTATTTCTCTCCCCAGAAGAGCTGCTCCTGTCGTAGGCTTTCATAATCACTCTACTGGCAAAACCACAGACGGCGGGGTCCTGCCACTGTTGAATTAATATACACAAACACTGCCATGAGACATACTGTATTTCTGCACAGTAGAAATCAGCAGTTAATTTTTTTTTGGGGGGGGGGGTAGAAATAACAAAAATATCCTCTTTGTCTCTCTCTCTCTCTCTCTCTCTCTCTCTCTCACACACACACAGAGTAACAGCTGATTCCTGATCTTTTATCATATTTACTCTGCAGCAGGAAACCTAACTGACTCAACTCCTCTCAATGGTCTCATTGTAACAACACCTTTAGTCGGTTAGTGACCGCTGTCTTCAGCGAATGAGAGCTCAGACTGTCAGAGGAGAAACCACAGCTCATCCTCTTCCAGCCCATTAGAAGTGGGTCTCTTTTTCTTTTTTGTCATGAATCTTTAATCAGCCTGTTCCAGTGAGTGGGTAGGTTGAGTCTTTGCAGAGCACTGACCTCAGCTGCTGAGACACACGTTCTGATGTAACTCCTCTAGACGCTGCACTGGTTAGACCTCACTCTCATACCAAGACCTCTTTATGACTTATAAAGCTCATAGTTCTGTCAATTATTAATTATGTTAATCTTATTATATAGATCAAAAAGACCATGTACTAGATGGACAAGCTGTGAACACAACCATCAGTGTGTTTGCCCTGCTGTATACAGTGAGAGAAACCTGAGAGAAATAACGATCTTGTCTGTGGATCGCTGTCTATGTCATGACGCAAATGCATTTTCTTGTGCAGGTATGTACACAGTTGTACACATGAACACACACACACGTCCTACAGTAAATAAAGCAGTGCAGTCAGGTCACAATCACAGTAAACCACACAAATGACTACCATCTGTCTCTTTGTCTCTGCCTGTACAAGTCAATGAGCCTCACTGGCAACAGTTCATACTACACTGCCCAAACACAATAACATTAAAAAAAAAAAAATAAGGAAGAAAATATGTGTGAAGGAGTATCATGCTATTTATTATTCGTCTTCCTTGCTCTTATCACTCTCTCGTTTCCTTTTTGCCCAGCTACGTCTCTCCTTCTCTTCCTGTAAATGAGTGATTTATCAGCCGTAATTGCTGGCAGTGGTTCATGTGGTCATGTGACCGCAACATGACAGCATGTGATAAATATACCCAGAAAATTAAACCCTGCGTTGCAAACAGAAGCATGCATTGCTTGCATCACATCTGGAGAGCGAGAGTGGGTTTGGGCACTGACAAAAATAGAATTGGTCTAATAAGAACAGCACTTTCAAAACCAAATCTCAGCTCAGGATGTGCTTTACAAGGAAACTATTGTCGTAATAAAAGACATTTATCAAAGTGAGGCAAAGGGCAAAAGGGAAAAATGTGCAATCAATAATGATAGACTAAGAAAATCTATTGTTATACTGTAAGGTGTTTCACAACAGTGCCCCATAAACACTGAATGCACACACACACACACACACACACACACAGTCTACAGTAGAATCTATCACATGTGTTCAGTGGCAGGATGCTGACTGAAAGGCCTGCAGTGCTCAGTTAATGCATCTTATTGTTACATGGAGCCAGTTCTCAACCACTGACCTTTTTATTCACCACACTATACAGCATTAAAATAATGTATGAGGTGCCTCAGCCAAAGCCACTTCATTGTGTTGTGTTATACACAACAGACGTCTGTGCGTATGTGTAGCTTATATGGATTTGGTCAAAAACCGGGAATGTTCAGACAGAACAAAAGCATAAAAACTATCAGCAATTTTTGTGTGTGTAGCTGTATGCAAATGATTATGGCAAATTATACATTGAAGTATACTTATGCATATTCTGGGTGATAAAAGTCATCAGTGGTGATGTGTATGCCCTGATGTCATCCTCTATTTACAGATCGGCTGTAAAACATGTTTATGGTTGCGCTTTTGCTGCTGTCATGTGACAAATGCTTTTTTCAGTCGTCTTGGGTTTTGTGGGCTCAAAATTGTCAAAAAAGATCAAATGCAAAATAAAATAAAACCAAATTGATAAAAGAAAGAACAGCAGCAAAAATGCACAAGATGAAAAATTAAGAAGCAGAATATGACAAAAGTTGATATTTTGAGAGATTCAGCTTTAATCTTTTATTCTAATTCTATTTTACGCTCAGCAGCTATTAAGACAAGTAAAATCACACTAGTGCAGCTAATGAAGCCTAGCGTTGGATTTTGACTAGACATTAGGAACAGAGGATCATTTCCAAACGGCTATGAAACTCGTAATGAAGATAAACCTGCTCTCAGGCTGTCACTGCACAGACATAAGCAATTAGGGATGAATGCATTAGACACAAACAGAAATGCAGAAAATATTATGACTAAACTTTTGTTCATCTAGTTAATGTATATGTTTTATTCTGATTCAGCTTTATTCTCGTCTTTTATACAACAATAATGAACGCTTTCTCACTGTGACTCTTATTTAAATTGCAATCGCAATCCACTATTGAGCTACTTAGACTCTGAGCTACTGTCAAATAAATGCAATTCACCCACTGAGTTTGAAACTGTGATCTGACACCACATCACTGCCACACTTCTTCTGATGAAACTCAGGAAATACAGGAAGATTAAATGAAAGGGTAACATAGGCAAAAGAGGGATGGACGCAGACCGTAGAAGAATGGAGCCAATCTTATTTTCTGCCTGAGAGACTGAGTGCCTGTAACATGTAAAAAAAATTGACTTCTTCAGGAGTCAGACAAGGTGATTTCACAGTTTGGACAACAACAGAGGCACTCTGCATTTCTTGAAAAATGCAGTATGAGTGCATTGTATATTTTTGCAGGTTTGCATATTGCATACAGTATATGAATGCCTGTGTATAAACAGGCAGCAGAGGGGAGGGACAGCAGAGTGACTCCAGCACCTCTGCACCTTCCCCCCACCTTCTTATTTATTTGTCTGTATTAGTTAGCTCCTTCTCAGCACTTAAAATTAATGTCATCCAGCAGAAAATAGAGGCTGAAAGCTAAAATTCAGCACTTTCCCAGCAGCCTGGTTATTTATCAAGCTAACAAGGAGAAGATGCATCCCGTTTCAGCCGGGCCCAGGAAATATGTGCCATTAAAGCCCAGAGCTAGTCTTTGAGAGCCAGGGAATAAAAGTGAGGGTGTCAGGAAGAAGGGATGGACAGCATTGCCAGCAATATGGATGCAGAGAGACCAGCAGACACATTTATATAAGGGGTATTAGATAGACTCGGGTAGAAGCATGAGAAGCGAGAGGAAACATACACTTTCTGTTTGTAGCCACAATACACATTTTCTCTATATGAAGTGCTGATTTGGAGGTGACTATAAAAGATGATCCTTTTAGGGGGTACAGAAGACATAGTTTGGAGCTTTGAATAAATCATGCATTGCCAGAGTGAGAGTAGCACTAATTTTCTTTTTAGACGCTGGGTGTTGAAACATGTCCCGAGGACTGTTAGTATTGTGGCTTGTTAACATCTCTATAGCATCAGGAGCTAATGCTGAAGTGCTGGAGTTCAATTAGACACTGGGTGCAACATTAAGCAGCCAGCGCTGGGCAGCCACTGCAGAGAAGAGATCTGAGAGGGGTGCGGAAGGAACGTGTGTGTGTGTGTATGTGTAAGGAGAAGGAGGCTGCAGGCAAGGGGAAGGCCCTGGGCTGCTGGCTGCGGTGATTCAGGGGAATATATTATATCACACTAACCTCCGGCTGATCACAAGTTCCTCTCTCAATCATGCTGTGAACACACAGTCACAACCCGAGGACAACACTGGCTCTGAGGCTTACACAAAAACACACACATACACAATGGTAACAGCTTTACAGCTAATTGTGTTGGAATAAAACAACATAATCTCGGCTTAAACAAGTGAAACATCAGAGAGAAAAGTGTATATTAACATAAGTTAAAAATAGGAGAGGTTCGATGTTTAGAGGTTTGGCTCGAGGGCGCAGCTTCCTCCCTAAGTATTATCTACTGTGATATGGAAGAGAACACAACACATTTTTAAAAACAATCCATCTCTAAACACAGTTTTTCTCTGTTCAGCTTGTGTATCTATTGCAACTGCAGAAAGTGAAATAGTTCCCCTTTTTGTTATTTCTAACACAGACCCAGTTCTACTTGCTTGCTCTCTTTTCAGACTAGGCCTAATAATGAGCATACTTTCTGGTCATATCCTCTCTGTCATTTGGATTTTTTGGATGGAGAAATGACATCTGTGTCACCATCAAGACGGTAATAGTGTAACGAGTCTAACACCGGGCAGAATGTAGTTATATATATCCCAGGCAGTGAAGGATAGTGAAGTGTGTCAAACTGTGGATGGAGTCAGTTCTAGTCCCTGCAGAATACAAAAGACCCCTACACAGGTGCAGTGTTTCATAAGTATGAACATAATGTTTGAATAAAATGTGGGCAGTAGAATGTATTGTTTATCATCTGAAATCTTACTGTGTAATTTTATTTCAGTATCAGGAATCATGACATTTTTTGTCTATTTTGAAATTTAACTGGTCTGATTTCCATGAAACCAAAATTGTTCCAAGTTAAAGATCCTTACTATGAAAAAGCCTAAACATATGTTATGATACAAATCAATATGTCTTCTGCCTCCTGCCTGTATATTTTTGTTTTTCCGTAACAGCCAACGCTGACATTATCTAACGGTGAAAGCTTTTTAGATGTTAATGTCCACGCATGCATTTCAGCATATGCTCTTTCTCTTCCTCTCTCTTACACTCACATACACTTTAAAGTGTGGGCATGCATGTGTCCTTATGCCTCTGCCATGTCTACAAAAACCTGACCTGCCTGCTGTCAGCAACAGAGGCACCTTGCCTCCCTGCACCGCCCCCACCCCCCGAGTGACCGAATCACCCTGTCACCGTGAGGGGAAGATGAGTTGGAGGGGGAGGGATGAAGGGGGATAATGGAGGAAGAAGGAAAAGTGGGGGTTGGGGTAGTGGGAGGTGCCGGGGAGAGACAGTGGAGATACGGCCGTGGTGAGTGGGTGGCGGCTCTGAAGCTTCCTCTAATGTGCCCTCTCCACTCCCCTGCCTGTGACCTCAGAGCTCTTGACAGCCAGAAAGTGCTGAAGCATGCAGGTGTCCTAACGCTGTAGCCGCACACATGCGGGCGCACAAACACGTGCTTCACTCACACACACACACACACACACACACACACACACACACACACAGACGCAGGTGTCCTACCTTAGCAGGCTACATTCTGTCAGCTTTAACTCCTTCACCACCTCCATCCTCATTTTGTCAATACCATCACATATCAAGATGTGCATCATATTATCCATTTATAATTAATCACGAGTCAAATAAAAAAAGACAGTGATGGAGTGCACATCAAAGGTAAAACAAGTGTACACTTCTCACTGCTGAGCACATGAGGAAAGTAGGATATACTGTCTGCAGCAAAGTAAAATTAGCTGATGCTGATGCTGTAGTTTCCTCTGTCCAGCCTCTCAGCTGCACAGGGTAAAACCTGAGGTGTCCACAGAGTGTCCTGTCCTGTCCTGTGTGTGTGTGTATGTGTGTGTGTGTGTGGGAGGAGGGTTTAGGGTTAGAGAGTTGTATTACAGTGGTGATGAGTCGCCTGGCTGCGAGGCTGATACCTCAGCAGCACCCAGCATTGACCAGGCCTTTAAATAAAGCCTTCGATCCTCCAGCAGCAGAGAAGGTCACTGCCTGCCTCTGGTTACCCTGCCTGTCTGTCTGTACCCATGGCCAGGAGCCCTCCCGCCAACCCTTCCTCCCTTCCCTCATCTTCTCACCCCCTCCTGTCCTCTCACCCTGGCATGCATGTCTGCAATTAAATCCAGGTGCATTTTCTGTCCTTAATTCATTGACTCCTCCTCTAACTTTGCCTTCGTTCCTTCCCTCCCCTTTTCCTCCATTTTCTAAGTGGAAACGTGAGAGCATACAAACACAGGCCCTCGGTTTCCCTCACTCGCTCCATCATCCTCCACCATCCTCTCCAATCCCCACATCTGTCCATCTGTGTGTCAGTCAGAAATAAAAACGTAGAGCATTTGACTCCACAGAGAGAGCAAAGAGAGTGAAGGAAGTCAAGGGTCGGGACAGAGGTCAAAGGTTTTGGCCTCATCCCATGAGCACTGTGCATGTCAGCCTCCTGTCAATCAAGCAGCACTGTCAGAGCTCGGAAACGGAGAACCGCATAACATCGCACATAATAAACTCTGAGACAGCAAGAGAGGAAAGAGTTTTGTTGTCATAGCGATAAATATGAAGCGAGAAAAGTGCATCTAATAATAAAATGTTCCCAGGTGTCTATGTTCCCAACTGGGTGCGTCCTTATTACATTTAATCAATAGAAACAAGTGGGTTGTGGTTTTGATTTCACTCAGAAGACACAACTATCTTACTTCATGCCTGAGGTATTACACAAACTTTAGTCAAATTTAAAGTAATAATAGAAATATCAAGATGTTATAGTTCTACAGATTTAAGGCTCTTGTTTGAATTATTTGACTGTGTAAAGACACACTGTGTACACACTGTTTAAATTCAGAACAGAAAGCCAGGAAATTAATACAAATATTGCGCAGTTATTCAATAAATCAATATTGATAATTCACTGACAGTTAAAAATTTAATACTTTTTTTAAAGATTAAGAATCTGCAGCAATTCTGTCAGTCATTCACAGTTTGCATATTGTAGCACATATCAAATGTTTTGCATGGATGCAACGTGAGCAAGCGAGACTGATACTGAGTGCTTATATGTGTATAAATGTACAATTTTGAAAATATAAATAAAATAAATAGCACAAAATACATTGCAATACCATGAACACTGTATTATGTGTAGCAGACATTCACTTTATATCATCTGACTTCTGCAGCGCTACACATTTTCAAGCAGTTTGTATTTTATTTTAATTTGACATTATGTGTGAAATCCTGGTGAATGAATATGTGTTGTATAGTAAAGGAATGTCAAAGATTAGAGACTGAACAGTACAAGTTACCTCAGACTCCAGGGTGGTGAGACAGAGAGGTCACAGCTCTTTATCACAGATGCAGAAACTTTCTTGATGTCCTGAAAAGACAGGAAACAGGAAGGAACTTTAAAACACTTTGCTCCAACAGCAGTGGAACATACTTAGAACATCCAGTACTGGAATAGTTTGGTCTCCAATTTAAGGAAAGTGACCCGCTTTGCTACAAAAGGATGGAAGAAGCCAAGACAAAATTCCAAATGACTGAAGACTGTAACGTTAATCAATTTATGAGAAACTCAAATAAACCAAAAATGATTCATTTCTGGATTTATTTTTAAAATGACCAAAATTGAATTCATAATAAACTATCAAGCAATTTGGAATTGTTATTGAAGGAAGGAGGGATTTAATTTAGAAAATTTAAACAAACAGACAAATGGCTCTGAATAATCAACATACTGTACATCCTGGAAACAGCAGAGCTATCGATCAAAAGACCACTGGCACAAAGCAAAGAAATCAGGAATCAATCACATGCTCAGTCGAATAAAATCAATCAAGTGTTTAGACTAAAATTAAAGGTTTAGATTTGTTTTGTAATCTTGCTTTTACTCATAAACCTCACTTTCCAGACATGCACATGTAGAGACACTCATACCTGCACCATAGTTTAAAACTAAATCAATAAATAACTAAAGAATATATGAAATGAAGTTCAGGTTATTACTTTATGATTTGAAATCTTTAAAAATAAATCATAATTTCATGACTATCTCATTCCTTATATGACCAATCAAAATTTCAGTGCATTATTTCAAAAGCTCTGATAAAAATATTGTTTAAATATATGATTTTCAAATAATATATTATTAGGGACGACTGCGGGAAACCTGATCTAAAAACCAAGCGACTAATCATCGTGGCAAACCTTTTGCTGGGTCTCAGTAGAAAGAAATCAGGAGAAGGAGTGACTAAGTATATTGATACCCCTCAGTCCAGCTTTAAGTAACAATGAGAACCATTCAGTTCTCTGTAATCCGATTCACACCGGGGCCAAATGGGCTCTGACCCGTTCAGCTGTGTAGGAGCTCCTACTTACAGACCTACAGGAGAGGTGAGGCTGCAGTCACCTGAAGAATGCTCTGAAACATCAACGTGAACAGATTTTCAGGTGTAGCAAGGCTCTGTTGAACAGCTTCAACTCCATAAAAATGAATCTACACATAATTACAGACACCTATAGGTGAAGATAGGAACATTCGCGTACATATCCATAAGCATGTATACCTCCTCCCACACATACACACACTAACCTCTACTCTGTGTGCACACAAAAAAAAAGGGGTCAAGGCCTTTCCCAGGTACAAATGAAAGAGAGGAGGAGAGACTTTGGAACAGCTGAACAACACTCGGGTCACCTTGCCTGGCAAAGAGATCAATGTCTGTTTGACATGCTGAGAGAAAGAGAAAGAGGGAGAGAGGCTGCCAGCAGTAGAAGGGTAAATCACCACTTGCTTCATTGAGATGCAGGTAAAACACACAGGGTATGGGCTCAGCTCCAGCTCCACCCTGCATTACGCTAACTTCTGCATACACTGACTTAAACACATGCATGTACACACACAGTTGCATAAAGCAGTTTTATTCCCTGCCCCCCCTCCCAACCATGTCCCCCGCTGTCCAAAACACACCAGTCCACCAACTCGACTCACTGTTTATCTATGACCCACAATATTGTGATCACATATAATGAAATCATAATTAGCTTTCATCTATTGCTCTTTTCATTCTGAGAGCTTCTTATACAAACATATGCAAATCTACTTGAGTTCTACTGCATCATACACACAATATGGGACACGTTTCATGTGCCTACAGTATCTGCACTTTCTGTTACAGCTGAGCATTTACAGTAATCTCATTTGAACACAGGACTCAAGAATTGGACTCAGACAATCTCATTACCTGAACTCTGCCCATGCTTCTGTTTACCAGGGAAAATCGCCACGCAAAGCCAATGAGATAAGAACAGAGGCAGTGGAAGAAAACCTTCTTTACAGCTGCTGCATTCTTACCACACGCACAGCCACAACAGGAGGGGGCAAGTTAAATTATTAGGGTTTCAAATAAATGACACATAACTCAGGATACTGCGAGACAGCAGAGGGAGAGAGGGAGGGAGAAGCTCTGGCAGTTCAGGTCTAGATGAACATAAATGCAGCCGATTTAAATCACTTTAAATGTAAATCTTTATCACGTAGAGTGATGCAGATGTGGACCGAGTGGAAGAGATTGAAATTGTTTCCTGTTTTGAATGAGAATACGTTGTTAACCTTTTGGGGGTTTGTCAGGGAGCAGGGAGCACCGACTTGTCCACTTCTCCTTCGCTTGCCAACAAATGAATAAATAAATCTAAGCTGCAGTACGTGACTCCTTTGTTACAAGGAAACATTTTTTTCAACAATAGTATATAACTTTTGATCAAATTATAACACAGTGGATTGTATATAATGTTGAGATGTTGTGATTCTTCAAAAGCATTTTGAGAAATAAATGGACTGTTTAGCACTGAACTGATTATAAAGAACACTTCATACCAGTTATTCATCCAAACAGAGGAAGCATCAGAGCAACTTGAACTTTAATTCCCTTGGTTGCTCTTAAATGAATTAAAATTCTTCTGCCTATGGAGTTTTTCCTGTGCTAGATTATACTAACTGCTTTACTTACATTTACTTAAAATTCCCTTTGATTGACATAAAAAAGCTCCAAACATTGCAAGGTCATAATAAATGACTCAGTAAAAGCAGATAAACTGTTCCATCTCAAAGTCAGATAAGACAATGCTGGGTGGGTATCGAGTGCTCACACAGACTGACACTTCACATTGTGCACATCTTTTGTCATATTAATTTTGAGGCATTAAAGTATGTGATGATGTTTTCATGTCAATACTGATAAAATTCAAAGTGATTTCCCATAGTTGACCCAAAAGACAGAGTCCAATACCGTGACAGAGCAGACAAGTACATTATCTTTAATAAGCTAATCATTGGACGTGCTGCAAATGATCACAGTGCAGAAGTCAATATACTGGGCCGGGGAATAGAATTACAGTTCACGCTGATAAGATTAATAATGCAGTGTGTCTATATACTACGTGTACACACTTCTTCACACTGAACAGATGAAAGTGAAGAAGCAAAAGGCAGTGACTCTGGCGGAGTGCTGAGAAATGAGGAGGAAGCGGTGAAATGTAGTTTCCTGTGCGTTCTGTCCTCCTTTAGCACAGGAAGTGAATCAGTGAATCCTCCTGCCCCTTGGTGTGTCTAGAAGTCAAAACACACACACACACACACACACACACACACACACACACACACACATTTGTACTTCTATCTCTGTAAGGACACTCACTGCCATAAAGCATTCCCTATCCATCAGAACTAAAAGCCTAACCATAACCCTTACTCTAACCTAAACCCTAAAACCAAGTCTTATCCCTCAAAAAGCTATTCCACAAAGTGAGGACTGGCCAAAATGTCCTCACTCTGTAGCAAAAAAAATACTTTTTTGGTCCTCACTATGTAGCAAATACAAGAAGACACACACACAAGCTGCACAATTTCTACACTTATACAGTGATCATCAATTTTCCACTGTGTTATCCTTATATACTGAATAACGGACCACAATCGCTGCTCTGGACTATTACACAAAGCAGATCACCTGTCTGGCACATAACTGTTGATGTCCAGGTAGGAAATCTTGAGATTCCCAAGAAAATTCACCTCATCCTACCTGCCTCACAGAAGAAAGTGGTGTCCATGAAAGAAGTATAGCATCTCCAGTTCTAGGTTATAACACAAATGTAATTAAATAGCACACTATATTGACCTAATCAGATAGGGGAGCCATAAATTAGTGGACACATGCTCACTAAAAGGCCCTCTCCTCTCAGCTAGGACGCATCTCTGATCATTTATCATCTGAAAGGAGCAGGAAGGCAGCCAGCATCTCTTGCTCTCTCTCTTGCTCTATCTGTGTTTCACTCACGTTTAATCACAGGGAAAATCCTCCAGGCACCAGAGGATCCTGCTCTCCTTTCTCTTTCACTCAGGACTTTCATGGGACCCACCACAAGCCAGGTGAGCCAGGTGTGTGTGTGTGAGATGCTGCTGCACAGGTGAGACAGCAAAGGGCTAATACAGAGTCTTTGTCTTCAACTCAGCTTTCAAATATGTCACCACAGGGGTGCATTTTAAAGTTTACAGAAGCTACACATGCACACACCCATTTGGAAAAAAAACTAAATGCACACAGCACATGCAAGCACTGGGGCTGCCAAAGGTCCTGCAGTAGAAAAGATAATATCCCTCCTCCACACACACACAAACACACACACACACACACAGGTAACCACACAGATGTCCAACAGCTGCATTGTGGTGGCAGTGACCTTGTATGGCAGCTCAACCCAGTATGTGCATAGCTTTTATCTCAACCATTCTGCTGTTTGGGATGCACCGAGCTCCTCAGGAGGAGAAGCTGAAGACCACATTCAGTCAAAGCTGAGGCTCCTGGACATGCCATTCGCTACAAAACCAAATTACTTAGAGTCCCTTAGAGTTTTTATTCAGCCTTTTCAGTATTTTACGTTAAAAAGTGAAATGAAAAGATTTTCACTCTGAAGCGAAAGTTGAGGATTATCGCCACAAAGTCTTGGGTCACGACGATGGCGATGTTTTTCTTTTGTTAAAAACATTAAGCGTATTTACAATGACTACAAACGACCGTGTCAAAGTAGAATTATAGCGTTTAAGCACGTGAAAATATTTGCAGACACTGCGGAGCTGCTGTAGAAAGTCACAGTTTTGTGTTTGTATTACCGTGTTTTGCCTCATCTTGGCCAGAAAACGTGTTTTACTCATGTTTTTTTTTTCACGTAGAGCTTTGTGGTCGATTTTTAAAATGAAACTTTCCACAGACAATAGTCAACAAGTGGACGGCTACAGAGTAAAAAGTGCAAGTTTACTCTAAAATGAATCATTAACCCAGCTTTCTAGTACTGCTGCACTACAAGTATTAGGCCCTGAAGGAAAACTAAAAATTAGATTGAATCATATTGAGCACTGAGGCCCGATTTTCAATCCAAAGACAATCCAAAGAGTTTCTGTCTTTAATTACGCAACAGGTTAAGGCCGTCCATCCTTTTTATTTCTTGAGCAGCATCAAAAAAATATACTTTGAAATGATCGGACGGGTTTTTCTCCTCGAATAAAACAGAATGAAGAAGTGCACTGAATTAGCGTAAAATGACCCCAACACACAGCAGGAGTGCTCGATCTCTTAGCATTTCTAATTATGCACGTTGCACAACATCTGCATTGTCCTTACGTTAAAACCAGGTGTTTATAGACAGGTGTTTGTGTCGTTTCAATGACACCAGTAATTCTGCTTTTATTTCAGTTTAGATCGACAGAAGGTTATAAGACAAGAGTGTGTGGTGTCGCCTCACAGACACAATGACAAACAACATGCAAAACTAAAGAGAACAAAAATAACATTTTCAGGAGAATGTTTGTTTCCATTCAGGAAGGTTTATTGGTGAATGGTAGATTTATTAAATTCCATTTTTAAAAGAGTGAGCACGTTGTCTGCCAGTTAACTGTACCGTCAGAGACAATACATGTGACTGTGGAGAAACCCAGGGCAGGACAGAAGACGTATGGCTGCACGATTCTTTGCTTAATTATTCTACAAAACCGGAAGAACATTCCATTTCAGTTTCCAAGTTCACAATTTATAAACCGACCAAGACCCATAGTGCTCTGGGTAAAACTTAATTACGTCCCTTAAATGAAACGAAAACATTAACAACGAACTGCAGAATATTTTGCGTGACAAAGCAGCCCACTTCTCATTTATTTCGGGACATGCATATTCTACTTTTCTGTTCATTCAGCCCCACTTGTTGAAGGCAGCAATCTATTTAGTCTGTGCATTTGTCAGGCTTTTTTTTTACACTAAATATCCCGATGCTCATCTTGTTAGTATCTTGTAAATCAATATTGAGTACAAAGTCGTTTTATTTCACAAAGTCATTTCACCCACAGGGTAAAAGAAGCCTGTAAAATGTTTGGGCTTCATGGTCACGGTGAACTTATATAAACACAAAGTGACGAATGTAGAATTTTTCACACTTTTTACAAATAAATCCTCAAACGTGATGAGGCTGAACAATGCATTCATGGTGTAATACAATCAAGTTCACAAAAAAAAGAAGAAAGGGGGGCGAAGTACAAACACGATCCGTACATGACCAGCATGCATGGCTTCACATCACTGTCACAGTCCGTGGAACATCAGTGTCCAAACTTCTGCTGGAACTGAGGTTGGATGTTTTCACAAGACAAATAAGATGGATGGCATGAAAATGGGATAATTCATATCAAAATAAACTGACTTTGAACAAGCAAAAACCAAAATAAATTCACATCAAAATAAACCTGCTGTGCCTGAGGATTATTTAATATCACTAAACCCCATTCCCGGTAAAGGGAACAAGATGGACGAGGCGCATGAAGAGCGGGTCTATGTGCAGCAAGGTGTTATTTCGTGTGACTAAAGACAAGCATCACGAATTGGACAGAAATCCTTTAAAATATTTATGGACTCTGGATTCATTTACAGAGTCCTTTAAACAGGTCTATTTCTGAAACCTTTAAAAGGTGATAAAATAAACAATATCCTCACCCTGAAACAAAATACTTTAGGAAAAAATAAAAGTGAAAACTTGTTTTTGTCCTCAACTAAAAGCAGCTTTAACACAACAACTTCAACACAAGAACGCACAACCTATTTTTAGCTGCGCGCAAATTAAAAGTTTTTTTTTTTTTTTTTTGTCATTGTCAGGGCCGGTTATCAAAACTTTTCAGCGCCGAGACTCACATGAAAAACTCCGGGGATGAAGGGTTGTTGTCGCTGCTGGATCCTCCGTTTTCTCTGAAGCCGGTGCTGATCAGCTTCTCGTATTTCTCCTTGTAGGCGTCCCTCTCCCTGGCCAGCCGGGAGATCTCCTGCTTGAGGTGGTCCACCTGCTGCATGAGTTGCGTCTTCTCTCCCTCCAGGACGTGCCGCTGCTGGACCCGCTTGTACCGGCAGGACTGGGCATAGCCTCTGTTCTTTAGCGTCCTCCTCTTCTGTTTCAGACGGATCACCTCTTCTTTGCTGACCCCCCGGAGCTGCCGGTTCAATTCCCGCACAGACATGGTCAC
>NW_018127885.1:758096-779126 GCF_001952655.1 Monopterus albus
CTCCCCGGCACTGGCCCCTCCTGCCCCGGCTGCCCCGCCGAACTGCTGCCCTCTGGCATAGCCATCGAAGGTCTGGAGCTGGTGACTGCTGCTGATCAGCGCCTCTACGGCGTCCTCCGGGCTAAAGCCCAGAGCCTCGGGGTTCAACTGCTGTTGGTACCCGGTCATCCAGTAGAAATCCTCCAAGTGTGCCTTCTGTTCGCTCCCTGATCCCGGACTGGGTGCCGAGAAGCTTGGAGAGGGGGGAACCGAGCTGCAAGGCGTGCTCATCGGGGTGGAAGACAGGGATCCCCCGGCGACCAGGCGGCTGCACTGGCTGATGCTGCGATCGGGCTCCACCGGCTCCTTTTTCACTTCAAACTTCATCAGATCGAAGTCATTAACATATTCCATGGCCAGGGGACTGGTGGGCAGGTCGGAGTTGCTCATTGCCAGCTCTGATGCCATCCTCTTGCTGTTGACAGTCCTCCAAAGGGGGTGAGGAGCACCTGTCAAAGTGGGCTGCTGAGACACGCACTGAGCCAGCTTGATTTATTTATTTATTTTCTTCAAAACCGAAGGAAAAAGTGGATTTCTCGCACTAATTGCGCGGCGCAGGGTTTGGTTTTGTGAGTCGCTAAGTTTTTTTTCTTCAGTCTGTGTTGCACAGACGCATTGGAGCAGCGCTGTTTCCTCACTCTCTCCCAGCGTGCGGGTATCTGAGCACCGCTCTCTCTGTTTCTACCATTTAACACTTCATGGCTCCTTTTAGGATTAGTGCGCCAATTTGAGGAGGCTCACGTACGTGTCCCGGGCAAATAGTTGCCTTGTGGAGAATGGGGGAAAAACTCCACCCAAGGATTGATAGATTTTTTTTTCTTAACGGGATCAGTCAGCCGACGAGTTAAAAAGCATTGCTTAGTTTTATAGGCGCCCTGACGTCAGGACTGAAATATGAAATTGACCGAGACTCAGCCAATGAGCAGCTCAGCCTGGGGGCGTAATTAGCATAATAGTATAGAAACCAAAGTTTTCTGAACTGTTCATGCCAATGAGCAGATTGACATATTGGACTTAATATGCGCCATTTTCTCACTTTGCTTGAAAGAAAAAGAAAGCAAGAAAAATAAAGCAGATTCCGACTAAACCAAGGCATTAGATGGTAAATACGCATGTACAGCACGTTGTTACAATTGGAACACATACAGTAATTAATGCCTTTACATGATAATAATCACTTAAAGTACAGTTTACATTGAATTGTCAGAGTTATCAACAGTATTGTGTGTTCATTACTCACACTTTCTTAATGTTGCTCCATTATAGCGCGCTGATATAGTCAGACTTTTGCACAGGTGTATTTCATTGATAAGACAGGCGGGTTTCTAAATCCAGTCAAATTATTCTCAAAACGATTTTCACAGAAATACATGCTTTTAAATCTCTTCACAGCCTTTAAAATACATCTGAATGATTTTCACTGAGAGTCAGATAAATGGTGCATAAACACTATCAGAACACAGAAACAGATGAGCACAGATTAAGCGGATCGTTGCGGGAGGAAGGTGAAAGTGTTTACAAAGAGGACAACGTGGATCTGGTTTAATGACACAGTTTGGAAATTAAATGTCGCCACCTTTCGGTGTAAAAGAATATTTCACGAGGCTCTCGTAAGGGTGTGTGTGTGTCCGATACCTCTGTGGTGTGCAAATATGTATCTGCTTCAAGTGGAGAAATGTCTTTATATCACTTACACTAAGTAGAATTTCGTCTGCTCTCTCTTCTCAGCTCTACTGCTGGAGCTGAAGGTTATTTAACAAGGTAAACTCTTATACCATGGCCACATTTGCCATAGTTTCAAAGGAGGGGAAAGGGTGAAAAAAGAAAAAGAAACACAAGCTTCTACACCCCCTTTAATTGGGGAAATGTTGTAGGATGATGTACTTAGATTAAATACAAGTTATTGTTAACATAAATATATATTTTCTAATGGAACAGTTATAGCACCTCCACTTGTGCTCTTAGTCTCAATCCCATGTAATGATCACAGCATCAGTGTATGTGTCTTTTTCCTTGAACACATTCCTCTGGCAGCATGAGTGGTGGCACAATAAAAACAAACAATAAGGAGGACTATACACAAAGGACTGGAGAGTAAATATGAGCACTCTCCCTGGAACATGTCACACGGGGAGGCTTCAGAAAACTACAAAGCCGCCAGCAGATAATCCAAGTCCCCAGTGCCCCAACACAAGTAAATATTCTCCTGGTCCCTGTGACTGTTCATAGGGACTTAAAGTTAAACAGGAAGGATAAACATCGTGTTTTATTCATCAGAACACACAACAGACGTGCCTCTGATGCTTGTGAATAAATATTAAACAGATGAGGTGTCCCATCTGATACTACTGTATGTTGGAGCTGTTGTAGTGTAAATTCAGACTGGTAGCAGGATATTGGAAATTAACTTGAAAGGAACAGCAGTAAATGTTTTATTAATTAATTCAATTTTTTATTGCTTTTTATAAAGTAATTTGTACATGTAGGTCTTTTAACCACTATCGTGACATTGTTTTCTTGCTTTTATTTTAGCTTAGAGACAGAAAAACTGTGTGACACCAATAAGAGAGATAATGAAAATGATCCATGCAAAATGTCCTTTAAGTTCTGTATGAGCAGCTTTCCCTGCACACCAGTCAAAAACACACAGAGACAGAGGTTTAAGCTGTATATGTCAACGCAGTGGACATTTGATGCAGCGGTGGACACTTGCTGCTGTGTGAGCTGCCAGACCTCTTAAATCAGGATTTATCAACCCAGGAGTCTCAAGGGTTAACCAGCAAAGTTCAGAGCCAATGCATCAGCTGTGCTACTGAGGGCTAATAGTCCTGTATGCACCTCATTCTGTCTCCCCTTGGAGGTTCATATAGCCAGCTCACTACCACAAAGTTTACCACTCTCTATTATATCAGGGATGACCCCCACCCACCCCTACACACACTACATGGGGCTGCACTTAGGTTTATACAGTATGATAAAATAAGCTTATACTGCAGGAGGACGCACACTTAGAGTCTCGTGTTTTTACTGTACATAAGACATTTAAGGACATTTGCACATCAGTATTTTATAGTATAGTAGTAGTATATAATCTGTATGGAAGAGAATCAAGGTCTTTGTTTAACTCAAAGCTGAGTGCATGTTTCCTTACTCTAAGACTGACACGCCTGAACTCATCTCTAACGACCCTAAACACATGTAAACACTCACATAACTAGTATTTGTTCCATTTTGTGAACCCAGCCTATCAATCAGAGAATGAAAATGCTGTGTTAATAGTCAGGCCCCTACATGTAGAGTCCAGCTACAGTATGTGTTGATGAAACACTGACCTTTCAGAGTTCACCCCAGGAGAACACTGATGCATCCTGTGTAAAAGATAACCAATAATCCTCGCCTTCCCTCTGATTTACTGCTACAGTGAATTTACTAATTGTTACATCTATTGAAAACATCCTCATTACAGTGTGACTTATGTAGCGGGTTGCGATAGACCTCACTTTTATTTTCAGCATACTAACCTTTTGTTTGCCTCTGGGGTTCACTGAAGTTGTGCACTCACAGAGGGTGTGCATGTTGTTTGCTTTGTTACCCACCTTTATAGCAGAGATGTTTTGCTTGCAGGTTTTTTTTGTTTCTGTTTGTAAAAGCAGGAGCTACTGTATACTTGTGAGGTCTGTAATATAAATAATATGCAGAAATACAGTATAATGTATTTAAGACAAAGATGATTTGATCTGAATGCTGTATATTAAAAAAAATGATCACAATGTTCTGACAAAAAAGCGCATTGAGAAAAAAAACTCATTAAAGCTCACTTTATGTAACTGCAAGATATGCATTTTATAACCCCACTCACACTATTCAAAATCTTAAGTGTGCTAAAAATAGCCAGACATTACCATATTTAACAGACAGTAACTTTAATAAAACGACAAGAACTCAACTAAAGGATTTCTGTATTACTAAGATTATGCCTTATAATCATTCATTACAATCCCAATGGGAGGCAGGCTTCATATTCATTCCCAATCCCTGTTTAATGCCATATATTAAACTCTGGTGGCCCTCCAAATGGTGCACTACCAGACGAGTGGGCTCAGTGGGCTCATCGGAGACACATTTAATTAGCAGCACAGAAAGTGAACTGTTTCATGGGATAGTAACTAACTGTTCTGTCTTTTGTAATAGAACGAGGAGCTCTGAGTAGCTACACTGTTACAAGGAGGATCAAGAAGAACTTTAACATTCTTTCCTCTGCCAGTGGTGTTTATAGGGGGAAAAAGAATTCATATTAAGATAAAAAGCTTCCACAGCACAGAAACAAAGTGTCATATTTGCAAAGTGTTAGAGAAAAGGTCTTCTCACTGTCTCATTGTCCTGCTCCCCCAGTCCTGCATTAATTAGACTTTTACAACCTTTCTGATTAATTTACCTGCAGGAAGCAGGTGGCTGCTCTGTGTTTGAGTTGTCTGATGCCTGCGTGGTCAGTGAAGAAGAAGAAATAAGCCTTCAACAAGTGAGATTACACTGTAACTCCACAAGACATGGGTCTACTGCTGATCTGTTACTCTGTAGTATTTTGTTTCTCTGATCCAGTTAAATTCTACAGTGGCAGAAAATTCACCATGGTTAATCAAAAGCCCAAATGCAATCATTATGCCAAATAAAACCCCCAACAACCATACAAATGACTGAATAGACTTGATTAGAAGACAACCCTCTCTCTCTCTCTGGATCGCTGCCTGCCAGAAGAATGTGTCAACCTGGTAATTGGCTGCAATGAGCAGACTTGCATGTGTCAAACTCTCCTCTTCACATCTGGTTATTGTCTCTCACAGCAGGCGGACATCGCAGGCTTTGTCTGAGTAGCCTCATCTGCTCTCTGGTGTTGACGATGCATTGCCATTCCACTTTAAAAAAACAACAATACTACTTAAAATATTATCCCTACTGTAAACAAGGTACCCTGATGAAAAAGATCTGTCTTTCACATGTCAGCACAGTCTGTGATTTAATAATTTTCAAAGGATTTGTAAATGTAACGATGTGAAACTGGATGGTGCAAGAGCGTGCCGTCCACTGTGGATTCGACATTCATGACTGTAATCATGTTTACACACAAACGCACAAAAAATTAAGCGTGAATTGAATGGAACCCGAGCTCATTGTCTCATTAGACACACACTGCTACATTATTGGCCTCATTAGTTATCCCCATTGTGCATCACCCAGCATGTGGAGGAGCGGGTAAAAGGAATCAACACTCACAAAATAACAAAAATAATACAAGGTACTCACGTTATTTGCTTCCTTGTGTAGCTAATAGTTCCTAGTGGTTGTCATACTGAAACTAGAGAAGGACTGGATTTTGGCTAATGATAAGATTCTTATATGAACAGTATTTGCAAGTGCAACTCTCATTGTACAGCCTAGTGTGATGATTTATGTTGGAGGTTGTGAGTTGTTACTGATGTGGCCAATACTGTATATGCTCTCTGCAGCTGTACGCTCATATTAATGCTGGCGGTGTCCAATCTGTGCAGTTATTAATGGTACTCATATTCATAAAGAGTTTCCCAATTAGTCTGAGTGAAACTGTACCATAGAGGAAGTCTTTTGCCTTCACCTC
This sequence comes from Monopterus albus, assembly GCF_001952655.1. Taxonomy (NCBI): domain Eukaryota; kingdom Metazoa; phylum Chordata; class Actinopteri; order Synbranchiformes; family Synbranchidae; genus Monopterus; species Monopterus albus. Next base: position 763,768 of record NW_018127885.1, read on the forward strand.
ATCCACACCGTCGTCACATTCATTCCATGTTTGAAGGATAATATAAACTCACACACACACTACAGCAGGTCTCACTTATAAAATGTAGGCAACAAAAAGAATTTTTTTAAATGGAAGTGAAAAATAATAACATTACAAACACAACGGTCCACATGACCTCCCTAAGACCTCGTCAGAAGTCCTTCCACACATGCTCTCTCCCTCTAGAGACACTGAAAGATTTGGCCTAAAGAAAGATGACAATGTAAACGCCTGCATGTGAGGTCTGATTTCAGATGATTGCAGATGAATGAAAATATAAATTTTAGCCTCATCTGTTCCTCGAAAATTAAAGAATCATTTGCCTTTAAATCCTAGTAAGCAACAGTGTTCAAGAGGCAAACTAAAGTCAAATCTCTTTGCATTATTCTACACTCTGTCAGAAAGGAGGCTGCAGACACAATACAGCCCACAGGACATCACAGCCTCATACAACAATCCTTTATATCTCCACTTGATTAATGCCAGGAGACAAATGGACTTCCACTGAGATATTCCCTGCTCGTGGGGACAGCAAGGGAGGAGAATGAAGGGAATAGAGGTTGATCATTACTGAACCAAGGGATGAGTGAAGCAGGATGATGAACAGGCTTTGTGTAATGGGTGGACTTTTGATTATGGCAATATTGAGTGTGGAAATGAGATGTTTATCAGATGTGGTTTTGAGGGAGAGACGGGAGGAGCGAGGGAGCAGGAGAACGGCTGGGATAAGCGTTAATCTGGCTGCTAAATGGAGGGTTTGATGTGTTGTCTTTCTAGAGGGCCCAGCAAGACGCATCTCCTCTTCATGTTCTCTTCACACACTTGGATCAAGCTTACACACACTCACAATTAACGCCTTCATGGTGATGAGTGGAAAGTATGGGAGCTTTTGGAGGGTGATATATATGTTTCTGACTCTAAAAGACAGATCTTGAAAGCAACACAATTTTTGGGGAAAAAGGACATTATGACAGCAAGGAGGATTGAAATGAAGAAGAAAATATTTTAAAGCTTTTCCTAAAAATGTACAAACAGACTTAGTAAGAGTTAGTCATGGTTCTTTGCGCGCTCACAGTAGATTTGGATGCTTACACAGGAGTAGAGACACTCTTCCTGTTGCTTATCCACTTCCTGAGCCTCAATTTGTATTGAAATCCCTCACAGGCAATTATCCATATGCGAATGGTGCACTTACTCTGGGCTTATATAAGTTTCTTTCTCAGTAAGCCGCACCATTTTCATTTTAAAACTCTGATTACAATTTCAGAGTTTATTCCCAGGAAAAACTTACAAAAATGGGTGTTCATACAGTAGTTAGCACACAGCATAAAATCCCGCAGGACCTCTCGCTGACTGTATAATTTCTAAGATTGAATAATCTTTCCCTGGCACAATGTATGAAAATCCCCTTTGCAGGAAGCAAGATGCGGGCAGACGTTGGCATCTGTGTGGTTAGGAAGACATTTTGTTGAGTAAATTGTTGGCAAGCAGGCAGGAAGGAGGACACTCCCTGCCGCCGCCACAGCTCACCTCCCGCCCTCCTCCCGCCCTCCTCAGCCACCTCCCAGGCTGTCAGGAGTGTCATATATCTGGAGGATATCTGAGGGTGAGGGAGATCGCAGCCCAATTACGGGCTGATAACTAATCAATAGACCGCTTATTCCTACAGCAGGAAGTAAAGGAATGGGCCCCTGGGACACTTAGTTCAGATTACTCTCCCCTCAGCATGGGACAGCCACTAATGATGAGACAGAAAAAGAAGTGTAGAGGGGCAAACAAAGGGGGAAAGTTAAAGGAAAAGAGGTGGGGAGACGCTGCAGTATAACAGAGAATTACAGTAAGAGAGAAAGCAATGGAGAAAAAAGAGATAATAGAGCACTAAAACAACAAAGACCCGTTTTTAGAAAGGGCACTTTGTTACATATATTATATTAATTCACCAGGTTGGTTTGACAAAACTGTCACCATCAACAAAAACAGAAACAACAGAAACTTGCCAACGACCACTAGGGCTTTGTTCACATTACAGGCCTTAATGCTCACTTCTGATCTTTTTGTGTTAATGGTTCACATTCATGTTTGTAAGTGACATGTATGCAGCTCAAATCTGAACTCTACTGAGATCCTACAGAGCCATATCTGCACAGGTTTAATCGACTGTGAGCTGCATGTGTACAAGAATAACAACAATAGTCTCATATGTTTGATGGTCAAATAGTACAATTTACTCACGGCTCATCTGAAAAGTAAATGTCTAACAAATGTGTGACATTGTCATGTCTCCTCTGACCCATGCGGCTCCTCTGTGTTTACTTGGACTGGTTTGTGAGGGGCAGACACTGAATGGCAAATGGGCTTATACTTGTATAGTGCTTTTCTATGCATTGCAGCACACTCAAAGCACTTTTCACTATTCAAAGTGCTATTTGGCCATTCACACTCCCAAACCCTCACACATTCATGCACCAGTGGCATCACTGGGAGCAACTGGGGGTTCAGTGTCTTGCTCAAGGCATGACAAGCTGGGAATTGAACCGCTATTCTTCAGGTTAGGAGACGACCCACAACACAGGGCAATGTCAACAGGCTACATCTACATGTGCAGAGTGAGACACTGAAAAAAACCCCCACATGATCTGAATCAGATCTAGCACCATATACAGTATGGAAGTGGCCCAGATCGGATATGGTTTTGTTCACACATATATGGAAGATCAGCTCTGAGTCATTTGTATGGAAAAACAAAATTGGATTTGAGTCACTTCAGCATGTAATGTGAATGTAGCTTAGGTATCTCGCCATGCAAATAGTTTTGGTTTGCACTGGAACTACAGTATATTCTACCACTGAAATAGACCTTCTCGATTCAGGCACTTCCCATTATTCTGAATAATTAACCCACTGCCCATGTTGAAACTGAATGGAGCTTGTGCTGGAAATTAGATGAGTTTACCAGACTTCATAAAACAGTAAAACCCAAGCAGGTCCAACAAAACTAAGAGTATGGCTTGGAATTTGCCAGTCAGTCTTTTACACCCACACCATCCCGAAGCTACGGTGAGAACAACAGTCTGGCAAAATGAGCTTATATAGTATAGTTTGGTTAAAAGCACGGGGGATGCACATAAACTGTGGGAGATGGCATGGCTGGTGTGCTTACAACAGCTGTCCACAATGTTGGAAATTAATCAGTGTTTCATCAAATATTTTTCATCACTGTCACTGTCCTCACACCAGCTACAGACAAACAGAATTCCTCTCCTCTGCTTGTATTATGTTGCTGTGGAATTAAATAAAAATGTGAAGTAAATGAGATCAATCCTGTCCTCTCTTGAATCAGCTAGATACTGAAGAGCTTTGCCATTTTACATGCCAAAGTAAAATCAGATTCAATTCTACACAAAGAAAAGGTGGTGGGTCCATTTGCATCCTGAAGCAAATGGGTTTCTCTGCACATCACTTACCACAAATGGACAAACACACATTTTGTTTCATGTATTTTTTAAACATTTCTTCATAATAGTCAGGTGGCAGGATGTCACAGTTTACCAGCCAATTTATGTACAACCTTCCATATTAGTGGCCATCATTAGTATTTTCCTGTTGGCTTTTCCAGAGACTGAGGATTCAGAGTAGTTAGCTGTCATGCTAGCTACAGATTTGGCCCTGGGTTTTGTCTCCAAACCAACTGCCTCTTGATGCTTGAAGAGTCCTCTTTCCATGGAACACAGGAACTATTCATTCTCATTTCTTCTGACAGGTCATTCGTTTTGTCGCTGCTCTGTCACTGTCGCCCTCATGAAGAAATATGGCAGCAGCCTCTGCCCCTGCTCCCCACACCCTCTGCCCTTAGCAGACAACTTGCCCGGACCCCAGCAAGGCCCCCACCTGCATCCTCAGGGTCCTCATTCAAGTCTGATGTCACAGTCAACCCTAGGTTTATGTTTAATCTGTCAGCACAGAAGTAAAGCATGGGTTTTATAATCAGAGGAGGAATAGAAGAGAAATGTAAACTACAGGCATGGTTAGTCTTTCTTTTTCAGCAGAGCCGTCTAATCAGTAGAATGGCTGGTTGGCAGAAGGCATCAGTGAAGATGAAAGCCTCAGCCATCACCATTAACACTGATCAAGTTTCTCTAAATCTGCTTGTTTATCCTCCTTTCTCTCCAGATCAGTACAAAGCTACTTTACAGCTTCTTAAATCCAACATATTTCTCCTAGACAATACAGACACACCACAAAACAGTCCTCAAAGACTTTAGTGACTGAACACAAGCAGTAGTTTTGTATGAAATGAGACAGGACAGCACAACAGAGACAGAGAGTGTGCGTGAGAGTCACTTCTCCACACAACTTCATCTCCTAATCAACTGCATTTGGCATGGGCACATTGGCCAGATCCAAAGTTTTCCACTCAGAAGAACAATACCATGCTCCCTCCAAATTGATTGGTAATACGTCTCATCCCATTGATGCCATCTCTAATCCATTCTGGGCTTCTTTGCAAGCTGGAGATGGAGAGGCAGAGTGAGAGGTATGGCAAGGTGAGTGGCGAGAGAAGAGGGGGGGAGAAGGAGAGAGAGAGAGAGAGAGAGAGAGAGAGAGAGAGAGAGAGAGACCAAGCATAAATACTGACTTAACGGCCATGTATTCTGGGGGATTTGTGTTGTGACGTTTTCTCTCTCCCTCTACTGCCATGGGGCTGTGTTGTTAAGCTCTTTAGTCCGCGTGGCTAATGAAATAGGGTTGGCAGGATTACACAGGGCTAAAGCACTGTGGCTGGTGAGCCTTGAGAAATCTCTGTAGCTCTGCCAAATGAAGGAGAGGCAAGTATGGAAAAGGAAGAAGGGGCTTGTAGAGCAGAGGAAGGCAAGAAAAAGGTTATGGGGGAAGGAAGATGAGAGATTAATTGTAGAAAGGACAACTCCTGGCAATACAAAACCATTATCACAGCTGTCAGGTCTCATTCTGGATTGTTTTCAGACTTTTGTTGCAATGATCTGAGGATCGGCCTCTGAATCTGTTGAACCCTAAGGTTCTTAAATTTTTAGGGTGGCTAACCACTGGTGGGGAGAGAACACAGAGTCAAGTAGAAGATAGCTCACACTTGGCTTCTAATAGTCGTAAAAGCAGCAGAAGGTTTTTAACTACTCGTAAAATCAGTAGCAGGAACAGAATGATATTAATTAGATTAGTGCAGTCATGGTCCTGTGATCACCTCTTCTGCTTCCATGATCATTTCTGAGAGATTAAATTAGATCAATTCATCAGCTGATATGCTGCATGAGTCATACAGTATGAACACATGTATGTATATACAGTACATGCAGTAGATATAGTTTGCATATATACATAGATTGTATGTGTAAATAGGCTAGACTGAAATATGATTAAATTTTTTTAAAACTTTTGTCTGGAAAATAAAAACTCAAAATAATCAGTTTTATATATTTTTGAAGTGCTGCTCTACCAATTTTACACATGAAGTTCAGTGTAGTACTACTCAGCCTACAGTATGAAAACAGTTGTAAAATATTCTCTGTGTCTCTGGAGAAAGCTTTCCAAAGTTTGAAAAATAACCCTAACAATGTCATCATGATAACCCTGTCTTCTAGTAATTGTGTTATATACTAATAATTTGCTAAAGGTTACATGTATTATCAGGAAAACTGGGAACCACCGTTTAACAGATCTAACAAATTGGAAAACACTGCACTGAGTGTAAGTGAAAACTGTTCGAAGTCTAAATAACTTGGCCTTTGCTGCTTTGGTTTTGACCATTCTGTTTCATTATGTCTCTTGCAACTCCAGCTTTGTGAAAGAGTGCTACTTATCCTCTGTAGTTCCCCTATAAAGCATCATTCGCTTTAACCCTCTGTTTATCCCTGGGAGTCAGCTCTCTCACGCCGCCCTTTCATTCTCGTTCCTCCTCTTGTCACATCGCAGGAATAAATCTGTTTCCAAATATAATGGAGCCCTCCAGGGGGGAGGGCCCTCAGTTTAGTATACCACTTACTGATTGGCTGCTCAGCTTGATGTCGTATATGATGATAAATCTGGCCCAGTTGTCACCTTCTCGGCAGCAGGTGAGGATTGATGGGATACAGGAGGACTATCCATCATCCTGGGCAGGTGGCACGCTATCGGAATTTGGGAAATCTGTTCCCAATCAGGGTCCCGCAGTGCTTGGTGGGGTTCACAGTGATGTTTGGGAAGCGTTACTGGAAATCAATGGCAAGCACTCAAGGTCACTGTACTGTTAGAAAACTCCTTAAGCACTGACAGATAGATCCCTATACTCTTTGTTCGCCTCTCTTGTTCTCTCACTTTGTCCACGGGTGAATGCGATGAGACACTGACATCTTCTATCTTCTGTCGCCCTGGCCCCCCTGTTAAAGGTAAGGTGGTTTTTAGGTGGATGTCATAGTGGCTGTCTTTAGTAATTTGCAACATCACCTTTCCCTAGGTGGAGCCAGCGAGTGCCAATCTAGGGCTGAGACTGGAACTGGGGTTGGGGCAGGGGAGTATCGGAGATCTAATAAAAGCCTAGGGCGCCTGCCTGGCTCCTTATTCTTATAGATTACCTGTAAGTCACCTTGTCCCTGCCACTGTAAGGGTTGGGAGTTAAGCTGCATAAAGGCAGACATTCACCCTCACCTCCTCTACTGGCTAAAAGTCCATTCAAACTGCATATCAGAGGAGGGGAAAACTTTTTAACAAATGTACTGCAAGTCAGTGATTCAGCATCCAGTCAAACTGTGGGTTCATGCAGCACAAAAATCTCCTTTCATTTCTCTTCTTTGTCTGAAAAAAGGTCATTGGGCCACATTCACCAACATCTTCCTAAGTGTTTTCTTAAATTTCTTCATAGGTTATTCTTAAGACAGGTCCTAGGAAAAGTCTGATTCATGAACACGTTCTTAAACCACAGAATTGTTTGCACCTTTGTTCTTATATTGATGAATCCCGTGTGTTTTTAAGTTGAAAGCATGTGCCAGTCGTTCCTAACTAACATAGGTTAATGTGCCACCAGTGCCCATAACAGAGCGGTGTGCACGCATCTCACACAGAAATGGAAAAGAGAAGCTGAGAAAACCAGGAATGCTACAATGAAGAACTAAACACGGTGAAACAACGAACTCCAAACCCAATAAAAACCTGAGTAGTTTTGAAGAGGGGAACAGTGAATGAGCTGCCATATTTAATAGTGTCAATAGTGGATATAAACTAAAATAAAAAAGGAGCATGTGATGCTCTTATTCGTTCAGCCAATGCTGTACAAGGAGAAGAGCAACAAAACAAACAGAAGAGAGACCAGTGGAGGAGGACAGGCGGGCCCAGCGTTATCTGAGCCGGACCAGTGCGTGAGGGCCATACACTGTACTTTCGGGTGAGCTGTGAGCTGAGCGCACCTTCATGTGTGCACCTAGGTCAAGTCAGCTGCTCCGAGTCTGATCTCAGGTGTGGTGCTGGACAGCCAAAGTCTTCCACAGATGGTCTCAACACTGGCCAAAATATAGAGAGACACTTAAAGAAATTAACAGAAATTAGAAATAAAGATATGCCCTTAAACATGTTTGGTTTTTAAGTAATTCTAAGCTACAAATATTCACACTGTAAAAGTTAAATTTGTTAAATAGGCTCCAACATTAAAATCCAGTATATAGCATCAAAAATTAGATTTTAATAATACAATTTACATTCATGTACTATTCAGCATAGTGAGTACTTCCACCTGTTGGTACTTCAGGTATGTTTTGATACTAATAGCTTTATTCCAGTAAAGTTTTGAATGTAGAACCTTTATTTGTAATTGAATATTTTTACATTGTGGTATTGCTACTTTTACTTTTAGAACTTCTTCTAGTAGTATCCAGATTTTTTTTTTGAATGAGACTCAGGACATGATGAAGGCCTGGGATGGCAATAAACCTTTGTCATACTGTATCACCTATTTACAAGAATTAGTTATACTTTGAAATGACAATTGCTTCCTGTGTTCTAGAACACATAAGAATGTTCCTGTTACGTGTATATAATGTCTAAAACAAGCACGCATTGACCAGGTGTACATCAACACAAGTGCTCCCCCACCCTCACCCCCCTCCCCATACTCAGTAGCTATCTGTCTCCTTACACCGACCTCATTACCTGTCTGGAGGTCAGCTGCAGGGAAGGTCACAGACCTGACCAACTTTCTTTCTGTTCCTGTGCACTTTAAGCTGGTATCTTCATTGCTCACCTTTTACCTTTCATGCTCATTCCTCTTTTATCAACATTAAAATGTACAGTGCATTTCATATGTCTATCTTGTATGTCTAAGTCCATCTTACCTTTACCTCTACTAGTCCTCCATCTGCATACTGGCCAACCTGCCCCTCTATCCCAAGGTGACCCTGCCTCCCAATCCTCACTATCGGTCAGACTCGGGCCCCTATTAATCCTACTTCATTTGTCCTGCCTCCCCCCTCCACTTTGAGAGGAATTTATGACTACCTTAAATGCTAATGGAGTCTAATCTGTGGAGAGGTTGGCTCTTTTCTAAAGACTCCTATCACTCTTTGTGCCACACGCATACAATGAGTCCACACATAGAGTCAGAGCCAGACTAGTATTAAGAAAAAGTTCCCTCAGTGAATAGGCAGCACATGTCCATTCAAATGTATTTCCACTCACAAAATCATGTCCTCTTTGTGGAATAGTGAAAATCTTTTTTTTTTTATTTGGGGGGGGCTTTAGTGTAGCTTCAAAAAAATGAATCCTCTATCAAAGTTCAATGATTAAGGGTAAGAGTCATTGAAGTGAACTGGAGAGATTAATTTTGGCCTAGGGCGCTTCACTGTGACTGAGTGTGCCTCTGTCCTGCTGTATGTCAGGCTCTCTCTGTCCATCTGCCACGATGACAATTAATATGGAAACTCCTTGAGAATGTTTAGCCTCACTCAAGTATAAAGCCTGTCAAAAATAAGTGCTTCCTTTTGGAAGTGTGTATTTATAAGGGAGAGGATAAAACTGGACAATTTTCTGCCTCACTAGTTTATTCAATACAGGGGTAAAATAATGCACATTTTAAATGAATGTAATTACTAGTTATCACTGGCAGTTACTCTTAGTCACTTTGTGCTGCAATAGAGTGAAGGGACCACTGGTTTCACTTCAGCACTGGCAGCTTTATACCACAACACACAATGGTACGGTGAAGGGAACAATTGTGACTCACAGATCGTCTCCATTTAACCAGAGTGTTTTCACACTCAGTGAAAACATGGCAAAGGATGGTATGTGAACAATGGACAAGGGCAGAAAAACATACCATAAAGATGTTGGAGATGGACTTAAACCATCAAACTTAACACAAACATGTGCTTATGCACATGTGGTACACACACACATACGCACACGTGCCATCACAGACCACAAGCTTTGATCTCAATATAATGGTGCATTAATTAGTGAAGCATTAGCCTTCTCTATAGTATATCTATATAATGTCCTAATCGCTTCTAATCCAAATGGCTTGATAATGAAGTGCTGTCTGCTTGCGAAGACCCTGCTTCTGTCAGGTTATATATCAGCTAATGGAGAAAGTAGTGTGCATACACACACACACACACACACACACCAACATTATACAGCATAAATACTGATATATGTTAAATATAAAATTGATAATCTTAATTGCCTAGTAACTCCTCATTTAATTTTATTCCAATATAAATATAGACACTAAATAAGAGTTCTAACTTAAATGAACTGGAATCCCATAACCACTTTTTAAACGTTTATAAACATATGTTTGGAACTTATCCTGTAATAAATATTGGTAGGAAATGTGACTGCACTGAATAATTTTGTATATGTTAACACTTAGCAGGGATTAAACAGACAAATCAACCTTAATAATCAACTCAGTATGATCACATCCATAACATCAATGGAGATACATCATACTGAAATGCACTGGGGTATGTGTGTACTGTATAGGCAGGTGTGTGTGTGTGTATGAGAGAGACAGAGTGAGACAGAGAGAGAGTGAGTGAGTGAGTGCACGTCCATGCACATGCTAATTCTGTGCTGGTCACTGGAGTAAGCTACGCTAAAGAAGGCAAAGCTGTGATTGCACTGAGCGCTGTACTGCGACCGACAGACTTAATACCAGCCCCACTGGGCTGAGATCAGCTATTAAGATAAACCAGGCCAACTTGCTTTAATTCCTGGGCAGAATTACACTCAGACCTGGCCTGCATTTGCATTCATGGAAATTTCATTAAAAGTCTAATTCTGACATAGATTTGGGTTCTCTTGTTATTTCTGAATGCAGAACATTGTCAGTTGCATGAATGCATTATGTATGTATGAGTAGTACTGCGTCATAAAGCAGTTTAGGAAAAGATACACCTTTCGTTTCAGGTCTTATTTTATTTATATGAGAGAGAAAGGAGTGGGATCCAGTGTCACGTGCAGGCCACAGACCTTGTCAGCTGCACTCTCTTTGTGGTCATGACCTGTTTGTGTAGTACAGTTTTTGGTTCATTTATCTAACTATGAATTGAAGCAGGTCATTGACTGATCCAGCAGTTCAATGAAGCTTCCAGAATAACGATGGCTGGCAAGGCTTCAGTGAGGCTTCAATAATCAGACTGTAATAAAGCTGGTCATCCTATGGTTAAAACACAGCCTGACAGTGAGCTATTGTTTCCTGAAACTGTGGCTACCCATAAGGAAGTCTTATTCTCATAATCACCACACATAATGGATGATGTGGGTCAACGTGGAGGTGGGGTATTTTTCATGCTCACTTTTAGCCAGCCAGCCTATTCTTTTATAGAACCTCTTCATGAGCGAGATGGAACATTGCTGAATCTCACACCGCATTTCTTCTTGTTTTAACCTTGGTTTGACTTGTTTACCTCAAACTGTCGGAGGTGGTCACACTCCAGGCTTTTTGGAGGGAAAGAATTACTGAAAACATTGTATAGTGATAGGGATTACAGGTTTTACAAGACTGTTCTCACCTCTCTGCAGTACAGCAGAGTTACTGCTAACTTGATTCTTCAAATTGAATTTACAGGAGAGAAAAAGAGAAATTTTAAAATAATGAAAACACATTAACATCAGTGCTTTATTTTGCCATTTATATACAAGTTTTCATATTAAGCTGTGCATTTATAACAGTTTTAAATGAAACACACAATGACCCATATGGTGTTTCTATTTGTTTTCTAGTGCAGGTTTACAGTGATAAATAAATGTATAGGATAACAGACTCATGCGCTATAAATAAATGCATTTAACAGATCCAGTGTCATCTGCTCACACAATGTATGTCTACACACAGGACAACTGTAGCCTCATGCACTATTGCCTCCTGCTCCCTAAATCCACACTGTAACACTGTCGGGGGCTTTAGTGAACATGTTTACAGTGTTGTATGGCCAATGATCATGAGGTATTCCCCCCCCCCCCCCCCTCACCGACAACCACCTTAAACTTTAATAGTGGACAGTTAAATATTAATAACCAATATCAGTGGGGGATGCTTTACTGGTTTTGGCAGCAGTACAACATTAGCCAGCCCGAGCACCATAACTACTGTGCTGGATCTGCTCCAGCTAATGTACACACATACACGCAGTCACACAGTCATGTTTCCATCACTTCAGAGGACTTACATTAATACCTTGGAGACTTCACCTAGTCTTTAACCTAACCTTAAACAATGCCTTCACTCTAAAATTTAATGATTTACATTAGGAGGATTTGCTTTTTGTCCCCCAAAAGAAGGCGATTTCCCATAATGTGACTATGTAAACAGCTTTATGTCTCCACAGCATGAGTAATACAGGGAAACACATTTCATTTCATTCCTTGTGGGGACTTTATTTTAACTTACAATTGTTTGCAGAGACTCCCCATAACCTTTACACTCACCCTAACCTTACACCAAGCTATCACCCTAACATCCATTAATTTAGATGCAGGAATCAGCAATGAGGAGGTGGACCACGGTGTGAGTTTGTAAACATGTTTCCACCCCCCAGTGTGAGTAATAACAGGCACACACACACACACACACTGGACACACTGTTGTACATTGCCAACATATACACACACAGAAAGACCATTTATGGAATCACTGAACTGCTACAGCTATGGATACACTTACTATTAATAATACAATTAAAATTACTTACACAAAAGTATTATTGGATGTTACATAGCACAAAAGTATTCAAGGTCAATAGAACTAGCTAGGGTAGTGAAAACTAGGGCAGACGGTATAGACATGCACACACTGCAAAACACTTCACACTAGAGCAGGGTTGTGGTTCTCTATAAGAAACTTTTTCCACCTGAGCCTAAAATGAGTTTTGATATGAATGTACTCCTATATTTGCAGGTGTAATGCACACAAGAGATTATATACTTTGACCTAACACAATTGATTCATTATATGAAAATAGTAGCCTTATTCAATATAAACAATAAGATGCACCAATTCATTAGTAAAGGGAGAATATACCTTGTATGAGCTGGCATATAGGTATATGTACAGAAATGGAAATGAAGGAACAGAGGTTGAACTTGCTATCGATGTTTGGACTCATAAGGCCACAGTTCTTTATGCCTGTGTTTCTACATCATCTGTGACTCTAAAACAGCTTTCAGGCACTCTGTCATGTCGCATCTTTACACTCAGGCACGCCTATTTGTCCACAGGGATGTTCCAGTGTGTCCCTGTACAAAACTCCCTAAACGTGCAGGGTCTCCACAGGTCAGCACACACGCTCCCTGTGCCTGGAGGGCCTCAGGTTTGAGCACCTCCACCAGTCCCACTATCAGCCTAGCGCTGCAAAATCACAACTTTTCTGCCTCAAGGATAAAACAGACCAGTCTTCAATCACAATTACCTTAATTAAGAGAGAAACTAAAGCTCAGCATTTGCACAAGCAACAGACAATGCAGGAGATAGTCAACTGAGGTTTAAATCAAAATTTCAGCCACGTGCCCAAACTTGTAGTTCATGACTCCATCAGCAAAAACAAACTCTTTAATAAGACCTACAATTAGACATCAACATATAATTTTTAATGTGTTGCAACAGCATTTACTGCATTTGGCCATTTTTTCAATGTGCTTCTCCTTCTGTAAAACAAACATGCAAAGTCTGCTTATTAATTGGAAAGCACATGTTGACATAGTGCCACCCTCCGTATAGCAAATTCTGCACACTCCTAGCTGAAACCAGTCTGTGTTTTATGATATCACAAAGGTCGCTAGCAGTTCAGTCCACATGAGTGCATGGCAGTTATTCCCAGTCTTATTTCCTGGTGAGTTTAGTAAACACTGAGGCTGATGCTGGTGAGTCACTAAAATCACAGACTGACAACTGTCTGTTTTCACTGTTAATACATGCTGATGGCAGCTTGTGCAAACATCTCAACACCTTTATGACTTCAAAGTGACAAAACAGTTATTTTGGATTATTATTACCACTGTGAAATCATACAAAAACACTAAACAATGTGTTTAATAATGATTTCTCATTTAAAAAACAATATACTGTACCTGCTGCAAGCCTATTGCTCATATTTTACAGTGACTGATTAAATGCCTTGAGGCATATAATACAAAATTATACATGCCAAGGAAACAGACTGAAAGTGTAGACATCTTTGACACATGCAGGGACACGGATGGACAAATCAGCTTTTCCTCAGTCTCATCTTGCTTTGCATTTGCACAGCTCGTTCAATACAAAGATGAGAACAGGACTCATATAAACAAAAATCACTTTATCATCGTGACTAAACACATAGCATTAGTTACTAGTAAATATCCAGCACCAGCCAACAGTAATTACAGTATATTAACAAAATCAACTTAATAAAGAATAATTAAGTCAGACAACTAAGAGCTGCACCTATCTGCACCAAACATTAACTGTGTAGCATGATTGGAAGTTTAAAATGAAGCAAAACAGGATCTGCAAAGGCACATGTATTGTATACATTTTAGTTTCAGGCGGTTGACATGTTCTCACAAGTGTAACTTTTAATTTCTTGTCCAGTCACTGTCATCAGCAGGTAGGTATCTTTCCTGTTTTTACCCGATTACGCTCACTCTGGATTGTAATTAATCAAGGATTTAGCTCAGGGGCTGATTTAAAAGCAGACACAGTAAAGAATAAAACTAAGTTCACAATGTGGAAAACAAAGAAAACTAGAGACATAGCTGCTTTGAGAACATTAGTATCTATAATGATTCGTTGTTTTTTTTACGCTGCGACATTTTTTTGGTTATTTGTGCTGCAGGAGTTCAAATCTCAACATGAAGATGGCTTCACACAACAAACTGAGGAGTTCTTTTTTCCATTGAGTTGGAAAATCTGATTATTCTTAACCAGGTGCAAACCAGATGCTGCTTCCTAAACAAGCAAAACAAAAATTTTGCAAGTGGCTCCAGGCATCCTACTTACTTCAGTTATAGGCAGTCAAATAGTTAGTGTGCACTTGTAACAATTTGCCCCATTAGCAGGTACGTTGTCACGTTATGTGGGGTAAGTTGTCACGCTGGGTAACGCAAGAAACTAGATCTCATTTGGACAGCTGTTAGAAAATGGCTCCACACAGAAAAGGCACAAGCACTCATCTTCATCAGATGAAGACTTATCTAGTGTCTTTGGCTTCAGATCAAATCAAATCAACATTAATTTATATAGCACTTTAAAAACTAAGTCTTGGTGACCAAAGTACTTCACATGAATACCATAACAATACGCACAATACAACATAACAATAATGGTAAAAATCAACCAAGGATAAAATGTAAATGTTTGTTAAAACATGCACTATAGTGCATGTACTGTAATAGTAAAGTGCTGCTGAACAGTGCAAACAGGACTTAATCCAAATTAAGAATGACCATAATAAATTGCTGCTAAGAAGTACAAGACTTAGTAATTGCATCAGTTGCACTAGGAACAAAAAAGTCAGAGGTCAAAGGGGAAATGTGCTGTGCAGTCAGTAGTGCACATACATCACTTATTATCACTTCACAATCAAAAACACTAAACAAAATACACCAATAAAAAAGAGAAGCTATGTTTAATACAGAGTATTTTAATGAAAAAACTTCAAACAGTCAAAGAGTAACACAAAGTTGTGAGCACCACTGTGGGTTAGTCCTCCTCTGTGCTCAGGTGCTGACCAGCTGCTTAGACATTTGTTGACTGATTGCCGCCTGGCGCTGCTGTGGGCAAGAGCAGCGCTGTCTCTCTCTCTGCTGGAGAGTCTGTCCAGTCCTAAAGTCTCTGAGGTCATGTGTAGCGTGGTCAT
>NW_018127885.1:782672-824009 GCF_001952655.1 Monopterus albus
ACAGCAGTGAAGTTGTATTGCTGTAGTTTTGTAGCAGTATATCACCTACAGCTCAGACAGTTCAGTATTAGAGTTTCTGGTCAGACCACAGTCAAAAGTCAGCCTCACATTAGAACAGTAGGCCAGACTCCACTTTCAGAAGATTCCCTTTTAAACTTCACTGTGAGCTCACTTAAGAGCAATACAAGGCAGGCTCGATAGTGTCACTGGCCTCAGTGTCATGGCTGACCTGGAAAAGAACCAGACAGTAATTACCTTAATCATTTTTTGTCTCTCAATAATGGTAGCAAAAATAAGTTTTTGGCCCTTCATAAAGTCAAAATGTTACATCAAAATCCATATTTACTTAAAGATCCTATCCATAAATGTTTTAAAGCATATAAAAAAGACACTAGGAAAAATATACTGTATCATCTAGCAGAGTCTTTCCACAAAAAAGTTCAGTCAACCTCTGAAAAGGACCTGAAAACATGTCTGGTCTTTGCCCATCACTGTGAATTCCAAAAATCATGAATACTCAAATACATGCAAACAATTCCTGTTTATCAGGTATAAAAATAGAAAACAGTAGTAGTGATACTGTAAAAAGCAATGTTGTTGGTCAGTCACTGGGTCCCTTCTGTCTTTTCTAAGTCATGATTATGCACATACATTTGCATCCTTAGGCAAACGTGCACGCTGCAGTTCATATGCTGCCACTACAAAGACGGTGATCACATGCCAACACAAGTGGCAATGTGCAAATGGAGTCATTTAAGAACATCTTTTCAGGCAAGCAAATATGGATGAATGAAGGATTTTGAGTAATTAAAACATTTACTTTGCAAATATTTTATGAGGAACAAAATGCACTCAACACACATGCTATGCATGGTGGTGACAAACCCTGGGGGCAAATATAAATTTGTTGGTTTACAAAAGACTCGTACACCTCTTAGTATAGAATAGCTTCAGACATTCATTTTTAATGAAATGTTATAATTTACTTTTTGATTTACTTGATCAGCCAGTCGAGGCAGAAGGCCGCCCACCAAGAGTCAGGTTCTGTCAGAGGTTTCTTCAGTTAAATGTGGTCAACCATTGTGATGTTGTATCACAGAATAAGAGTTTCTCTGATAGGGAAAAAATTCAAATAGTTTGGGATTGAATTGTTCTGGAACAAGATTCAGATTTCAAAGTAAATAAATATTTCTTAGTTAAACATGTATTCCCAATGAGCATTTTCCCGTGTATGTTTTATCTAAGGAATCGACTTGTCCAGCCGATGCAGAAGAGTGAGTGTTAGCAGTTTTGGCCCGACTCAGCTCTCTCTGTTCTTCTTCTCCGTTTTTTGCTCTGTCTCTCTCACCCTCTTGCCTTACACTGTGCTTTACATACCCCAGATGAATCAGATGGTTAAGGAGTGAAGTGAGCATATACACAGTAATCCTTTATTTGCTTGATGAACATATTTGTTTACTCCAGGGTACTCATTCTTCAAGGTAATTACATCCCCTATCTTAACCACTAATTATAGGCTCTGTAGTACAATCAAGGTCTTCAGAGTTAAGTGCACTGAAACTCCTTCTCTGAGATTTCTTTATTTAATTCCCTTCAAGTTATATACTGTATTTGTTCTAATGAACATTATTTCAGAGAGAATTGAACAACATTTGCCTCTAATTTTGCAATAAATACAAATGAGGTCGATACACAACTCCCAAATGTCCTCTCTTCTATCCTCCCATGTCCCGTGAATGTCTCATAAAACTGTTCATCCGGTAAAACTTTGTTGACTAGCAGCTGCTGCGATGAAGCTCAGGCTTGCGGCTTGTAAGCCCGTTCTCACCCAGAGGTCATTGTGGAGGGGAGCTCAGTGGGCCGGCACCGGGCCCTGCTGCGCCGCAAAAGACGAGAGCAGGAGCACCGCTAATCTGAAAACTGAGGGATTAGGCTGCACAGTTATTGTCTGTTTGATGAGGGATTAAATTTGGTTAATCCAGACCTTCATATGGGATTCCTCATTTAAGATAGCAGCACAGTTGATCACAAAGCTTCACCAAGCCTCTCTCGCTCACTCTCGGTCTCTCACCCTTCTTTCTCTTACCGATTAATATTTATTTTGCTCTCTCTCTTGCCTTCCCCGTGTGCATCTCCGCTCTTTATTTACCTGCAATTGTGATCACTTTATATAGGGTCTGAGAATAATGACTGCGATATTTAAATGCTTCTGCTGAACAGTAAAAGTGACAGAAAACACATACTTCAACTAGAAGAATGCAGCTATACTGCAGTTATACCGTTTGTGTAAGACAAATTGAAAATTTCTGTGTAGTACCTATAATAAAGAACATCATGAGAAAATATTTCACAGATTGATTTTGAAGAGAGGTGTGTTTGGGAGAAATCATTAATCAGGCTCTATCATTGATCCAACATCCTTTAGCCAACAAGTTATTTATTTACTATAATTTAGATTTGTTTTGACAAGGACAGACGGTAAGTCACGTCAAGCGTTGCCTTAAAGAGGCTAAAAATGGTTTTGTTAAGTACTTCCAAGTACTGTTTCCTTTTCCAGGCTTGAATTTCTTTGTTGCAAAGGAGTACAAATCATAAGACAAGGCTGCTTACTTTGTGTTTTTCACCAGTTTAAGAAAAATATCCAGAATATAAATAAGCAGAATCAGCTTCAGTGCACGGGAGAATCTGTGTCCTTGCATATTTTCTCAGAGTAAATAATGTTTTTCCTGTTCATAACACTGATTGATGCATGTGAATACATTTTTTTTCCTCAACTTCAAATATTCATGATTCAAATGTGATTTTCCATATACTTCTGTAGGTATAGCTGCTCTCAGGGGAGCACATAAAAGGACAATAACAATATTCTAAGTGCCATTTTGCTGTATCATCACTGTCCTCACTGATGTATTCAGTTTTATTGCAGTTTTCATTCAGTCAATGCAAAAAGAAAGTGGTTTTTAGACAGTTTGCCACTTGCCAATACAAAGGAAAGACCATAAAAGTATATGATCTAATTGATCCGCAGTGAAAATAAATTCCAGTTTTATGCATCCGAGTAGACCCCACACACGAAACAGATGTAGAAATATTTCATAACCTCCCAAAATATGCTTACTAGTGACAAGCAAATAAAGCTACATATGTACATTTAAACAGTTAATAAAACAAAGGCTGTTTAACAATCAGAGTGTGTGGGAGGGCAGGCGAGAGAGACGGGTGAAAGTCAGTATATCATCCATTTATATCTGCACAGCACCTTGTAAAATCCCGAGCATTGTCTTTGCAACATGTGCACCGTTTCCTTCTCGCTGACATCTCCCTCCTCCTCCTCCTCCTCCTCCTCCTCCTCCTTTTTTCACTCAGCTCCAGCACTATTTAGAACAGTTGGCATCATTAATGGGGGGGATTGCCTCTAAATTGGCAACAATGAAAAGACAAATTATGAGTGGCAGAGTGCTGGAAAGAAAGAGAGGGCGGGCGGGAGGATAGAAGGGAAGAATTAGAGTATTTGAATAATTTAGCCCCCTGTGGCTGGTATGACAGGAGTGTTATTCTGAAGGAAGGCCCCGCTGCTACAGAAATGAGAGGTTGTAATGAAACGTAAATGTGCGCATGTGAGTGCATGCACGTAGGCGAAATGTGTGTGTTACTCTTCCTCAGCAGCTCAGTACATTTGATTTGCCCAAGTATTTTTGCACAAAGCAATCAGGCTGGTTATAGCAAGGGCTGGTTTGACATGAGCCCTGAGTGTTTTTCTTTTTGTCAGAAACAGAGAGGCAGTTTGACATGTCAGCAGGGTTTTGTTTGGTACGCTCTACACACACACTTCCTCCAAGCCGTTACCCTATTTACCCATAGAACTTTACATGTGGCAGACTACAGCCTCTATAACTTTAGTGTAACTTTTCTGAAATAATTACAAAAAAAGAACAGTCCATAAACTGTTTCCCCCGAAATGTGGTGCAATCCGTGGAGCATTTGTACTGGACCAGTCAAACAGTTCCTGTCTTCTGAATGTGTGTGAATGTGGGCCCAGTGACAGCTCCGTCCCTCACCTGTCCCCCACAGCGCTATCTAGGGACCCCCTCCTAAGCCTTCTCTGTAGGGAAGAGGGGAGACACCCCAGACACCTCCCCACACTCCACTCCACTTCTGCCTTTGAACACTTCCTCTACTTCAATGGCAACTTGTCTAAAAAAGCTCCTGCACTCCGTTCCTCACACAGCCACTTATAAGAAAGAATTCTCTCTTTCTCTCCTCTCCCACAAGCTCTCCTTCTGCCTGCCTTCTCTCTCTCTGCTGGCACTTGTAATTATCTTATGCCTGGGAGACAGGTTTTAAGCAGAGGTGTCAGGCCAGGTGCTTCCTGACAGCTGGGGATGATTAGGAGAATTCTGGAGTTCTGTCACTGGTCTCCATGGTGCTCCCCACGGCGACCGGGATGCCTTGTTGTCACAGCAACAATAGCTACTCTTAATTTGTTGACGGGGAGAAATTCATCAAGGCCTAGGTGGTTTTGCAACCCTAAACAACAGGCCCTCTTGGGGGGTGGGAAGGCGCACCAAGGGACCAGGGACTGGGCTACTGATGGAGAAACAAAACTTCTGCAGCTCCTCACTTTTCTCACTGCTACATCTCACTTTTAATCCATTGCCTTCTCGCTCACTCCTTAATGCTCTTTCGCTGCTTTTTGTAAAACTATCTGATTCCCAAATTGACCTCCACCCATTTCTCTGCCTTTCTTAATACACAAAACAGGTATTTGCAGAGTACGGACTGAGAGACTTAACACTCATAGTTCATTACTGTCCTGACTCCCCAGTGTCTATAAGAATGCTGTAATGCATGCCTGGTAGTGTGCTGCTCAGAGTACTAACGGCCATGTGTGTAACTCATCCTGTGTTATAACCTGTGCTTCGGGACTACAAGAGGCCAGAGACTTACACACAGACCCACAGGCCTCATAAATGTTGGATTGTAGTCTTTCAGTTGTGACACGCACACACACACACACACACTTTCACTCAGTCTAACGTCTGAACTGCAGGGTTGCTGGGTTACTGTCCCACATCACACAAGCATAGTCTGCAAAGGTGGAGAGAAGGTTGCCTGCTATCTGTTTCAGTGCTACAGTCTTATTTCAAGCAGGTTAATCCAAATAGTACAATAACATTCATCTTGTATTCTGTGTCCTTAGACTTTAAAATGTTAATAATAACAGAATACAGTAGACAGAGATGTAACATGGCCACTGAAAATTGTCACTTCAGAGTGTAAGGTGCACATTTTATGACCAGTACAACCGAACACACATGTGCAGATGTTCGTGGTTCTAAATTAATGTGTCACTAGGTGATGTCACTTTCAGACATGTTTTATTTTTACATAAATCTGGATGTCCAGACAGCTAATGCACAGAAAATATGAGCTGTGGAGAAGTCAGAGAGAGCTAACTACAGTAGGTAGCGTGTCTGTGACAACACATGAATTACTTGATGAATATCTGTAGTCTATTTCAGTTTTTGTCCTAGTTCTTAGTTTTAATCACCACTTCTATAAGGTATGATAACAATGAACTCACATGTAACCCTTTTGCCACCCGGCTCGTTATAGTAAGGGAATAGCTACTTAGTGCATACCCCTCAAAAAAACAAATTGGCAAAAGAGACATTCCAATGTAAGAAACTTTGTCTAGGGTTCAGTATGATCCTCACCTTTAAAACATCAATTGGAGTTTTCCCAGAAATGATATTACTTCAAATAACTCAGAATACGTATGTACTTTGTAACTTGTAACTTATGGACAATTTTTCCAGGGACTGTTTCACAGTGTAGAAACAATAAACACACACACTAAACACAGTTCAAGGTTGTGTATTAATTAAACAAACATATACCACAAACCTGTCGTCTCCCCACGCAGGTGAGTTCTGAATCTCCAGTGGCAACACCGTGTGCTTCCTTGTGACTCTCGACGAGGTAATTAGCACAGACACGATGGAGCTAGCTTTAGCATTAGCTTAGCTTAGCTTTCTCAGTTTCGTCTTTTTTTTTTTTTGAGAACACAGTTCAACTCACTCACTCGCAGTACGAGTTGTTCACAAACTCTTCCGTGATTGACTGGAGCAGGGAACAGTTGTCCAGGCTTGCTGAAGACAGATTATAAGCGCCTTTTCTCTGTCTTGAATCTTTAGTTGACACACACCTTATACGGCCATTGCCGTGACTTGTCCAGTTCTCCTTCGCCCGCTCAGCGCGTCTTCTCTCTTCTTCTTCTCCTTTTTTCGGTTGTCTTCTTTTGTGGTACACTCAAAACATTGCAAAATAATAGAACATGAGATACGAACAATAAATTCCTCAACACCCATATAAAACGGTTATAACACTGTGCAACTGCATATTTCAACCCATCACAACAAACCATGAAATTTCCTAATGATTTATCACGTGATGAGAACAAATACCTTACTGCATCACCATAAAGACAAAATACGCTCTGGTAAACAAAAGAAAACAATACTCTGATTCTGTGGATAATCAGATTACTACACACAAAAATCATTTCTGAGATCATAGAACATGGCAGTTCAGTTTGACTGGGCATAAACCTGAGCAGTACAATCAGACAAGTTGTAAATAAGCCAGTTTGGCCAGATTATCGGAGCCATTTCATTTTGCTGTAAAACTAAAAGTGAGCTCATTCCGCAAACTGGAATGGACAGATCTGGTAACAATTCTGATTTGTATTGGCTTTCTCCTCAGAATACATTTGGTTAACTTGAGGGTTTGTTTAAAACCTGTCTGATTGTCTGACTCTCTATGCTTGTTTCTCTTTTTGATCTCTTCTCAGCTCACAAAGTAGATATCATCAGTTACCTTGGTGGTTTCAGTGATATTACCAAAACTGCAGAAGTAAGACCCACGCTGTAATGAACCGGAACTGTCCTTTAAATCAAACCAATCTGTTCCAGGCAACCTTGGCTCTGTCTGCTGTTTATTTGTCAAACAAACTGTTTGGGGTGAATAGCACTACTCGCTAAACACACACATACACACAAACAGAGAGATGGAGACAGAAAGAGAGAGATTGGTCTGTCCAATTACATCTAAGTGATCAGTAAGAGAGATTTTCAGTGGAAACTCTCCTCAGTTGCCTGTATGATGGACTCAGCAGGGTGAAGGTATACAAAAACACTCACACACGCACGCATATATGTGCTTTGTGGAGGCCCAGGGTGGCGAAGCCAGAGGATCTAATTGAGGGGAGATAATGAGTGAGTTTGGGCCTCCCCGCTGGCACCACCATGGATGCTCTCTCACCTCTCATCACTTCTCCATTCACCGGTAGAGACAAGTTGCTCAACATGCAAAGTGCTGTTGCTATCGATTTGCCATCATGAAAGATCCAAAATGCATATCGATTCAAGGACATCCACATGATGAATTTATCATGTGCTTGGTGCGCTGACTATATCTTAAAGGAGAAGATGAGATGGACATGGAGGAAAACATCACTAATTCTAGTCACTGTTCCTATAAATGGTGCACTTTTAGGGAGAGAGGGTGCACTTTGAGAAGAGGTAAAAAAAAAAGTTAAGAGGGAAAGTTAAGTAAAATGCTGATATCGGCAGGAAGAGGCTTCGTTGCGAGCATTGTTCGTACGCTTTCTTGCAAATACAGAAAAGAGGAATACTAGAGGGGAATAGGAGCTAATTAAAACTAAGATCAAAGCCTCCCTCTAAGTGTTTTTCCTCGACACATCCGGGAAAACTCAAAACACTGCTTTTATTTTTCTGCCACCTCAGATATTTCATTTTGGGGGAAAAAAAGACAAATATAGTGAACTTTCTCTGAGTACATATAGTTAACTAATTATCCCATTGTTTGCTAACATGACCTGCTAACCATAGCAGAGGGTGTCAGTCATGTTTGTTCATTGTGATAATCAGCACTCATTTATGACCTCCCCCCCCACACACGGAACCTTTTCACACCCGAGATGACCTTGGATCCTGATTTAATTTCTCTCATAAATGATCTTGTCTTAATCCAGCACCAAGCAATTAAGAATGGAGACTTTGCCTCCATTAAGATTTAAATTAATTTCAGTGCGATGTGTGTACAGTATGCGTGTACGTCCGGAGCCCGTGGTACTGATAGATCCCCTGTAGCTCTGCAAGGATTACACCCCTAATCTACACTGTCACTCTGAATGAGCCCATAGACACACACTGCACTGAGGGGTGTGAGAGCTGTCAGGTCCTGTTACTGCAGATGGCACAGCTACACACACACGCGTGCACACACACTACACAGACTGTCACCCACAATAGATTCTGACACAGTTTATATACTGTACGTATGGCTCCTATAAGGTTCACTGTCCCTAGAGAGTTTCACCTCATCAGTAACTCCTGGTTACTGTCCCAGATTTGAGAGCTTGGTGATTTGTCTTGCTAACAGTATTAGGTAAGAAAATGAGGGAATGAGTAGAGCTTATATGTGTTCTAAAATTATATATCAATGTGAATGACAAATGTGACATTTTTCACTCGCTGCATGCGCTCCATTCTTCAGGTTTTATGTGGGCTCATCCATTTTGTATGGACAGGTTTTTGAACGGTGTCATCAGTGAGATGAACCTGCAGGAACCGGATACAGAACAACCCAAAATAAGAGTTTATGCCGAGATCTATATGAAAAGTTGTTTCTCTGCCTAA
This sequence comes from Monopterus albus, assembly GCF_001952655.1. Lineage (NCBI taxonomy): Eukaryota > Metazoa > Chordata > Actinopteri > Synbranchiformes > Synbranchidae > Monopterus > Monopterus albus. Next base: position 791,396 of record NW_018127885.1, read on the forward strand.
AATTCCACAAAGCCCAAAAGCAATGAGTGAAAAATATTCATTATCTGAAGAAGGAAACCTGCCTGTCAGTTGAGTGTGCAGAGTTGGCCTTTAGCTTTAGTAATTTAATCAGAGCTCTGGATTGTTCACATTGGTATTATGTGTTTAAGTCAATTTAACGAGCATTGCTAAGGCTCTGTGTTTGACAAGTGTTTAGAGTTTCAGTTTGGGATGATACAGGAGCAGACTGGTAGCTGTGGCTTTGGTCTCATTGTTGTGCTTAACATTTTCCAGAGGGGGGAAAAATAAATAACCAAACAGAGTCTCATTTCACAACCCTGTGTGGCTGATCAATAATACAAATCAAATCGCATATTGACACAGTTTGTCAGGAGTGAAGCTCTGTGTGTTTACACCATAGTAGCCAGAAAACTAAAGACTGGGGGTGTGCCTCAGAAAAATCTATTCCCCCCCCTACAACTTAGAGTACGTTTGGCTAATAAAGCTAAACAACATCTTTGTAAAGTAACCGCCTTGCTGTTTTGTGTATTTTAATTTTGTATGAAATGAATTAGCCTGTTCTGATGCATTGATAGATTACGCATGGCTCATAGGCCAACATTTAATAAGACTGACATGAAACTGTTGACAAACAGCCTACCTGTGCAAGCTGACGAGCAGGGTGGCATGGCTTGGCCTTAAATTATTTCCGGAGACTCCAAAGTGTCTTTTAGTTTCCTGGAACATGATTGATCTATAGTGGGAGTTTATCCTGTTGACTGCTGAGAAAAGACACCCCACAGTGCAACTAACAGGCAAGGCGGTGAAAACACAAGGTGAAGTGTTCACACGTGGGATATGTCTCTAACATCTGGAGAGGGATAGTGACCCCCCCCCCCACAAATGTGTCTGTAACTAAAAGTTTATTCTGCATGTTGCATTTGGGTGGGCCAGCTTCCTCTTTGGCTGTTTGTAATGCATGCATTCTGTACTCCATTTTTCAGACTTCACAAAGCTCCTCCAAAGCCACAAAGTAGATACTCCTATTACACTATGTTAAAAAATGTGAAGTGCTCCTTTACTTTATCAATTGATTTTCTCTGGATTGACTAACCAATCAGCTGTTTCATCACTACAAATGAACTTTCATGGTTAACAGTGAAATTCACTTCGATTCCATTCATCATCCCAAGGCACTTCACATGGACAAAAACCCAACAAATCCCCCTTCAGCCAGCACTTTGTGGCAGTGGGGAGGAAAAACTCCCCTTAATGGAAGAAGCCTCTGACAGACCCTGGCTCTTGGTGGGCGGCCTTCCGCCTCGACCAGCTGGGGTGAGCGGATAGAGGAGAAAGAAAAGAAAAGAAATGCATCAAGACACAAGAAACAATCAAACACTGGGCAGGTTGGTGTGACCAATTACTGCTCCAGAGCCAGGGATAGCTGCAGAAAGGTGCAGGAGACATAGCATTAATAACATGCAATGGTGGCATATAAGTGCACAGGTAGTGATGGGAGGGGAGAGGAGAGGAGCTCAGAGGATCATGATAGCACCCCCATCAGTCTAGGCCTATTGCAGAACAATTAACTATACTCTTTATCATAAAGGAAACTTTTAAGCCTAATCCTAAAGCTAGAGAGGGTGTCTGCCTCGCAAACTGAAACTGGAGGGTAACATAAACATACTATTTCCATCTTTTAAAAATCTAAAAATCAAATTTGAATCATTTGGTGAGTATATTTATTTCTGAAATTTAAAATGGCATCGTCACCCTCACAGAAGCACCACAGTCACTATGAAAACTGCTGCAGTGACAATCTACTACTTATGTGTCCCGTGTTGAAAAGATTCTGCACAATACACAAAATGGAACATTGTCTATTTTCTGATTTATGTCAAGGTTTTAGAAAGGAGCAGTAGTTCTGTGCTACGCCATAATATTGTATTCCAAGCTGCTTCCTGTACACATTCAGAACAACAAATTCTGGTCTCTGATCCAATCAGGTCTACACAGAATAAGTAAAAGTTTCTCAGATCCTTAAAGTAACTGTCTCAGTGAAATCACCACACATATGTTCCAGGGGGAGCTGTAACATCACCATCACTCTATAGGCTTGTAGAGGTCACATTTGTCTTGTGATGCTCTCTGGTCCAATAAAAAGTGGCATTATTACCTGGTCCACTCAGGATTGTAAGTGATTGAGCTGTGCTGTAATGTGACACTGTATTGAGTTAGACCCAGACAGGTCAAGCCAACCCTTCCCTCCTCATCAGCTTCACCAGGCCTTAAAAACAGCCCGCTCACCCCAATCAATGACCCTAATATACATACATTTGCATAGTAACCTAATGGATCTTTACCTTGATCAGACCTGACCAGCACATGAACATTCACCTCTGTATCAAACACTGCATCAACTTTGCTGCAGACTCAGAGCAGATGTCACAACATACTATCAAATAACGTGTAATTTGGTTTCAGCCTTTGTTGAGAAGTAACAAATTTTAGCTGCTGCTTCTCTTTGTGAAACCAAAATTACAGTCATTTATTTATAATTTTATATTATTTCATTTTAAAGGTAGTACATATCTGTCTTGTTATGACACAAAATGCTAAATAAATAAAATACGAAAACTACATCACAATAAACTCTCCTTTCCCTTGGAGTTTACTGTGTAATGTACTTTAACCTAATTGTAGGTTTGTTTCCATGGTTTTACACATTTGCTGTGGCAAGACACAATAATCATTTAAATATGAGGATATTTTCAGATGGCACCATGGTGGAGCAGTGATTAGCTCTGTTGCCTCACAGCAAGAAAGTTCTGGGATCAAGCCCGGGCCGACCCGGGGACTTTCTGTGTTGACCGTGTATATTCTCCCTGTGCCTGCACGGGTTCTCTCCGGGTGCTACAACTTCCTCCCGCAGTTATGTGACCACTTGCACAAGAATGATTTGTTTGAGGACTTTCAGTCAGGATTTAGAGTCCATCATAGTACAGAAACCGCATTGGTGAAAGTCACCAATGATCTTCTTCTAGCCTCGGACAAAGGACTTGTCTCCATACTTGTCCTCTTAGATCTCAGTGCTGCTTTTGACACCATTGATCACAGCATCTTACTGCAGAGACTTGAACATGTTATTGGGATTAAAGGAACTGCGCTAAGTTGGTTCAAATCTTATTTATCAGAAAGATTTCAATTTGTTCATGTTAATGACGAATGTTCCACACAAACTGAAGTTAGTCACGGCGTTCCACAGGGCTCTGTGTTAGGTCCAATTCTCTTCACTTTATACATGCTCCCTTTAGGCAATATTATCAGGAAGCACAACATAAATTTCCATTGCTATGCAAATGATTCTCAGTTATATTTATCTATGAAGCCAAATGAATCAGATCAGCTGGTCAAACTTCAAGCATGACTTAAAGACATAAAGGCCTGGATGACCTGCAACTTCTTACTTCTAAACTGGGGGATTTGTTGGGTTTTCCCTATGTAATAATATTGATAACAGTAAGGTCTAGACCTTACTTTGTAAAGTGTCCTGAGATGACTTTTGTTGTGATTTGGCGCTATACAAATAAAATTTGATTTGATTTGATTTGATTTGGTTGTGTGTCTCTTAGTGTCAGCCCTGTGATGGACTGGCAACCTGTCCAGGGTGTACCCCTCCTCTCACCCGGTCTCAGCTGGGATTGGCTCCAGCCCTCTTCAGGAATAAGTGCTATCGATATTTTCTGACTCACCTGGATGGCATTTATAATGTTGCACTTGGTTATACACACAAAAAGTGATAAAATAATTACGTAAAGAAAATAAAAGAGCAGGTACCAAAATCAGAAAGGTCTGGGGGAGGGGATTTCTGAAGCTGTATGACCATCCCATAAGCACTTCTGATGGAGGATGTCAGCGTCTTCCTGTTTTGCTGATTTACTGTTTTGCTTTTTTACTTTGAGCCCTGATTCAGATTCCATCCATCAGTCCATTTCCTATACCCACTTACTCTTACCTCCTAAAATTGTTTCTGCTTTCTGGTCCATATATCCAAATACAATATGCAGGTTTTACTGCTCCTGCAAAAATATAATGCTTTCTGAAATTGTTTTCACATACATCCAGGATTTTATCTCTACTTCTCTGTCTGTCTGCCTTTCTTCATATTTCTCCATCTTTCTCTGATCTCTAACAAAATAACTATCACGAGAGAGAAAGAGAGAGAAAGGGGGCCAGCTGTGTAAAATCCTGCCAAGTATTCTTCTCAGTGCAACTTAAACGGGTCTGTGGCAGTCCATTTATTTATCAGTGACTAAATTCAATAAAACAGCTCATATATGAAGGAGAGGAAATAGCAGCGGTGTCTCACCAGAGGATTTATCACAGCTGGGAAACTCATTGTGGCTCTTATCTGTCCAATACTGCTTTCTTCTTTCACTGTTGATGACGTACAGCTCTCCCCACATGCACCCACAGTGGCAGTCTGGAAGACAGCTTGGCTGAGAGACAGGACATTGATTGTATATACTGTATAGACAGTCAAATGACCCTTGCAGTGTAACTGCCACAAAAGATACAGAGTATTGTAACAAAAAAAAAATCCCAAAGATTTTGTCGATTTGCTCCAATCTGGCTGAGCCTTTAAGGTATTGTTCGACATTTTGGTAAGTGCACATATTTGTTTTTCCCAAGAATTAAATGAGAGCAGAGAAACGTTATCCTGGTTCTGTCTAAAGCTGACAACCTGATGTACTTTATCTTGTTTAATAGAATAGAATAAAACAACAATTCACAAATGTAATTATGGGTATGTTTAGCTATACCATTATTTAAAGCTGCATTAATGGCAGTTTTGGACTCTGAAGCGTAGCATCATGAGAACAATTATATCAAAGCCCAAATATCTGGTTTCAAAATCTCAAAAGCTTGACATGTGTCTAAGCTGTGATGCTCTTCATCCAACTGATACCAGAAAGATTACTTCAGGGGATTACTTATCTTGTAAACAACTGATTATCCTGTGTAACTCCATTCTAATATCAACACCCCCGATATGCATAAGTAAATTGTGGCTTGTGGCAAACTTGTACGTCACCGCCATGCGGTTGTGTGAAACAGTGCCCTCTCATAAAATGAGTTCTAATGCAACATTTATATAAGATATACACAAATGCAAAGATCCCACACACCAACACGTCACCATCAGCAGGCTGACGCTTACTTGAGTATGGAATTTTGTAATACTGTAATACTAGTTACTTGAATGCATACACATAACCTCATTGAGTGGAAAACCTGAGATGTGTACAGTTAACAATGCAGGAAGCCTTACTGGACACTTGGTGATTAAATGAGCAGGTCAGGGCAACCGCAGTTTCCCTGTCACTCAGCTGATGGCAGATTAGTCGCCTGAGTGGCAGCCATCAACTGCTATTCTGCAGGTAGCACACACACACACACATACACGTACACACACACATACTCACAGATGTCAGCAGGCCTATCTCTGTTGACAGGTGTGGCCACAGGTCTGCCTGTCCAGTCCTACCTCTCCATCCATCTGTCTTCAGGTCCTATATGAACCACATCACACACCAAATCCTGAATCCTGGTATTGCTGTTAGTGCCATGTACTGTACACACAGTATTTTTTTTATTTTCTTATTTTCTTGCCTCAGACAGACAGTCAGGTGGACAAACTGAATGACATTTGGACAGATCTATGAAAGTCCCCAAGGACAGCTGCAGTCAGTCTGATGAGGCACACTCATAGCCCCGTGCAGCCACACACACATATACACAAGATTACCCTAAACTGACCTGGCATAATTTTGCCCAGCAACCTTGTTACTTGCTATGGGAAAGCTACAAATCTACACCTCAGACATGCGATGACCTCACACCATTTTGCAAAAGCAGCCATTATTAGGGACATTTCAGAAAAAGGACCATTAGGACAGAAATGGCCCGGGTTAGGAATAGCCTGGTGCCAGCCATCACATTATCTGTGTCAAATTAGAAGATATTAGATCAGTGGGAACTATCAAACTGTGCTTTTTGTCCTTAAATCTGCGCAGTGTGCATCTGGAGATGGGTCTAGTGAATGTTCATTGATTGACAGTTAACTTAGGTTAAGGTTACTTCCTGCTCAAATAATTCATCTGATTGGCTTAAAGATTAAACTACAGAATGTGCCAGTGAATTCAAAGGTCTATCTGACTCAAGACTATTGGATTATTTTATTTTTTTTTACAGAGTTCACGGCAGGTAAGCAAGATGTGCTAATTGTAGTAATTTGGTAAATGCTTCATACAATCAGGGTAACTGATAGTGAAAGACTGTATTAATCACATCTGAGACAAATGGGATGTGCACAGAAAAGCTAAATGTTGCAAGAGTGAGTCTACGTTTACACATTTAGAGCACATTTTCAGTCATTATTTAAAATAAATTCAGAATCTTGAGACCGAATTGAATTATTTTTTATATACTATACAAGTATACTTGTTGTCATATTTCACTAAAGAAGAGCTGGGTATCTGTGACTTGACCATGGCCAATAAGTCCTGATCAAATGTCAAGGCCTTTAAAAATTTACAGACATACATATGTGTGTATTAGAGCTGTGCATTGCTATATTATACATATTTTATAGCTTAAAAAAGGAATACATTGAAAAAGAAAGTTCCCTTTTTCTGTGGTTGCACTCCCATGGTAGTTTGCACAAACCCCTCAGGCAAAGCTTTATCCCCAAGCTAACATGCTGGAAAGCCTCTGAGTACCCCAATGATCAAAGTCGCCCATTTGTTTGAACACACTGAGACACAGTCATTAGAAATGCATATTACACGACAGCTATTGCATATTAACACGGTCAGGCAGCCAATTAATCATTAGCTCATCAATATCTCATTTGCATGAAATTATTCTCTTTTAAGAGCCTGTGTCTGAGGTGACGGGGTGAGCTCATCGATAATGCTAATGTCCCTGTGGGCCTGGGAGAGGAAGGTGTGGGGGGAGGGAGAAATGGAGAGGGGGGAGACCTTGTTCAAGTGTTCAACTCCAGGTTTAAATACCATATGATGAACGTAAGCCTGTACATCAGCTAGAAGAGTTTTATATCAATGACTTTATGGAACTTCACATGTGCTCAGGTGAAATGATGTCTGCAGATGAAACATGCTTTATACATAACTTGCACACAGACATACACATCTATGCTATTGGCAAGGCCAGAGTAAGTGGAGTGTCTCAAGGTCGCCTAAGGCTCAGGGCTCTTATAGATTGCAGCTACGGTGTGTATGTGGGCTGACCACACCTCAGCGTGTGCGTCAACGTGCGTGTTCTACAGCTGGTAGATGAAAATGGCTACAATGGGAGTGATTTGGTCACCCTTCCCCGAAGAGGAAGGTGAGATGTGCCATGCTTGTTATGCATCAAGACAATGATTCCTTAGGTGGAATACAAAAAGAGAGAAGGAGATGGAAATGCAACCAAGACATCACTTGTTAACTTTGTTTTAAACATGAAACAGAGAGTAATTAACTCCCCATATTTATTTGCACTTTCATACCAGCAAATAAAGTATAAATTAAGTATACAATTATTTATTCTCACTGAAAACGAGGTGGGGGTCCCAAATCATGGACTTGGGATTGTGGTGTCAAACTACATTCAACTTAATAAACTCCATTGGCTGATGAAGACAGTGTAACAGCTTTGAAACCTCCAAGAAAAGCTATGAAGTGGATCCTAAAATGAGATCAGAGTCCCACTGTTCCACCTGTGGTCATTGTAAAAATGGTCATAACATCCATGTTTTATGAATTGACTTTGGATGTTTACAGTTACAGAGCAAGGACTGGGAAAATAACCTGAATAAAAGTGATGACTGAAGGATTTTAGTAAAGCTAATACACAACCATTGTATAATATCTTAAGCCTAATTAGTAGCACATATTATTGTGCTACAAAAGTAAAATTCTTCTGTGTGTAACCCTCACTTCCTGTCCTCCTTCAACAGACTCCACACTTTTTTAAAATCTCCTTTCCATCCCCATCTTCTCTCTAGCTCACAGAGGTGATACAGGGACTCTTAGCTGATTACCAAACATGGAAAGGGTTTCCTAAGTTCAAGACTTTTCATTGATTACTGACCCCTCCTCCCTCTGCTCACTCTCTGCCTCTCCTCTCCTCCTCATTGCCAATTCTCCCATCTCTCCCCACCCTTACCTCTGTTTCCAAGCCCATCCCCTCTTTACCATCACCAGAACCTGCCCGTGTGACCCATGTTAAGTGTGATCAGCGTAACACAACGCAGCCAACTGCTCTAATGGCGCATGTGTCTGCGTGGGAACTTGCTCTGTGTCTGTCTGTTCAAGTGTTTGTGTTTGAGGATACTCTTGAGGCCTAATTAGAACCCTTATAGCTGCAAAGGGAGTGATATAATGGCACTTAATGAAAAATGCCAAATTTCCTCTCCAATAAAAGCAAAATTGATTAATGAAAAGCACTTTCAGATAGAAGAGGTAAAGCGTTGTTGGATATAAAAGATGATGTATTAATCCTCTACCGTTACAGATGGTTCAACCCTCCTGACAACTGCTATTCTGTCGAGACACTGTTAGCATGCATAATTATGTTAATTAAGACATAATTAAGTGCTAATTCTTTAGAGAGTCTCTTTCTTTGGTTATAATTTAAAACAACTCAGCATTTAACACTTCTTAAAGAATTTCACAGCCCCCTGTAATTCATCTGTAGTCCTTGTTTCATTTGCTTTATGCTGTAGACACATGTAGGTCTCCACACTGGTCAAACAATGATGTAAAAAATGGCCATGGTTGAGAGAGAAAGGGGCCTGGAGCGAGAAAGAAAAAGAATGAGAAAATTCAGTGCAGTGGCATGGACACATACAGATAATAAAAATTAAATTATGATAGGCCTTGCTAAAAACTGTGAGAGATACTGTATATTAGGCAGGTTGCAGAATTCTGACATAGCTAACTGGTGAAAAGTTGTATCACTGTCATCGCTTTTAACAGACAGATGTTTTCACTCTCCATTAATGATCACAATGTATTTTTTTTGTGTTTGCGTTTTTACTAGTTCATGTGAGAATTAATTTTGCAGTAGGACGACAGGACATTGTTATGCTGAATTACAGACATATCACAAGTTGTTACAATGTATTGCGTCAGAGATGGATGAAAACTGTGCGACAGTGTTCCAGTATGTGTTCAACACACAAGAATTGAGTCACTCCATCATTAAAGCAAAGCTGTTACAAACTTGACGTGATATCTGTCACTCAGGCCATCATCACAAGTCAGGACTTTTGATCTGTGATGTCACAGTGCAGCTTGCTGATTGGCTGCAGAGCCCAGGAGCTAAAGCTGTTTCATAATGCTGTGTGTTGTATTAGACTGCAAACTGACTGGTGTGTGTTTTGTTTTTAAGAAGACACCCAAAGTGGCATGTTTTTAGAGCCCTGCTGTGCAGTTTCAGCTTTTTTTTTTATTATTGAAAATAACAAAAAAATGATCAAACCAATTTATGCTTCACCAGGTGAAGTATCATATGGATGTTGACATATTCGACTATACACAGAGTTGAACTGGTCAAATGAATCCCAGATTGTATCTTTAAATTTAAACTCTCAACTGAAACCAAATGTTACATAAACAACAGACAGAAAAAAATCTTACAAGAGGAAACAGATGCAATGTGGTGTGGAGATTTTTTACGTTACCTTAAATCAACGACGGCCTGTAACATTGCAGCAGGAGTATGTGCTGATAATGAAGTGTGGCACTAAGTAACTGTGGAGTCCCTGCCAAAGCTTAATTAGAGATTCATCCACTGGTATATATCACAGTTAGTGTGTGTCAACAGGGTGCCATGCATCAGCCGCTGGCAGAAAGGGGTTTATGGCTCAAATTGTGTGTGTGTGTGTGTGTGTGTGTGTGTGTGTGTTTAGCCACATCTAAACATGTGAAACTAAAGACAAATAATTAATGGGAGGTAACACGTTTAGCACCTGTTTCAGTCTATTGTTAATGGAAATCTTGCAGCAAAACCACTGTGTAGGGCCAGTGGGTAACTTCAAGATAAACAAGGGGTCTGAATGTTAGTCTCTGTCCTTCTGTTTGAATTGTTTTTGCCCATATGGTCCTACATTGTTTGATGGTTTACCTCTTTACTCCTTTTGCACAACTACTATCCCAACATTTGTGGTGTATGCAGGTAGAGTGTAAAAATGACTTATCCGGTTAATGTATAGAGGCCATAAAAATGCAACTTAGGTTAGAAATTTTCACTTGAATATAGAGTATGATATAGCTTCACTAAAGCTAGCAGAGTTTATACAGTCAACCTGGGACTCTTTGCTGGGACACAATCTGTTTACAGAGGAACCCCTTATTTAGACTGTGCCCAAGTAATTGAATATGTTCTGAATGCATCTCAAGGAAAACTAACGCAACAAGAACTTGGAGTACCCCTGCCAAGTGGCTGAATGTGTTTGTGAATGGGAGATTTTTGTTTTTTGATTTACACATTAAAACATTTATCAATATGTTTTGCTTTGTCAGTATGGGCTACTGTGTACAGTCTGATGGGTAAAAACGACAATTTTATCCATTTAAAAATAAACCTAGCACACAAAAAGTGAAGGGGTCTGAAAACTTTTCGAAGTCATTGCATGTAAGAGCTTGTTATATGGCACATATCATCCTTTACAGAATGTTTCGTCTGTGTGTGTGTACATGAGGAGTGGGCCCCTGAGATTTGATTATGAACTGGTGAGCACGGTGTCCAGAATATTTGGTGTAGGAAGAAGCACAGAGGTGCCGGTCCAGTGACACTGAAACACAACCCCTGGGACTTGAGCTTATACAGACTCTGTGATGTTACTGGCTGAGACTGGAGTCAGACACACACACACACACACACACACACACACGCACAATTGTATCTTACTATAGGTGTGAGGACACTCAAAGACATAATACATTTCTTAGGCCCTTACCCTAAAATTGCCCAACTTAACCTAACTTTAACCTGAACCCTAAAACTAAGACTTAACCTTAAAAAAGAACTTTGAAGTTGTGAGGACTGGCTTAAATGTCCTCACAATGATTACACTGAAAAAAGGTCCACACAGTGTAATAAAAATGTACACACACACAGGATAATGACAAGGTCCCACTGCAGACAGCACACTGCTCAAACAACACTGAGGACTTGTAAGTCAGTGGCTGACAGCTGAAGGCTTCACAGTTCCAGGGCCTGTGAACTTTTATTTCAACTGTGACCAAAGAAAATATTTAGATTTTAAGGAAAAGGTCAAGTGTTTATTGTCATATGCACAAATAGGAAACGTGTTTCCCTGTACAATGAAATTCTTACTTTGTCGTCCACACAAATGCCACACAATATAAATGAAATACAACGCAGATATATACTGTAGGTAACACAAAATTAAATTCTCAAAAATCTGAGGCACTGTAAAACAGCTGATGAAAGAAGCATAATGAAGAATACAGCAAGAACACAATATAATGAAGAGAGAATGTATGCTACATGGGAGCTGTGTGTGCAAATACTCAGCAGTGAGTGTGCAATTATGCATGTACAAACTGTGTGCGTAAACAGTACAGGCGGAATTATATGAGGTAGTTCCCGAGCCAGCAGTTTAGAAATCTGATGGCAGTTGGACGGAAAGAGTTTTTCAGTCTAGAGGTCCTGCATTTCACACTTCTGAACCTCCAGCTGGAGGGAAGGGGTGTAAACAGTCTGTTCTGTGGGGACTTTGAGGATGGAGGCAGCTTTCCTACGCACACTGCGGTGGTAAATGCTCTGCAGAGAGGGCAGTGGAGTCCTGGTGATCTTCTCCACAGTCTCTACCACTCTCTGCAGGCATTTACAGTCCATAGCAGTAGTGCTGCCATACCAGACAGTGATGCAGCTGGTCAAGATGCTCTCAATGATGCAGCTGTAGAAGTTTCAAAGGATCCTAGGCGACATGCCAAACCTCCTCAGCCTCCTCAGGAAGTACAACCACTGTTGGGCCTTCTTGACCAGCTGTGTGGTGTTAAGTGTCCAAGTGAGGTCCTCACTGATGTGGACACCCAGGTATTTGAAGCTGCTCACCCTCTCCACTTCGAGCCCCTGAATGAACAGTGGCTGATGAGATCTCCTCTCCTTCCTCATTTCCACTATCATCTCCTTCGTCTTGTCTCTGTTGAGGCTGAGATTATTGCCCTTGTACCATGACACCAGAGTTGGCCACCTCCCTCCTGTAGGCTGCTTTGTCCCTGCCAGTGATTCAACCTGTCACTGCAGTGTCATCCGTGAACTTCAGGATGATGTTATCCTCGTGGGAGGCGACACAGTTGTACTGTATGTAGGATTAAAGTGAGCACTTTCTTGTTGTATTGAGTCTATGAGACAATTTGCCATGGTGGCACTCTCATTACCTTCAGCACTATACTAAACATGGTGCAAAGTGAGCAGAGAGTCAGTCAGAAGACTGAAGGAAAAGCAGAGTAGAAAGTAGAATAGTGGCAGTAAGACAGAGAGACTAACTGTGCAGCTTCACTGCTCTGCATTAGCAACACGTGCCTCGACTATGTCATCTAATCTGGCTAATTGAACACTCCAATAATTCTAAAGAGATTATACGCTGACAAAGCGTTACACTTGGTTCAGAGGTAAAGCAGGCCAATGATCTATTTGATTGAAGCTGATTATTCTGTAAATGCATGGTCCAGATGGCTGATAAGATTTATGCTCTTTGTGTGGGGGGAGGTTAAACTAATATTATGTAAAGGAAGTGCCAATAACTTTTGATTAACTAAACATCCATGTAAAAGAAAGCTGGTGTCCACATAAAGCTTTCATGGTTTTAATGAAGCCTGTTCTCATACATTCCTTGCAGGGTGTAACCACTGTCTTAGCTTTGTATTATCTAATCATTCAGAGGTTGTTTGATAAAGCTCACTACTGTGATGAGCCCATCTCTGTCATATTGCTCCATGAAAAAGGATCTTGCAGACAGTTAAGAGACAGGAGTCGAGGGTATATATCTTTTGAACAAACTCTGTGAATTTACTGTCTTGTTAATTCGGTGAACTTTTCTCTTTTTCAGTAACAGAGGGGAGTAAACAGCACAGTACAGAGAAAACAGACAGATGTTTGAGAAGCTGTGGACCAGTGCTAGTGTTTTCCCAGATGATAAGTACATAAGCAGTTTGTTCACAAAATCCCTATATCACCAAGATTTTAGAAGGAAATATTTCACATGCAGATGAATTTCACTATGCCAGTGATGTGATCAAATGCGGAAGCAGGGCATGGAGAAAAATAGATATAAATCTAAAAAAGCACCTTAAGGTTCAGTAGATTTACTGCATATGAATTTGAGCACTTGGCTTCTGCATTGCTTCATGTGCTTGACAATTAGCCTTTGATAAACCTGATAGCAGAGATCTGGTTCTGGTCAGTGTTGAACAAGTCTGTTCACACACGGGAAACACAGTGATATGGAAAATGGAGATGGAAAGAAAGAGTAAGAGGTGACATTTTAAAGATAGGGTTGGTGATCCTGTTAAAACCAGCAGTGGAAGCTTGATTTTGAAAGTAGACACCTGAAGAAATCTCACCCTTCTCTCCAAAACACAACACACACTGCAACTCATACTGGAACGTGCGCTGGCTGACTGCTACTGATTTTAGGAAAATAACAAATGCCACCCAAACAAAACAAAACCAATAATTACATGTCCAACAGAAATATGGTGTCACTTTTCACCCCCTTTTGTTCTTAGTTGTCGCCATCACATCACCGATGTTAATTCTGGGTTTACTTCTTGCAGCATCCATCTTCTTTTTAGTTGTAACTTTCTCGAATACAGTGTTACCCACCCAGATCTGTGGCCCCAAATTGTAGTTGGGGACCTCTGGTTCATGGCTAAGCTGCTTTATCTCTGTCTCATAGCCGGTAACTAGCCTTAGAAGTCCGGGCTCTTCCGGTGGGAAGAAGTGAAGAGGGAGGCTAGCTAACTCCACTGTCTTGGTAACACAAACAGTGCATGTGGCCTTTGATGTCCAGTTAACTGCATTACAATCCCATCTATAGACTTAGAGCGGACTACTGTCTGGCTGCATGTAAAATTAGTCTGTTCCGTGTGGCGGTCTTCTCACACTCATAATGCACACACTGCATGCAGGTCGCTTGTGGGAGACTCTTGGCTCAACACTGAGAGCAAGTGCAGTGTGTAAGGAAATAGATTGACAGGCAGGTAGGCCATCCAATGATTTTACCTGGGGCGAGTAAAATTATTGGTCAGGCTCTATTTCAGCCCTGCTGCTGCCAGAGGTGACAGATTTTTTTTATTTATGTTATCAGTGTATTTAATGTATTCATTGCCATCAGGATGAAAAGAAGGAATCACCACCCCTACCTTTAAAGTGCAGTAATTTTGAGGTTGTCCTGTCATTTCAGGTGGCTTGTGTGTGGCTCTATAGTGCAGCTATGAACTGCTGAAGTGCATTTCTTGTCTGACATTCCACAATATGAGGAGGAGGGTCCAGATTATCCCAAAGTCATTCCAAGTTTACCAAAGCAGGTTGTTTCTACTCTAAAAAGTCACAATCTGTGTTAGTCAACATGATCCAAACTCAGCATTTCGGGGAGTTTTCTGTCAACCTTGCAAAATAAACAGCTCTCTGTAATGCCCCCATTCTTTCACCCCCTCCCCTCTTCCCTTTCTGTCTGCCTCTGTCTCTCTGTCTCTCTCTCCCTGTCATAGTTGCTCATTCGCAGGTTGATGGGAGGCATCAGAAGGGATGAGTAAGAAGCATTTGAGACAAGTCTGTGAGAGACACAGCGTGATATCAGTGGAGAGGTACGTCTCTCTCAGAGCCATCTCTGGCCATGTCCACAACTGGGAAACAACAGATGATGCAGCAGAAAGGATAACCCAGGCAAACACCCAGGGGCAGGATGTTAATGTGGCGAGGTTACCGTAGAATGAGAGTACACAGAGGGGTCACCAGGCCAAGTGCGAGCCGGCTCTCCTGCTCATGTCCCATTATTTAAACACACACGCACATGCCATTCTCTTTCTTCCCAATCATTCTCTACATGTAGAGCCTTGTCAACTAGCTCCGGACTGACACATTCTGACCGACTGCTCTTTTTGACTTTGTGTATGTGTTTTTGTGTACATGTGTTGTGCTCAAAGAGTGGGAGGGGTGTGGCTCTCTGTTCCTGGTGTCTGAAGGCTCTGATTTTTGTGGCAGGGCTGTCAGATCTCCATTCCCTCCACACCAGATCAATGCCAGCGCCAAGCAAGTGGCAGCGCCTGATGAGAGCCACCAGCCCTGCTGACGGGTGCCTGCTACGACAGGGAATATGTTCTTCCAAATAGCAAGCTGGTAGCAACTGAGTGACACACACAAAGAGAGGCACTACAGAGGAAGTTTGGTTCCTTCGCTGCACAGGGATGAAGAATCCTTGAGGTCTGAATGTTGCAATGTCAACATACAGTAAATACCATATGTGCACAGTGTGGTTTGGAGATGTTAATTATATTTTTAAAAAATTGATTACTGATTATCTTTATAAATCTGTTTTCAACAAGTATAAAACCTATTTGTCCTTTTTTAATCTTTAGTAGCTGATTTCTAGCCAGCTGTTTGGTGTTTCTGACAAACTGCATCTTCAAATTTAGCTTGAATTCATTGACATACAATTCATATATTATTTCCCAGTATGCAAGTGGTGATTAAATATTTGTGAATAGATGGATAATGAATGGAAATATTTCAAAATATTTCAGAGACAAACTGTTTGGATTCATTCTCAGTAATAAAATATTTACATGTGACTGTGATGAAGTGGAGTAAACTTCAAGCCTACAGATCTATTGAATGATGAATTTGACTAATGCATGCTAACATGCATGCAACAAACAGCACACCAACTGATTTTTAATATGCCACTGTCATTATTTAAGTAAATGAACAGTAACACTTGCTCCTTCAAAGTAGTTTGGTCCGATGGAATGAAGTCAGTGCAATAAATTTCACTGAAATCATTTTTCACCAAAAGCCAGATGCAGAGGATGGGTATGGGGACAGCAACAGAGCGATGCATTTAATGCACAGCATCAAAGCCATAACACTAAGTAGGTGCTGCCCACTTAAATCTTTACATTCTTCATTCACTCATTAGCTCACCAAACACGGCAGTCCCCATAGGCGAGTAATGAATAATCATTAGCAGAAGGTCCACAAATTATTGATGTAAAATAAGCAATGATTCTTTTTTTGTTTTGCAATTTATTGCCATTAACAAGTAACTTGCAATCCAATAAATGTCAGCATGGCTTTCAGTTAATTAAAGGGAAAGATATTATACAGTAATGCAGGGTGGCGTTTATATCTCGATTTCCACAGACTGCAATTTACTGCTGGGCCTTTATTTGAAGGGACCCACAAATAATGGCTATTAAGCCGTCAGGGGATGGACAGGGGACCACATTAATGAAATTAGATAAGGTGGAATGGTGATCTACACAGCCTGGACTCTGGGTACACATACAGACACACAAACCCACACAGACATGTATGCACACTGTACACAAGCCTGACACATTAGGACTGCATGTTGTTAAGTTTCCTTTTTCATTTTGCATTTCTCCTTTCCTGCCTTCACCTCTTCTGCACTTTGTCCGAGCACCAACCGGAGCTCAGTTAGGTGTTCGACATGAGGGCCTGTCACCTCATCAGGGAAACTTTCCCCTGTTTGTCCTGAGCATTCTAGGCAGCCAGTCAGTCCATCAACCCAGCCATCACCACTGGCAGCACACACACACACACACACAGGCGCGTACACTGACAAACACGTCCACATCTTCCCCGCTAACAGGGAGGTGTCACTCGGGGAGGCAGCTGTAGTTGCTGCTGTGACGGCTCTCCTCAAATCAGAGACCCTCGTCCCTGTCAACAGCAACCTGGCCCTGAGGCTACCACTGTCACACTGTCCCCCCCGCCCCTCCACCCCCACCGAACACACTAATATACACACTGACTCGGGGGAGGAAGAAGAGGAGATGGAGGAGGAGGTGGCTATGTCCTATCTGAAGAGTTGATTTCCACTAGAGCAGGTGAGCAGGGTGAGGGAGAAGGGAAGAGGAGAAGAACAGGGAAAAAGGGGAGAAGAAAGGAAAAAAGGAAGGAGTGAGGAATATGTGTTTCAGTTAGAACAGCGGGTCTGATTTCTTTCCTGACAGAGAGGCCCAATTATTAGCTGTGACAGTTTAGGGAAATTGGGCGTAAGTGTGATGGGACAGATAGGAGTCGAACGCATGGGGGAACTAGTAACTTCAACAGATGCCCAAGTCAGGTCGAAATCCTGCTGCTGGATTCAGCTCACCCAGTTTCATGCATAACAATGTAACAGCCTTAATACTTCCTTGTTTTCTGGCTTTGTTTTGTTCTCGTCCTCTCTGTCTTGCACCTCTCTTTGTGTGCATGTGTATATGAATGACTTAGGCTGTATTTATGCTGGCAGCAAACATAAGAGGCTCTCTGTGCAATTGGACAAGGTGCCGATATCTCAGTCATGTGACAGTGACTTCCTGTCTGTATGTCAGACAGCAGCTGAAGGCTTGTCAATACATGCTCGTGCTCACATCCTTTCCCATCACCTCAAACACAAACTCACACAGCCAGAGGAGAACTGCGAAAAACACTTATCTCTTCCTACACTGCATGTCATGCTTCTTCTGTGGGAAGGAACGAGAACTTTTGACTATGACAGTTACTGTTTTTACAAACAAAAACTATAATTGTTCAGTTGATATTGATTATGAACACTGGAGGAGCCAAGGTCAGGAGGTGAATTTGTCTCTATCACAGAGAAGTCCTACCCCTAAACACTGTGGTATTAACTGTTTGCTTTTTTAAAATCCTTTATTTTATACATGTTTAACAAGACATAGACGATGTACATTTTCTTTCTATCCCATCTTCAAATCCAGTTTTGCGTTTTGGCTCCTCTGCCAAACTGGGACCCAGACTGGAGGCTGTTTCAAAAGACAACACTGCCCTCCTATGGCTGAAAGATGTTATTAAAATATAACATCCACGCTATCTCAGTGCATGAGTAGAAATTAAGGATTGTGAAAGTCATCCAAAACAAGTGTAAAATGCATTTTTGTGATCAGATGTAAATATCCAAATATGTTTTTTTTATTTGTTTTTACAACTTTCTACTTTTTCATTGATATACACAATGAAAAGCCAAGAGTTACAGTTTGTGAAGTGATATATGCCCATTAAACACCACTCACACACTTGCACAAACACAGAAAATGATCCAGTGATCCATAATCCAGCTAAATCCCAGTCTATGTGTGTAGCATCAAGTGTGCTTGATAGATGTTCATTGCTGTGACTACAACCCATCCAGTCTCTGCTTCACATTTGTCATTGATCACAGCCAAGCCCCCACTGGCAGGTCTAATTCATTTACGGACTTGTCATTCCACATCATTGATTAAGTTGTCCTTCATCCCAGCTTTAATTATATGCAAAGATAAAAGATTTTTTCATTATTGTGTTTAATCTAATGAAAGGCCTTGTGCTACAGCAGGGGCTGGTTCAGAGGTCCAGACTGTTGACCTTGGAGGGCACAGCAAAGGGATGAATGTTTTAATTAGAGCAAACGGCTTTGGGAGGAAGAGCCTTAAGCTGTCTGTTAGGCTAGAGGGTGGGATAGGTTGGCATTGAACAATTTAATAGATCTCCATAGGTCACTGGTTCTCACCTCTATTGACTCCAGCTCAAATCTTATCACTGTTTAGCGGACGGCAAAAAATATGTCTTAAAAAGGTTTTTAATTCAGCCTTCACTCTTTTTTTGTTGACACTCATCCAGTGATTTGTTTATTCTGCTTTGATTCGTGATGTTTGGGGAATAACAGGAGTATTCTAAGAATTCCAAATAGTGTAATTATTTCATTTAATTTTGTTCAAATAATTTTCCCTTACAGAACTTTGAATCTGAGACCAAATATCTTATTAAGATTAGCTTCCTGTCTACAGATTCCTCTGTAGACAGGAAGGCTGAGCAGATGTAACTGACAGGCTACGCCACTAGAGGGCAGTACTGCCTCATCTGAGCCATTGTGGTGACAATACTGTTCCTTCTCAGGAGGGGGCAGTTTGCTGATACTTTAAACTTTATAATAGTAAAAATAGTGACACTCCCAGAATAATTAGAAATTGACAGAACACAACAGACCAGTCTGATATGTTATCTTAACTTTGAGTGACAAAATTTAATCAAAGCTGCCTTGATATTAAGCCAAATTTATCAATTAATGATTCATATATTACCACAATTTAAATAAATTCTTTCTTTCTTTCTATTATGTTAGATCACTAGCAATTCCTTTTAATTTCTGGTAATAAAAATTAAAGGTTTTTGTGTGAAGACCATCAATATCAGTCTTGTCAAATAATTGTCATCATCTTTATTGGCATTTCAACAGGAGCAGGATTATTACAATACTCTTTTTCATCTGAAATAATATACTAGCAAATATAAAATGAAAATGCAATACAAGTCAAATAAGTTTGTACAGTAATAATACGAATGTTTCCTGGCTTGAAATGTAAAAAAAAAAACTTCATTTACAAGGCAGCACACAAAAACAGGCCACTCTAGGAAATACATTACCACAATTATTAACAATCAAACGAAAACAAAAGGCTTGATAATGACACTTAGGAGCAGCTACAACCTCATGTCACACTCTCTACATGTGTTCCTTTGGCAAGTCATGTACAATAACAGATTGCTTTTCTCAGATGTAGCTGATAAGTCTAAGGCAAGATCCCATTTCTCATGTGACAAGTCCAAAGAGCACAACTGGAAAGATTTTGAAAATCAAAACTATTCATTCCCCAATAAAAGGAGAAGACAGCAGAGATGAAAATGGTAAAGATCACATAGATAGTCTTGTGGATTAGATTTCATTCTACTATATTCTCACACTTTACAGAGAAATCCAAATCCACAGTGCATCAATAGTCAAAACACATTGTTTCACTGTAACTGTAAGATATATATCTTTTTATCAAGCCCTGTAACCTGAAAATTACAACTATTACAAGTAAACAAGACAAAATGTGATCATCGTTTCTCTCTCTCCAGCCATTAAGAGTATCTCACAAAGACTTAGGAGCATGTTTCCATTCATTATCCATGTATTCACAACTCAGACTCATTCCGCTCCATTTGGTATATAACCGTTAGTGGTCCATTTCAGCATCAGACTCATGACTCACTGTAAACACAAATTATCCTCCTCCAGCTTCCACTGGATGTCATCAGGCATTCACCTCCTCATCTTTACTATCTCATTCATACATGGATTCAGCCAGGCCTGTCCTCTTGAAGGTCTCAGCCACCTGTCTGGAATGTTGCATCTTAGCTGACAGCGCCTCTAGAATGTCATTCTGGTCCACAGCAGTTGCTGTCCTGTAAATGAAAGTCCCCATTGTCTCCAGACCGCGCATACCTAGATTTACCCCACAGCCTGATGGATGAAGAGGAAAGGCAACATAGATGTCATACACATAAACACAAAATAAAATCTCAGTAATGCATAACACATATCTCTGATAAGCATACTGTTCTTCATTTTGCAAACAAATAATAAACTGTAGCCTTGAAGTAACAGTTATTGCCCAAATGAAAAGAACACAGCAACACATAAACATTGAGCAGGGCTGAGTCTAAACCAGCTGAAAAGGTCACAGTATGCAGTAATCAGTCATACACCATCAACTCGCACATATTGCACCCATAAACAATGGTAAATCACTAAAAGCATAAATAATAATAATAAAAAAGAATAACTGATCTTTGAATCTCCTTTTCTTTACATCTCACTTTTTTTTTTTTTTTACTTTGTCTCATTTATTCCAAGGGCCCTCTCAACAGGCTTCTATGATGTTACGTCTCGGCTTCAGCGGTACTTTGAGAATGGACAGTAACTGGTGTTTTATTACCACATGTACCTGTGTCAAAGTTGAGGACACGTGCTGCCTCCCCCTCCACAGTGACTGCCACGTTGTCCCCTTCAATGTAAGCTGCGCTGATGCGTCTGTGTGACAACTGAATCTCAAAGAGACGGCGGCTGCACTGCATGTGGTGGAGCGTCACATCACTGAGACGAGGCTCTATGTCAGTCTTATAGGCATTGAATGACTGGTGGAAAATGTTCTTCATGATCTGGGTGACACAACAGAAACATTTATTTTCTCATTATTTACAGCAATAGCGAAGGTCATTTCCCCAAATTTGGGCCTTGTCATGAATTCGCTCGCTTATTCAGCTCTTTAAAAAATATTTACACACATGTATGTATGTATGAAGGCTGTAATAACCACCCAACATCCTGAGAACAAGGTGTACCATAGTTTAATTAGTTTAAAAGAATAAAGTATGATTTTAGAAACTTCTTGGGCCATGGCTGCTGAGGTCCTATGCACCACATTGTGCAAAACACCTGAAACAGCCCTGACATTTGATGACGTAGGCAAAGCATCTAAGGAAAGTAGTTATTTATACTGTTTTAAAATTATGTAATGGTGGGTATTTGATGTGAGCCTGCACACTGTGCTATCTCTTGTGCTCCTGGAGTGGACAATATGATGGTGAGACAGCGCTGAATAAATATATAGAATGAATTTTGATTTGATTTGGCTTTTACAAGACAGTTTATGAAAGAATTATCACTCGCTACAAGCGTAAATAGCACTTCTGGATTTAATCTTCATGACAACGTGGCTCTGACGTATGGTTATGGAGTGAAATTAAATGTGTGTGAGGCATCGAGATTTATAGTCGTTCCTCTCACACTTAATTTCTACTGTCTGACAGGTTCTCACATTCTCCGGTCAAGTTTTTTTTAAAAGTACATGTCACAACCTGTGTGTGGGAAGTGACATACACCGCTTTCAGGTCCTGTTTTGTGCATACGCCACGTTTATAAATGAGACCCTGGGTCTCTAAGGTAACATGTTTGTTGCAGCTTTTCCTCTATCTAGTGTGTAGCAAAGCACATGTAAATTTTACAGTCTGAACTGACTCATATAAAAGACTACTGCCATTTTGTGTTGATGCATGAACTCTGAAGGTTGAAAATCTGTCTGGTGATTGCTGTGTTGCCTTCTCCTTGATTCTATACTAGCTGTGAGTACTGAGTGACAAGCCCGTCTCCGCTTCTCTTGCTTTTTATCTCCGCTCAACTCTGACTTCTTCGACCCATACTTGCACAGTCATTTGTTACCAAGTAACAGTGCATCTGAATGCCTCCCACGTAGCAACAAGCGCTCCAAGGATGGTCTTGCCACTTACCTGAGTGTACTACACCACATGTTGTGGATACAGGGGATGCATGGTCAGAGCAGTGCTTAACAGGAAAACGTAATTGTTTAAATAAGATGGTGCTTGAGACTCTTCTCACAACTTATTGAGCACAGGAAGAAAAAAACCTACTCCCCATTTATTCACAGCAGGGTACAGATGGCCTCTACACACAATCATATACACCCTGGTGAGATTTACCCCCGCCACCCCTTTCTTCATCTTGTGCTCACTCTGGCTCAGACACACTATAACACTCAAGTGCATCCATAGACTTAAGCACTCACACAAACCTATACAGACACTAATGGACTCCTACAATAGAGTAGTCAAAGGCCATTTGCTAAATGGAAGGTGAGGAATAAGTAGGCAGGCAATGCTGCCTACTTAGGCCAGTTTGTCTTTGCCTTGCAGTAACATGCAAATACAGCTTCATATTCTTCACACCCTCAGGTGTAAGCAGCTAAATACGTTTTGTAAAAGATTTTATCAAATGGGAACAAGTCTCACTGAGGAGTTGGCTGTGTGCCTGAGGAAGCGAACCATCTTGGTGTCAGAAGCAGGGCAGATGAGGGCCATGTAGCGGTTTCTGAAGGTACCATAGATCTTCAGGTGGAAGCCAGGTTTGGTTGGTGGGTTTCGGTGCTCTCTGAGGGCCTCCACTCCATAAGCAGACAGGTCAAAATAGAGGCTGTGCGCACGGATCTCAGGAGTGGGCACCTGTAGTTCAGGGAGAGAGAGAGGAGACACCAGATCAAATCATCTATCCATCCATCCATTCATTATCTATACCACTTATTCCTGATCAAATCATTAAAGATGTAATAAAATATACAAGGTACGGCTATGAGATTAGTGTTTGATATCATCATTTTAGCATTGTGAATATATCTACACATTACTGTATGATGTGTATGCATTGAAAAGGCAGAACATGGCCTATACACTATCTCTGCCTGTGGAGCTGTTGTCACTTTAGTGGACATTAAGAACAGCTTGATTTTTCTGGCACTGATTCCTTGTTTTCCCTCAAGCCAGAAGTGATCAATTTCATTTTCAATGATATAAACCAGCCAAGTGGGATCAAACAGAATTTAGTGTAGCCAAGGGAAATATCAAGAGAACAGAGCAGCAACTGGGAATGGGTGGGGGCTGCGAGTGCAGCAAGTCATATCCTGGGAGGTAAATTAAATCACTACAGGAAACAGTCAGGGAGAGAAAGGGGCCACTAAAAGGCAGCTATACAGCCACCAAAGGGAACATAATATGAATAGTTATGGTGACATAAAACTGCAAAGAAGACTTTGCTTGTGTTCACCACTGGTCAGATCAGGAAGCTTTTCACCTCAACCTGTTTATTTGTTACCACACATGAACCCCCCCTGTTGTACAGACTATCACTGTATAATCATAAAAAAAAAAAAACCTGTTGTCTACTCCCACAGATTTGACTAATATCTTGTGATCTGTGCAGCACGAGGAGCAGGCTACTGCTGTAAATATCATTTGTCTGTGTTGTGTATGTCTCCACCTCAGTGGACCAGCAGAGATGTGATATTTGTTTGTTGATCTCTGAGCAATACGTCTGCCTGAATAAGTCCACAAAGGCTTGCTGTCTGTGCTACTATTACAGATTTCTTGGCTCATTTTCAGTTTTTAACATCTTAATCTGCAGCTGCTATAACATTACATCCTCAAATATACAATGAATTAAGTCAATTTTGGGAGCATGTTTAGAAGTTAACAGTTAGTGGTAGGGGTCCACATGTATCTATTCAGTCTTTCGTGAGTCTCAACATCACTGAGTCACTATTGAAGAAGCCATTTGCTCATATAATGACAGGTGACCTTTGATGCACCATGTGAAAGGCACTGCAGCTGATGCTTTGATATCTTGATTCATGGTCACCTGGGAGGGAACAGATTATGCATCTCTCCATGGGGGTGTAATAAATTGAAAGCTTTATCATCACTATCACCTGCCTCCATCAAAACAACAGCAGCTTTTATCAAATTTGATGAATAAATCAAAACAGGGCCATTGTTGGTGCTGATTAAATTCAGCAGTCTGTTGAGATCTGGCTGTTTATGTTGTATAGGAGTCAAATATTGTGTTCAGCTGATACTGGCATGTCCACATCACTGTTTGCTCAAATCAGCTCTATGAGGCCTTCATTCTTTACACAAACAGCAAACCTTTTGGTTATTGCCTTACTGTGTGCACATAAGTAAATGCATTCATCAGTGTACATATATATTCATGTGCTGTATGTGTATACAGATCATGTGTAAATATTTGTGTGTATCCACACTGATCAGCCACAACATTAAAACCAGTGGCAGTTGAAGTGAATAACATTGATTATCTTGTTACAATGGCACATGTCAAAGGGTGGATACTGTATGTTAGGCAGCAAGTGAACAGTCACTTCTCAAAGCTGATGTGCTGGAAGCAGGAAAAACTGGCAAGTGTAAGGATCCGAGTGACTTTGACAAGGGCCAAACTGTGATGGCTGGTGACTGGGTCAGAGTATCTCCCACACTGCAGGTCTTGTTGGGTGTTCCTGGTCTGCAGTGATTAGTTCCTACCAAAAATAGTCTAAGGAAGGACAAACAGTGAACTGGGGCCCAAAGATCACTGATGTGCATGGGGAGTGAGGCCTAGCCCATGTTGTCCAGTCCCACAAAAGAGCTGAGGTAAGTCTCCAGGAAATGAATGTAATTCACTGTAAAATCCCACAAAAAAATAAAAACAAATGTGTGTGTGTGTGTGTGTGTGCTGACCTGTCTCTGGTCTAGTCTCTCTATGGTTGCATTAGCTCCATAGGCATGGCAGGACTCCATGGTGTAGTCAGAGCTGATGCCCAGCACCGAGCAGGAGTCGCCACATGACCCATCAGCAACCACAATCACACGTGGCCAGTCACTGTGCGGGATGCGGTGCAGGTATTCTTCTGTGAACTAAAACAATGAGAGAAAAGCAAAAATTTATAGTATAGTTTGGTATAAAGCTCATTTGCATAGCTTCATATTGAACAGTGGTCACCATATTAACAGAAGGGGTAAGTAAACATGACACACTGAGCTTTGCCTGTTATTAGGTGTTTTGTGAAATAAGGGTCTAGTTGCAAAATATATCTTATTCTGTGCTTTTATGCACATGTATGTAGGCCCAATAAACCACTGTCAAATTTAAAAGACTTTTTTCTTTTTTACAGGATACTGAAGCACTGATAGGCTGGAGTAAAAAAGAAAAGTAATCAAGGAGTGTCCTGTTTCAATGTAGGGACAATGGTGAACCTCGCTGTGACTCTAAAGGAAACTGAAGTTTGTTGTGATCAAAGACCTTGTTGACCTTGCCTTGGTGAATCACTGGAAAGGAGGGAGGATGGCAGCAGCTAACAGGAACAAGAATGGATCTAAGGAGAGAAAAGAGCTGCCGGCTAGAGCTACAGGAGAGTAACAGCACAACAGTATACAACATAGATAGTTATTTTTCTTGATGAGTAGTCACCACTACTGTCAGACCTCCTGATGGAGGGGAGGCTCACACCAGCCTTGACCTACTGTTCAGGGAGGATCAGATTTTGACAGCAAGATGAGGTCGTATGAGAAGTGAAGTCTCTTACAAAGTCATCAAATATTATTTCCAGTCCATTGACAATTATTGATCCATTTACATAAGTGTCATTTAAAGAGGAAACTGCAGTTGTATATCATGTGGCTTGAGTATGAAGCCCTACAACTCTTGCACATTATTGTAGAGTGGTCTGAGGTGCGACTGTAAGATGGTACCGTCATGCCAAAGTGTAATTTGAAATCAGTGAGGAGGCTATACCTTGGTTCCCAGGTGCACCTTGACGTCCACTTTCTGTTTCTTCTGCTCCAGGATACTCAGCAGGTACTCCTGAAACACACCTATCCTGGTGAAGAAATGCTCATTGTGCCAGCAGCCCTCCATGTTATCAAAGTCCACCCCGAGTCCCAGCAGAAACTTCACACTGCGAGGATCTAGGGCGATCTGCTGGGGCCGACAGAGCAGGGCAGTCCGGTACCTCTCATCCAGCACGGTCAGCTTCAGCACCTTCCCGGATCGGACAGCGACCAGCGCTGCTGTCAGCCCCACGGGTCCCGACCCCACGATGAGCATCGAGATCCTGGCCCGCCACTGTCTGATGCCGTCCAGGCTCACTTTCACCACCACATACACGGCCACGGCCACCAAAGTGCTCAGGGCAGTGTCATAAGCTAGAGCGCGATACTTCTCCGTGTTGCCCCCGATACCGCCAACTCCAGCACTGCCTGCCTGCAACCCGTCCATACCGCCAGCAAGAATGATACTGTAGCGTTTTGTGCAATGGACGGTGTACGCCAGCAGCTGTATCCTCCCTTATCACTTTGCTGAATGTCGTCTCACCATCGATACATTCACTGTACTGAAAGAGAGAAACAGGCTTTAAGCACACAGCCAGACCAGTTGGAGCACATGCGTCTTCTCCGCTCCCTCCGCTGCAAGTTGAGCCGTGGCAACACACTAGACTTGCTCTCTCTCTCTTTCTCTCTCTCTCTCTCTCTCTCTCTCTCACTCTCACACACACACACACACACACACACACACACACACACACACACACACATTTGTTTGCATTCCTCCGAGGAACGCAATGACATTCATTCTTGAAGGCTCACCCCTAACCTTAACCACCTTAACCTCAGCCTAACCTTAAAACCAAGTTGTCACCCTAAAGTTCAGTGTTTGAAGGCTGAGTCCTCAGTTAATACTAGGCACGCACACGCAAACACACACACACACACCCCAGCCTGAGGAAAGGTGTGTCCAGAAAGCATTAGCACAAAACAGGAAGTTTAACTCTTAGCAGCAGCATATGCATAAAAGTTGAAATCATAGCCTATTTCTCACAGTGCCAGGACTTCATAAAGTCAGTGAATGTGGGCATGGGATTGCCCCTAAGATCCATTAAATCCTTAACTGCAAACTGCAGCGGGCGGACTGTGCTTTGGTTTTATTCTGAGAACATATTGATTTACTGTTACTAAAATAAAAGAGGCTTCAATTCTCTCTCTCTCATACACACACACAAACAAATGTTTGTCTCACTATAGTTGTGTGGACACTCATAGCATAACATAACATAACATAACACACGACCCTTAGCCATTACAACTAAATGCGTAAACCTGACCCTCAGCTTGTGTGTGGCTTCAGTTTGACTCCTGACCTTCAGCTTGTGTGTGGCTTCAGTTTGACTCTTCGCTAATCTCAGAGACACTTCACCATGGTGACAGCTCTGCACAGGACAAGGCCAGTTTATCACATGAAGACATAGTGGTGCTGTCGCTGACAGCAGATTGTTAAGGTACACCAGAAGTAGCAGCACAAAGATGACGGTGCAGTATACATCTTTTAAAAAATATGTTTATAGCATATTTCTGCACTGTGATGGCTAAATGACCTCACCAGTTCTCTCCTGTCATTTCTGTCCCTTCACATAATTGAAGCAGATAAATAAATGAATACACTTCTCATTACTTATGATCAGCATTTGGTGTCATATTCCCTCATCATTCTCCTCTTCTCTGCTACCACCTCTAAACATCCCCATCGGTTTAGCATTTATAATGTTCTATTCTTTAAGCCCCATTTTAGCTCTGCCAATAAAATGAGCAGGTGAAGGTCGTGATGACATCAATTTACCAGAGTGACTCCTGATATAAGTCAGAACTTTAACAGGCAACTGACAGGGAAGTTCATTTGGTGTATTGTCTCTGTGTCTACATCTATGAAAGAAAAGTATGCAAATTGATAAATCCATTTAAATTGCCAGGGATCCAGAGAGAGAGAAAGATAAACAAACACATACAAAGAGAGAGAGGGAGCCATATTGACGTGATACACTATGCCTCCACCGGTAATTGGTTTCCACCTCTGCTGATGTGCCTGGCAACAATCATACTGTCCAGTCAGTCCACATGAAAAAAGAAATGAAGCTCTAATTACAGTTAAGACCTGCAAGCTGGCAGGTAACTGTGAAATGGTCACCTGGAAACAAAATGATGAGCTGAAATCTTCTGTAGTGGTGCGCTGATAGAACTCAACAGTTGTCTTGGGTAAAGACATGCTTTCAAGTTAAAACATAAAAGCCCAATATTCCCTGAACATACTGCAGGCACAAAACATACCTTACTTTTTAGTTTAATTAGCATAATTAGCTGAGTAGCTCACGTAGTTCAAGTTCTTCCTGATGTAATGTACTAAATTAAATATAATGAAATGACACACCAGGAAACAAGCATCTAAACATTTTTTTTCTTTGATTTCCACATTGGCATGCTAATATATGCCGTTACAAAGGGGCAATGGAGATAACCCTTTCAGAATTTGAATGTGTTAATGACAGTGAGCGAGTCCCTCACACGTCTTATTGTGACACAGTGCGATACCTGTACAGCAGGAGCACAGAGAGCAGTTTTTAAAACCAGTTTGCTCACATCTTACAGCCAGTAATGCAGCTAAACATAGCTCCAGGGGCCCCCACACAATGGGTACCAACCCTCAGGAAGCTTAGGCAGTATTAAATCAGCATAGTCACACAATGGGTCCAAAGAACAGGATGAGAATACATATTAGTTTGCAATCTTTACAACATCTTTGAATGTTTTGCACAAGTTGGTGAAAAGTGAAATGGAGAGTTTTCTTCTCAGAAATCCATCTTTACCTAAATGGTCTTACTGTACAATTTCTCCCCCACTCTGCTTCTTCTAAGCCAGACATGTTATTGTTACTGCTCAGTGTCAGCGTGTGATCAGCACTCATGAGTCTGCCCTTGTATCACAGAAGGGTTTTCATGCCATGACAAACACTGTCGTGCTAATAATAGTTTCATTTGTTTTATTCATTCCCTTTCAAAATTGTGTTACTATGCACCTGAATAATTTTAATGATTCTTGCGTTTTTATTGTTTAGAAATGTAATTTAGTTCCTCTTTAAACTCTGGGATGTCCACCTGACACATTGCTGGTCTGGGAGACAACAGACCTCATGCATACCCCCAGGTATGACAACATACAGAAGTTTCTTATTAAATTACAGTTTATGTAAATAAAGTTTAAGCAAGTATTTTCCATTGAACCATTGTTTAAAGGCTTGGCAAAGAAAATGTTAACAGCTGACAGTGACAACAGATCAGAGTGGACAAAAGTCAAAATATTTAGCTTACATTATTTCGAGGACAGACAGAGAAATGCTTCCATGGGTGTATGAATGTAATGACTTCTGGACAGGTTATTTCATTTGTAATGCAATTCTTTCCTGTGGGCTAGATGCAGAGCTGAAAGTGGCAGATTTCAGAGGAAAATCCAGCACCAGCTGACAGTATGTGCTCTGCCAACTGCCGACCTGTCCAGCTGGGTCTCAAATAGTGACGTGTTGAGAGCTGACAGACCGAAACTGTGCTGACGTGAGTTCAGGCAGCCGAGAACACACCATGAGTGCAAGGAACAAATCACCATGGTTACTCAGTGCAGTAAGGTCAGTGTGCGTGACGCTGGATGTGACCATCTTGGCTAATAGAAGGCTTCCATCAGCAACCAGCTGTTGCAAATCTAGGCTTTGCATATATGCTGGTTTGAACTGCCAAATAATAGCACACTGCCTGCTGGTATTGGCTGTTTTTAATCGGACTAGTACATTCTTAATGGGTTAAGTCATATAGTTAATTCAAAGATTACTGAAGCATATCATGACACATTTGCTGAGTCCTTTATTACAAATTGTTCCCCTAACTTCTCATGACAAAACAATTATGGTGTCTAAAAATAGCCACATCCAGCTGCTACAGACCAGAGGATTTCTCAAGAATATATGTTGAAAATGAAAATGTACTTTTCACAGCACAAAAAACCCTGGTAGCTGGTAAGATACAACACTATTTTCTCACACTAGATGGTACAGGGACAAAGTGACTGGTTTCATTATCTGCTGACAACATGAAAACTCAAACATACACATAGAGCTGCATCTGCATTGATTGTAGCATATAAGGACAGCTCTAAGAACTATAATACCTCAGGTGTAATAAAAACCTACCCACACCATG
This sequence comes from Monopterus albus, assembly GCF_001952655.1. Classification (NCBI taxonomy): domain Eukaryota; kingdom Metazoa; phylum Chordata; class Actinopteri; order Synbranchiformes; family Synbranchidae; genus Monopterus; species Monopterus albus. The sequence continues at coordinate 821,941 of NW_018127885.1, forward strand.
ACAATAAACTTGCGTAAGCCTTTCACAGCACTGTACAAAAGCAGTAAATGAAGTTCTCCCCAGGGCATCCATAAACATACATGTTCCCAGAGGGACTGAAGACTTGTGTAAACTACTGGAATAACAGGTGCATTGGTTTTCCCACTAGTTCACAAGGACAAGTCTAATAAGACTCACGTGTTGTTCAGGGTTCTCTAGCTAAAGCTGAGATATTTTCACCCACTGCACACTGCTTGATTTACTCACACACAGATTCTATGTGAATTCAGCATTTTCTCAGACAGATGCCACATGTGAAACGCATATGTACTTGAAGGCCTTTAGTATACAAGACTGTAAAAAACTTCTGCCACAACTGCACTTTAGTCATGCCAGGATCCAGAACTGAGCTGCTATGAAGAACTCCCATGTTGGACTGTAATATGATGGACTTGACATCCTTGGCGCAAGTTATGGTAAAAAAGCAAGTTAAAGAGCATTGTACTCCACACACTTTGACGGATCAGTTGGGAAGTGTTTCTGGCACATAGTCATCAGCCTCTTCAGTCCCTGTAGAAAGAAATATAAAAACAAGAAAATGAAATTCAATTGTCACTGAAAAGTATGTTTAATAGAAGGCTACTTGCTGTATATGCCCCTTTTGGTTCTACCAAAGTAGAACTCATCTTACAGACTGCAATATGATGATGTCATTATTACTGGGCAAGCCAACTCATCAAACTGATGCTGGTAGAGATGGAAACATTCAAACACCTGGTGAATTAATTCCCAGAATTTCCTAGAAACATCCAGTCAAAGGTTTGGACACACTTTCCCATATGACTCATCTACTATTTAGACCATAAGCCTTTCTCAGATGTATTAACATCTTAATATGGAGGAGAGATATTGATTTGCAAATGGATATGCAACATAATCTGCTAACTAATAAATACTGTACATATATATGATCAGCCGATAACCTGACATCCCCTATAACTCTCAGCGGTCTAATTAAAACACATTATTAACATATGAAAAGTTTATGCAGGTGTTGTGACCCTTACAGGCTGAAAATAATGCAGAGGAAATTGCAAACCCTACATACAAAAACAGTATATTAAGTTTCATAAATGTGACTGTCCTGAAGACATCCTGATAAGGATTTAGATTCCATTAGCAGGTAAAAAGATAATCTCACGGTCTCACCTGAATGTACTTTCTTTGCGTCTCATCATTGAGAACGTGAGCCACATGTTTGGAGAAGATCTTTTCTCGTCCAGTACGGGCATGGATACCCACCATGGTCACACCGATAGGCCAAGGAGCATTACCAATGGCCATCTGCAGATATGCATCATTTGCCTGAAAGAAATGTTGCACTGCTGTTGAAACATGTAGTTATAAACCTGAATAATAAAGGGACTAACATAGTCAAAAGCACTGTTATAGATAGTAACATACCTTAACATATTCTCTCTCTAACATGAATTTAATGATGTCTGTGATTGACTCTTTAATGTCAGCTGGTAAGCTCTGAAAGAGATAGCAATGAAATTAAAAAAAAACAAAAAACATATAACTACATGCACACCCCATGAACCACATTTTGCAGCTTGTTTTATTCTATCCACAAATGTTACCTTCTTCCTGAGCTTCCTGAAGAGAGGACTGAGGTAAGACTCAGTCTGTGAGTGTGTTGCACTGGCCAGTTTGCCCTGAACGCTTCGCTTCACATGGTCCTCTCTGCTGTTCAGATCTTTGGCCCAAACACCAAGAAGAAACTAGAATACAATGAGGGAGTATGGTTATAAAGAAAATATGACCAAGTACTCCAAAGTTGACAGACACAAGACTTATGATAGTCAAGGGAGCATTACTAATGACCAATGACTGGTAGTAATAAAAAACACTACCAGTAAGAAAATTGGACACTTTCTGATTCAGTTCAGTGAGAAAGTGTGTCCAAACTTGTGACTGGTAGGGTACATCAAAATATGGTCATAATGTAATATTTCTTCATTTATTTATTAATGTAAATTCAAATGACATAGATGGCAGCCACAGTACTGATATATTATTTTTTAATC
>NW_018127885.1:824081-931388 GCF_001952655.1 Monopterus albus
AACATCCTGGTCGCCGTCATCGTCCCCTGTGCCCAGGGTTTTGCCGAGAGCCTAGGGGAGAATATTACACACCAAATCAACCATAACCTTCACTTTTTCATCCTGAAAAAGGGTGTTTTAACATGACTGATAAAATTGGGAATTAAAATGTTGTCCCTTGATGTCCCACATGTAAATTTTAAATAACCTTCTATACAAGTTAAGATCACAAACTAGTCGTTGCACACATTTCCCACAGCTTGGTCTTACTAAAACAAAATGATTTAATAAACAAGGGTTCATTCCTCATCCCTCATACAGTACAGTATGAAACATGCCTCCAGCTCCTCTATAGTGGTATTTTCTTCATGTACTTTGAGGTCATGCTGTGTGTCCAATTCTCCTGGCTCTGTTCCTCCAACAATCTCATTCAGATACTGCTGGTCGATCTTATCCATGGCTGCTTTCAGGTCATTCCTCAAGCCCTAGAACAGAAGCAGGAGAAAATATTATGACTAGTGTCAATCAGCATGCTGTGCCTACAAATCAGGAAAACAAATTCATTTTTTTTAAATCACATAATACACTCAAATCTGAAGTGACAGCTTAAACAAAGAAAGGTAATGCTTAAGGTAGGTGTGTAGAAGGGCTGTCATCACAAAGGAGCTCATGATAGTACAATGCAAATTGTCAAAGTAGAGGCTTTGGTATGAACTGATGATGTGTTCTATGCCCAGACAGACTCAGTCCTACCTTGTTTACTTCTGGGGTCAGAATCTCAATCTTTCTGAGTCTTTGGAAGGCGTCATAGTCAGACTCTCCAAACAGTCGGATTGGTTCTCCTCGTTCTCTAAGCCGTCTGATAACCTGCAAGAACAAAGCAGAGTAAAATTTTACATGCAATATAAGAAAGAAAAAAAAGGGGGGGTGGGGGTTGATGTTATACTGTTACTGTACTGGTTTACCTCCTGTCGTGACAGTGTCATTGGCAGCTTCTCTTCTGTTAGTTCCAGTTCTAACGCTGGATTAGCTGAGGTGGATGCTTCATCTTCTTTCTTCTCATCAATCTTCAGGTTAATGTAAAGGGAACAGAAATACACTGAAATTATTAGAGAGGTGCAAAAGGTACAGAATTTGATCATTTCCAAAGACTGCTCTTTCTGGGCTTGCAAAAAAACTAATACAAGTGGGATATGTGAACACCATCTGCGCCATCTTCAGAGAAAGAGACCTCAGGACAGAACAGGACATGTCCCCATATAATCAACTGGACTGCACAATTACTTGCAGCTCTTCTATAAAAACAAGTCACTTACCAATAAAACAAACATAATGAATATTACACAAACCTCATAACTTTTATTAAAGACCAGCTAAAAAACAAAACAAAAAATTATGCTACCAGACCATGCTTTTATTCACACATGCACCCTGGCACTCTTAGATTGTGGTTTAAGGAGCACAATCTAAAAGAACAAACAGAAACTCACAACAAAAAGCCTTCCAAACAAACAACAATCCCTGCTCAAATAAACACAGCATACTGCATGTGTACAATGAGCATATCTTAATGAGCTTGACATTTTAAGCCTTGCACAAAAGTATAACAGAAATGCAGTTCTCCATAAAACAACTGTTACAAGATGAAGCAAACTAGTGAGACAAAACCATGGATAACTCATAGTTGGTCTAATTATTAAAGCTGCGGTGGCAGGTTATGTGCAAAATAAGAAGCACAGCTTGACAACAGAATCATTTCTTATTTCAGTTCAGTATCTCATGCTCACTGCAGCTGTGTCCCACTTTGGCTTTGTAGCTTCCTTTCTTTGCTCCCTTGCTTTCTGACAAGTGATTGCTTTTGAGTTTGTAAACAGTCTATAACACAAAATACTTATATTACCTGGTTATTACAGTGGTTGCTGCACATATAAATAATTTGTTAAAAGCATAAATATAGACAATGGTGGAGTACTTGAAGTATGGTGTGACTGAACTTGACCTTGAATGCATTCATACATTCAAATGCTTTTATGTAACTGTGACAACATTTATATGATGAAATAAAAAATGACTAAATTTATATAGCGCACTGTGCACAGGAGAGTTGGTGAAACTTCCTATTTATGTAGGCTTGGTCTCAAATTAGTTTATGTTTACTCACTGACTGAGTTATCTCAGTAGTACCAAAACATCCAGTCCTCATGGGGCTATTTCTAACAACCCACCCTGGAAAACAAAGTTGTCTCCACCATGTTATTTTTGCTTTCATCCTTACTGGCTTTAGTGAGTAAACTTTCAGACAGAATACCAAGGAAGCATAAGCTTTTGGGACACAGTGTGTTTTATCATGCATCCTGTGAGCTACTTTCTCTGTGCAATCCCATACCTGGTTCACAGGAGTCTCTCTCTGAACCTACAGATGCAGGCAGCAGAGGCAGGTTGGGAAAAAACAGCACAGTAAACACAAGTACAAACACTAATAAACACCTGTGGATTAGTGCATTACCTTATTTTGTTTCCTGGCAAAATATTTAAAGTGCATTAACTAAGATTCGACACACTGCCTGATCAATCAAGTGACAACGGGACAAGACTCAGTGTCTCTTCACTATACTACACCCCTCCATTACAGTCTGATGTCTACAGTGCTTCTATTGATATTCCAGCTACTCTGCCCTGCATTGTCTAAGTCGGGTCAGTAAATTAGCCCCGACTGCCACCTAGCCAAGGTTATAAGAAATGTTTTTCGATCCACAACCAGCCATTTCCAGCACCCAGCCACAAGGGAATCTCTCGTCTGCTCTAAGTCCAAAACACTGGCTTCCAGACCAAAGAGATCACCTTACTTTGCAGAGAGAGTGGGACAAAGAAAGAACAAAAGCAAAGTTAACATCGGTTTGGCTTTTTGAGATGGAGAGGGCAAAAAAGATCCAAAGGACCCAAATTTTATTCAGATGTGGCATTGTTCTTTCTGGATGCAATAGCATCTAAAGCTAATGTTTTTGTTTTGGTTTTACTGCAGTACTGAATTAATAGAATTTTAATTTGGAAGCAATTTAAGCTTTGTGTAACATTGGTGCTTTGTGTCACATTAGAAGAATGTTCTATTAAGCTGTCAAATGTACTCATTAGTTAGGAGGGATGGGACAATATATCAAAATTCAATTTATAGTGATACAAAAAGATCATAATATGTATATTTTTGTCTAGTGATAAATACCAGTGCTAGAAAAGGGGAAAAAAGAGAAATAAGGTACACATATTCCACAGCTAGCCATACATTGTTGTCATTGAATTTTTACTTGTATTGTGACTTAATCGAATCGTACACATAATATCATGCATCCAATCGCATTGAGAAAAAGTCACATCATTCCATCTATATTAGTTAGCTAATGCTAGCTCTGGACAGAAAGCTGCATTTTGTACAGTTTTATTCAACCAAGCATCCATAGTTAACATTATCACTAAGAAACAGAACACGCCAGTTTATGGTGTTGTGTTAAGTCTTAAGTCTCTTCTAGGCTGAATTTAAAAATAAAATAGGTAGACCAGCTTTAACTACAGTATCAGAGTATTGCATTAAACTCAAACTGAAGTAAGAGAGTGGTTTAGATGAGTGTGTGTATGTGTGTGTGTTGTGCATGTGTGAAAGAGAGAAAGAGAGAAAAGGAGCATGATCCTGACAACCTTATATCCAGATCTTCTGAAGTAATCTTCTTGCTCCTTTTGTCTCAGATCAGCCCTTTTGAAGAATCTTTTGGAGTCCTGAAAGCAGACAGATTTTTACATTTATACTTGTAATCAAACTATGTATAGCACAATGTCAAGATCATACTGGTGGCAATGGCATTACATAGCAATTACTTCTGTATTATGATGTTGCAGATACACCTATCATACAAAACGACTAGTTACCCAACAAATCAATATTTATTTCTTCCATGTTGACCTAAACTTAGTGCACGTAAGAGTCTGGCCATTTTATATAATATAGCTAATTCTTTTCAGCTAATTACTATCTCACCCTTCTAAAGGTCAACTTTTACTGAATGTGGACATGGTTTAGAGGTGTTATAAAGTACAGAGAAAACTATTAGTATAGTCCAAGTATTGTACCATGATATGCTATGTTATTCTAGTGTTCCTGCAGTGGAGGGGAAGTGCAGCTAACTTATTGTTAGCAATAAATAAACAGCTCTAATAATTTTAGCATGAGATTAAGCAGAATATTAAGGTGAATGTCATTAGCCTTTATGATTACAATCTAATTAGTTGGTACTAACACTTGCTAGCTATTTTTTGCTCACCTCATATTCTGATGTATGGTAAGATAGCTAAGTCTAGCAGCAGGGCTATCGAGCTAATAAAAACAAGCAATTTCGTCAGCTACTCACGTCAATGAGCTGTTTTTCTTCGATAAGTTTCCTCTTTCTTGCGAGCTCAGCTTTAAGTATATCCATTTCAGAACACTAGTACTGTTCGTTATCCGTTTATTTCAACAAATAACCACTCACATGAAACTGTCGTATTAACATTTCCGCTTACAAGCTAAACCCGGAAGTTGTTCTAAATCACCCAACAACAAGATTTCGGTATAAAAGTCCTCAGTGATTTATTATGCTTCGTTGACTGTGTTTCAAAATAAAACTAAAATAAAAGGTAACGTGTTAACTGTGTTCTTTTATAGGCTATCGAAACCAAAGCTTATAATTTCACGACCAAGCAAAATTCAAGACTATTGTAAACTCAAGTGTATTATTCATTTTTTTTTTTGCTTTTGCTTTTAGCTAATTATCTTTACTGTTGAGGTTTATTCAAGTTTTTGTTAAAGATTTTAGAAGAGGATGTACAATTCAGTGGGGCTTATTTTCCTGGTAAAATAAAGGTCAGATGAATAAAATAAACTCTCCTTTGAGCATAATAAACCAACTGAAATATCGCTTGGTTGGTGTTCACTTTTCTCTACTTTATTTAAACATTCTAGTATATATTTTATTTTTGAATAGCTCAACTTTATAAGACAACATATTCCTATTATAATGAAAGGGTTGCTGAGATATGCATATTTATATACAGTACTGCCAATGCACTATATAAATATTATCATAAACCTATTGAATTCTGGACATTTTTAAGCAAAACATGACACCAAATTAACTGGCTAGCACTTGACATCACTGACTTCATGCTACTTTCTGCCAGTGACTCAGGATTTAACCCAGCAGGACCATGACTGGACAGGGGGGATTCATCCATTGATGTAGCCTAGGCCTACACTAGCCCACTATACATATCCACTGGGTGCCTAAAAATCGGGTTTATACAATGTGAGTTCTGCTTGCCATGAAATAATATATTTCCTTTTAATAAATGTAGTATGAACACAACTTAAACGTTTAAAGGTGCGATCACTGAATTATTTTAGTCATTCAGCAAAAAAGAAAGCTAAAACAGCAGGTTATATGATTATAATGCAAGAATCTTAAAAAAAAAACTAAGTTTGTTTTGCAGTCTGGCCTCGTTAGTGCTTTTGTTCAAATGTCAATCTATTGTCTGTAGCCTACTGTAGCAAACGTCTGACTCGACCTTTTAGATGAGAACATACCATCAGGTGGCGCAAAGGGATATGTGACGAATTTTAATATTAAAGTCATTAATTTATTTAGGCGAAAGGGAAGAATCAGCACACGCTGGATACTGGAATAGATCATACAATAGCATTTATTAGGGCCATTTAACCATAACACTGTGAAAATCTTCCGATGACAGGATCTGTAGCGCAGCCTGAGGAGAAATTTAACTGATTAATGAGACAGGCGGACAGTGAATCCGCTGAATGTATTCCATTCACTGATTTCATCTTTCTGAAGAGCGATTTTCGGCTGCACGAATCACTGAATATTCCTCGTGAAGATGGAGTTTGGGGAAAGGAAAAGGAGAAGGAAGTCACAGAGCTTTAAACTGGTCACGGATGAAGGTAGGCTGCTGAATGAATACAAGAGCGTGTAAGACGCGCGTCTGTGTCTGGGTGTTTGTCTGGCGCTGTGTGCCAGCAGAGACGACTCTGTAAACAAAAGCGATGACCACGACAATGCCCACAGTCTGTACCTCGGATTTAACCAGCAGCTAACTTTATAATGTCCAAGGCCTACATGTAAAATACCTTCCTATATATCAGTCTTTTCATAGATCCCTTTAATGAAAAATGAATTAAGTAAACGAACAGTTCATTATATGGAAATATGTTGCACACTCTGAATGTATGACACACAGGTTAAATATTTACTTTTTGCTGGAGCTATAAGCCCTGCAGGCCACCTGTCTTGCTCACACTACTTTATACCACCTACAGGTGGTGGTTTCTACATGGGATGGGAGGGGGGATTCTGCTTTGGTTGACATCACAGTTGTCTATCAGCCTGTATACTGAAATGTAAAAGGCTGAAACACCACTCTGACAGTAATCTGTGAAACAGATTTTTACAGAATTTGTATTGTTATATGCTATTTCATAACAAAATCTTGCATTTTTTTTAGCTTTTGACCCTTCACATATGATGAATTCCAGCAGCAAAGACGCTAATGGAGAACCTAAGGATGCTGCTGTGCCGGATGGTATGCACCGTTGTATGGATTTATTTCTGATATGTCACAGCAGATCTCAATAATTACATCAGCACCCTTCTCTTCCCAAGTAGTTTGGCTGGGGGACGAGGGCATGGAGATCAAGAGACAAATCACAGGAATGATGAGGCTTCTGAGTGATAAGACCAGCAGGGTATACCAGCGAGTGGGAACTGAGCAGGACACCTTAACAAGGGTGCCCCAGGACAGGCATCTCACCTGGGTACACCAGCCTGTACCTTTGTCTCTTGTATCAGAAGACCACCAGAGCAACAGCTGGAATTCTGCAGGAGACCCAGGGCCTTCACCTTTATCCACATCCATGCCCATCACCAATGGTCCAGGCTGTGGCCAGTACAGCACCCGCTCAAAAGTGCTAAGGATCCTCAACAACACAAGGGGTGTAATCAAAGTGAAAGATGCTAATGGTAGGGTACCAGAACATGTCTGGAGTGGACAAAACTACTCCATGCAACTTTTGTTTCCGAAAGAAAAATGATTTTCATAAAACAGAGATGAGACAGTTAGTTCTGGACACACATTGTTATCACAGATATGACATGAAATAGCACACTGTGCATATACAAATATACACGAGAGAACAATCACTAACCGATGTACCACTGACTTTACAGCAGATGTGCTCCCTGCTGCTGCACCAGAACCCCCCTGCTGTATGTGTAACTGTAAGGGCACCTTGCAGGCTATCTTGCAAGAACTGCGTGCCATGAGGAGGCTGATGCAAACTCAAAAAGGTCAGTGAATGAACTACACACACATTATGAGAGAGGCAGAGAGAAAGAGAGAAAATATAATGTGTTAATGTCTTTTTCTAGCATCACTGGGAAGACAGGAACAGGTGGTATCACCATGCCAACCTCGTCTCGGTCCAGGCCCTGATGCCCGTCATAGGCCCCGCAAGAAGAGGCCATTCTATAAAGTTGTACCACTGACTGGGTCGGGCACTAGAAGAGCCGCTCTTGTACCTCCAGAGGCATCATCACTTACAGCTGTACCTGCAGAATCTGGAAAGAGAGAAGAACTGGAGAAAGAGCAAGATTCATCCACACCCAGTCATTCCATTTCCTCAGATGTTTCTACGCTGCCACGACAGAACAATCCAGTAACCATCAACAACACACACAGTCCTCACCTGAAACGATTAAAGGAACCTCGGTCATTAGAGGTAATCTGTATATTAGTGTACATGAATGTAAATATACCTGTGTGTATTTTCTGTGTCTGTACTATGCTCTCAAAGAAACAACATTGACAAATGTGATATTTTTATTAATATGTGTATTTATTATATTCATTGTGATATGTTTTCTATTTTAACATGCATCTTAAATACACACTTTTAAAATGTATGAAGGCACAGAAATATGAAAAGTCATTATTTCTATTGTAAAAAATAAAAGGTCCTCATGTTTGGCTCCTTTTAGGTAAATTAAAATAGCTTACATTAACATCATTATATATCAGGAACCTCTGCCAAGTGGCATGCTGTTTTGCTCAGGAGAACCTTTGTGTCCCTTAACCTCTTTGGATCACTCACTCTAATCATCATACTTTATTTTACAGTGGTGTATATGGCAACATGGTGCAGTAGGGCTAAAACCAATTACAATGATTTATGCAAAACAGTTTCTCTTTTTTTTCATCTGAAAATGTAATTAATCTTTTCAGGTCTTAATTTATCATTTCACATAATACTTCACACACTGTGTTATTTGATACCTTTTCAGTCAGAGGTGCGTCTTGCAGAGGATTATGATGTGTTTATATCAAAGGCCCAGCTAGACTCCATTCTGGTCAACTACACACGCTCTGGCAGTCTGCTTTTCCGGAAACTGGTGTGTATCTACAATTATTTATTTGTCCTTTTTAATCATACTCTTTAATTACAATGCATCATTCGATATTGGCATTTTATTTTAAACAATGGTTTCTAAGCTCACCAACAACATTGTTTTAACATGCCGCTACTGTATATGTTTAGGTGTGTGCCTTTTTTGACGATGCCACCCTGGCTAACTCACTGCCAAATGGTAAAAGGAAGAGAGGGCTTAATGATAATCGTAAGGGCTTGGACCAGAACATTGTGGGTGCCATTAAAGGTAGGTGAAAAAAATATACGAAGGATTTTATCAGTCACTTTGTAGCAGAGTACAACAATAATGACAGTGTTTTTGAGGAAACATTAATATGGTTGTGTGAACTGTATCCAGTGTTTACAGAGAAATACTGCACTGAACACAGAATAGAAAAGTTGCCTGGGCCAAGAGATTGGGTGCAAATCCTTCAAGATCAAATCAAGCTTGCTCGGAGGAGGCTGAAAAGAGGTTCTGTACTGCTAAGCTTTTTTCTTTTAAGGAAGTAATTAATGCTTTATATATTTTTTTATTCTGTTGACACATTTAAGTCCCTTACAAAGCTTACTAGTCAATGAAGAAGTTGTCTGTAAATGTGTCAGGTAAATCTTGTTATTTCCATCTTGTTCCTTAGATGCCGCAGAAGCAGAAGCCTTAATAGGACCATCCACAAGTATGAAACACACATACAGTAGGAGCAGCTCAGACACATACCACCCATTTATTCAGTTGTCTACTTTTATCTTTCTGTGTTTGCACCTTTCCCCTCACATCAGTGTTCCATCTTACATCTTTCCACTAGCCCCTCTACTCAGCACAGTGCCTTTACCTCTCTCCACACTTTGCTGTCACAGCACACACACAAACTGATGTTTGCTCACTGGCTCATGTCTTTGTCACATGATATTTGACATACTCACACAGCTTCCCAAAATGTCAGCTAATTATCTTCATATCATTACCATATCACCTCTCTATTTCACCTCGCTGTCACAAAAGCATTTCTCTTTCTGCTGTTTTTTTAGAGAACTACAATTGTACATCAATTGTGTGAACACAGTTGCCTTTAATAATATGTCCTTCTTTCTCTATATATAGGCTGTGACTATAACAAGCTTGCAAGTGTGGAAGGAACACTGGTAAAGATGACTGGCTGATTTAAGGGCTACCACCATGGCCTTACAGTAGAACTGCTGATCATCTTCATTACTTCTCTAACTTGATGCATTTTGACACTTTAGGTATTTCCTTTGCAGCTATTAACTGTTATGAATGTAAAGGGAAAAAAAAAACAGGACCAAATGGACAGGACCAGGACCAACCCCCCTCCACCCGCTGTTATTCACTGTTTACATTATAGGCTACAGCTTTAAAAGCGCACTTGCTTGGTTCTCATGTCATTGGGCTACTAGGAGGAGTCATGGTCTAACATGAGACAACGTACTGTAACAGTATATCATTCATATATTTTACACAAATAACATTTTACAGTAAGTTATCCATCGTGAACTGTGCCTTTTTAGTCACCGGTATTTCACTGGGTGTAATGTGCAGTACAGCATTTGCCTCAGTTGTCAACATTACAGCCAAACATAAATATCTTATGTATTTTTGGCTAATTTTGCTAAATAAAAATAGGTATACAGCTACATCTTGAAAATATTAAACAAAAATATACAGTAGGCCTATTCTATGAATAGTCCAATGTTTCTTTTTATTAAAATCTTTAGTCTATGCATATCACTGCTACTGTTCACTGTTGTTTGTATTGTGATAGAATTAAGCTACATCTTTTTTATTATCTGCTCATTGTGCATATGAAACAGTGGTTTCCACCATTAAATATGGTTTATTCACAGCTGTGTTTTTGCATTGTTTTTATATGCTAGACAGTATAGTTAACAACTAAAGAAATGACACAAATTGAGGGAAGTAATGTCTAATTAAAAAGACCTCAGTAATAGAAAATAATGTAACACAACGATGTAACAACATATTTGCTGCATTAGTAACAATCAAAAGATACGTTCAGAAATCTATGAATCCCTGCCTTTAGAGAGTACCTAAACATCCAGTCAGGTAATGTTATGGTGTTCTAAGTTCACTGGGTATTTCACTATTATTTGCTGCAATAGTAGCATAATTATAATCAAAAGATAAATTTATAAATTTACGAATCCCTGCTTTTACAAAGTGTCTAAACATCTAGTCAGGCTGTGTTATGGTATTAGTTCATTTGGAGGGAAAGGGGTAAATTAAAGGTATATTCCATTGTAGAAAAAAATTTGCCAGACTTCACTGCTCATTAAAGGGGATGTTGAAGCCGCCATTGTGCAGGCAGAGGACCCTTTGAGATCTCTTTTATTTCCTCTTTGTATTGCCAGCCAAATATCTTTGTTTAAAGAGGAAGCCTCGTTGAATACATGAATACGTTGAAATATTTTTTTTATACGCGACGGCTTGGTTTCTTTACAGTCTACTTCGGAATTAGAACACAAATAGATCGCATTTTTGGTCAGGCTTTCTCCGAAGATGCCCGATTTGGGCCTCTATGCATTGTGGTACCTTCCCCGCTCTTCTGTTGGGATCCACCGCTAACGTGAAGCTGGTAAGGATAAACTGGTCAGAGCAATTAAAGGGGAAATGTTGCAAGAATATAAGTCCGCTTTGGTCCTAAAATTGTATCTAGGGAAATTGCAAACACCTATATTGCACCACATCATCACAGACTTTGCACAAGTAGCATGTTTAGCATTGTTTTATTGATACCAACTCTGATGTAGCACACATCGCATGGCGAGGGACAGGAAAGGGTTAAATTTTTCGACGCCGACATTTTTGTTCGGCACTCTACGGCAACTTTTTAACTTACATGTGCAGCGAGCTGCCACTATGTTTCACAACTCTGTGTCGCAGTTAAGCTGTAGCCTGCACAGTGTGTTTTAAATGAATTACAGCTCACACATTCGGACACGTAGCTCGTTGTTGCACAGGGCTGTTTTATGTTCATCTCATGCATGGATCAGCGTTTGCTAACAAGAGCTAGCACCAAAATGAAGACTGCATTTTCAGCAAAATAAACAAACCTCGAATATGTAGCCGTCTGTATCAATGTGTCAAAGCTGAATGCCCAGTAATTTCTAATGTATTGTGGCTACATTACACCGGGTATCTTTAGTTTACCTCTGATTAGCAGTAATATTGTTAGCATGTGCCTGAGGGTTGAATGAACTGCATTAAACAGAGCCGCGTTTTGTCTCCTGAACACTCCCACAGTGTATTCATAGAGGCCGCCCCAGTAACTCACAGTTTAAACAACAAATCGGGGTTAATAAAAGTGCAATAAGTTGACCGGCTTCTCTCTCGACTAGACAAGTGTTTCCCATGTGTATATTAGATGTTTTGAAACTTCAAATATGTGATCAGCTCATTGTGATTGTGTGTGGCACCGAGAGAGCACAGTAGAAACTTCAGATTTACAAACATTTTTATCACTAAACGGCCATATCTTATGCTTGAACATGAAAATACGCAAAACTAAAGTAATTTTGCATAGAGCTTACAGTACATTTAGAAAATCTAATGCAATGCATTACAATAGACCCGCAAAGAATACTTCTGAATTGTTCATAATTTGTCAGATTGATGTTGATTAAATTCTGGTCATGTTAGTATTTAATTTAGGTGTTGTGTTGCTTTGTGAGGTGTACCTTCCACTTTTCCTACAAAACATTACTTACTTACTATAACAGAGTATTGATTGAGCATTGCAATTTTCTCTGTCATTGAGATAAATTGTGATAAGAGCATAAACAGAAATTTAAACTGCCAGTCATTTGTTTAAATCAGCTTTGCAGTGTTGAGGATTAACTGCTTTTCTCAGTTTTATATAATTGTGACTGGGATATCTGTAGATTTTGGACTGTTGATTTGACTATTTGGTTTGATCAAGGAAATCAAAGTTGTTGCCAAGGGCTTTTATTATTTTCTGAGATTTTACACTTAGCAATTCATTGCTTAAACTGGTGGATTAATTGATCATGAAAATGCTACAACCCTAAGGATGACTGCACATTTAAATCAACAGCTCTGACAGTCTTGAAAATATAAGCTGCAAATAGCCAGGGTTCATTGCAGTGCTGTTGCTTCAGAGTATACATGTGACCAAGGTCATTTGTTCTTGTCATGCTTTGCTTAAAATGATGCTCAAATGAGCAGACAATGTTTTTCTAATTACTAATTTTGTTGTCCTGTCCCCATCATTGGTGTGGTTCTAGTGGTGAGGGCCCAGAGTTTCTTCAGACATGGCCGTGAGGGAGTCTTTTAACCCTGAAAGCTATGAGCTGGACAAGAACTTTAGACTCACACGCTTTGCTGAGCTCAAGGGCACAGGCTGCAAGGTTGGTTTTCTGACTCAAAATATGCACCGGATGCATTGTTGTCTTACAAGTTAATGTATGACTTACAACAATGTATAAAAATTGTGGTTGTGTCTGGTCACAGGTGCCCCAAGATGTGTTACAGAAGCTGCTAGAGACCCTACAAGAGAACCACTGCCAAGAGGATGAACAGTTCCTGGGGGCAGTTATGCCTCGATTAGGTTAATTAAGATCTTCATTTAACACTGTATGAGCTAGTTATTTGGTAACGCTTAAATAACAGCAGCTCATGAAAAGCTCACAAGTTGCCATTTCACTCAGCTTCTTGATTGAAGATGAGTGAAATATGGTATGATTTGGATTATGGTTTTGCATGAATAGGAACAGGAAGTACAGGGAGTACATCAGGATACATAATATTTCATCAGTTTAAACGTATTGACTAAAACATGATCCTCTCCAGGTCATCAGTTTAGATAGCACTAAATAAGCGTACTATTATGCCATCACCTTGTTCCACATTAAAGCCCAGCAGCCACTCTCTGTACAACCTGAAGCCGCTTGACTTTGTCATAGTTTAGTGTTTCCAGTCATATATCACTCTTTTGCCAGCAGAACACAAACCTCTACAAAATATCTTTTGTTTTTGAAGGAATAGGCATGGACACATGCGTGATCCCTCTTAGACATGGAGGCCTTTCTCTAGTTCAGACTACAGATTACATCTACCCCATTGTGGATGACCCCTACATGATGGTATGCATCTTCTCTTTAACGGGCATTACTGCATGCACCAATGTGTTTCTATTGATTATACATAGATGTGGAAAAATACCACACATTCTTTGCTGATGTGCAATATTCGGTGTGATGTAGGCCTACTTGACACACCAACCCCTTCTTGTGCTTAATTTTCAGTATTTCTATTTTGCAGGGGAGAATTGCTTGTGCTAATGTTCTCAGTGACCTGTACGCCATGGGAGTGACGGAGTGCGACAACATGTTGATGCTCCTGGGAGTCAGCAACAAAATGTCAGAGAAGGTATGAGACACATCAGTTAATGTAGCATATATTTGCAAACAAGCAAAACAAACCAAATACCATTATGTTCCATTGTGCTCTCTGACTCTGCTGTGACATTCCTGCATCTTTACAGGAGAGAGACAAAGTCATGCCACTGATCATCCAGGGATTCAAGGATGCATCAGAGGAAGCAGGCACATCTGTAACAGGAGGACAGACGGTGCTCAACCCTTGGGTAGTGATGGGAGGAGTTGCTACAACAGTCTGCCAGCCCAACGAATTTATCATGTAGGAATGAGTTCCTACTACATGGCCTGCTCTTGTTGTTTGTGTTACTCTTACCTGCTTCAGAAAAATGAATAATTTTATTGTAAATAATCCTGAAAATGTCGTGTTTGATATCTGTTAGGCCAGACAATGCTGTGCCAGGGGACGTGTTGGTGTTGACCAAGCCACTTGGAACACAAGTGGCTGTAGCAGTACATCAGTGGCTAGATATTGTAAGTCTGCCTGCCCAGAAACAAAAAGTCTGGCAACACTTGCAGTGTTTTGAGCAACTTTAATGTAAAGACCAAAGACCAGTGCATCTCAACTCTGACGAAGGTTACATGCTGAGATGCACTGGTCTTTGGTCTTTACATTAAAGTTGCTCAAAACACTGCAAGTGTTGCCGGACTTTTTCTAGTTTGTTTTTCCATTGTTTGTGCACCTCGGCAGTGAGTGAAGTTGTGTGAGAGATTTCTGCTGTGCTGGCAATCTGCCTGCTCATGAAGGATTTTGTCTGGACACCTTTTTTGGGGGGGGGAAGACCACTAATTCCATTAGCTGTATATGTTTGTTTGCTTTTTTTCAATCTCTCAGCCTGAGAAGTGGAACAAGATCAAACTGGTGGTAACCCAGGAAGATGTAGAGCTGGCCTACCATGAAGCCATGATGAACATGGCTCGGCTCAACAGGACAGGTAAAACCACTATGGTCAATAAGGAATTTGCAGTAATATGTACTTTCTTATTAAAGTTTTGGGTATTGCCATTATTTTTCAATTCCCGCACAGTCACATCAGCTGGAAAGTGTAGCAACTAGTCAGTGTCACTGTCTGTGGTCAAGTATTTTGTCAAATTCAAAGCAAAGGAACAGCAGGGATTACTATAAAATATTAAAAGATGATAGCAGCCTCATGCTTACAACACACCCAGCTGTCATCTCAGATAGAAAAAAAACAAAACAGATCCTGCCACATGGATGCACAGAAATATTTCTTCAGGTTCGCCAGTGTTTGTTCACTGGGTGCACACTTGCTTTTGTTTTCTTTATTGCCCACAATGTGTTAGTCTTTGAATGTTAACACAATCATCTGTATTTGTTCATGCCACAGACTAATTTATAACCATATAAACAGTTGTGTGCCTCCTTAATAAACAATTTAATCATCCAAATACCCTTTTAAGTCTCTTCTCTCATTTCTTCTTGTAGCGGCTGGCCTCATGCACACCTTCAATGCCCACGCAGCCACCGACATCACAGGGTTCGGCATCCTCGGCCATGCTCAGACATTGGCACGACAACAGCGAAGTGAGGTGTCATTTGTCATCCACAATCTCCCAGTGCTCGCCAAGATGGCTGCTGTGTCCAAGGCCTGTGGGAACATGTTTGGTCTCATGCATGGCACCTGCCCTGAAACATCAGGTGTGTGTGTGTGTGTGTGTGTGTATTTATTTTTGTTTTTTTCATTCCTAGTTCCTGTCTGTATTTCTAGTAGTACTATTAAAGGCAAACATGCCCAGAGAATAAAGAAAAATCATTGTGATCAGCATCACTATGAAAGGACAACATTTGATGCGTTCTCAGTTCTCTTACATCACTACACATTAAAATAATTTAAGCCCTTTTAACTGGCTGAATCTGCTTCGATTTATAGGAGGCCTGCTCATCTGTCTTCCCCGGGAGCAGGCTGCCCGCTTCTGTGCTGAAATCAAATCTCCAAAATATGGAGAGGGCCACCAAGCGTGGATCATCGGAATTGTAGAGAAAGGAAACCGCACTGCTCGTATCATTGACAAACCACGGATCATAGAAGTGGCACCGCAAGCTGCCACACAGAATGTCAACCCGACTCCCGGTGCAACTTCTTAATCATCCTTGCTGAATTATAAACCGGAACCCAGAAGCTCTGCTGAGTGATTTTAGACATAAACTACAAAATCATCCTAGAGTGTTGAAATGTATACACCGAATAGCTCACAGTACACAGAAAAGACTGGGTTGGCGTGTACCTACATGAAAAACAGCCCCACACAGTGGCCCAGAGAGCATGTCATCACCCAGTGGACTGAGCCTGCAGTATTTCCCATGATAACCCATAAGAAATAGAGCATACATTGAATCCATTTGCCATTTGTGTCTGTTGTATTCTGTTATATTAAACATGCTTGACTGGCAGACAGCTTAGAATGATGATGATAATAATAACCAGATACTGCTGATTCATTTTGAATCTTAGGAAGTCTGGCATCTGTTGCCTCTTTTAAAACTGTTCTCATCAAGTAAGCGGACAGTGACACGGTGTGCCCGTTTGTCCATTCACTTTGTACAGTTATAAAGCCTAGTTTTAGTTCATTGTTGAAACTGATGCTTTGAAAGAAACTGTGTGACCAGAATGGTTTGTGTTTTTTTATTACTTTGACCTTTTTGTATTGTCCCCACCTAAACTAATAAATATTCAAATAGATGGTTTGTCCTCACTATTCTGGAGCAGCGCTCATGTGACTACGTCATAACTGCAGATTGTTTTTACCTTTAAGGAACTGATGGTGCTCCATGTGTATTCTTCTAAAGTCTACTGATGAATCGTGGTTTAAAAAGTCAGCCCTTACGAGATGAGCCCTCCACCATATACGTTTGTCACATTTAGGGTCATATGGAGTACAGCAGTGTAAGTGTGATTTTGGAATTGTGCAACTGTCAAAAAAAAAGTTTGGGCTGTTTGTCAAAAAGTGCTTTAATCAGTGAGTTTGTTTCCTTTTGCCTTTGTTCAGCTTTTAGTTTGCTCTCTCACTGTTAGAAGATGTTCTGAGAGCAGTGTGACTTAATGTAATCAAGCTTCCTGTTGATCAGCCCAGATCATTTTTGTTCTAGTAGCTGGGATGAATCTGAAAGGCCTTTGTAAATGTCCATACAAATATTAGGAACAAGATAGACCCTCCACCCCACCGCTTACAATAAACCTCTCTTGTAATAGATTGTGTTTGTTTGTGAGGTATTAAAATTGTTTATACAATTGTTTAAATTGTGTAAAAATAGATAAAGCCACCAGTATAAGGAATTAATTTCTAATTATCTGTATATTCAGTGTTTATTCATTGCACAGAAGCCAGTGATGTAATTATATATAATGGGTGCATAAGCAAAAATGAAACACTTTAAATGAACAGCAAATTCATAAGTTATAAGGATTTAGATTTGAAAACAGCACTGAATTCTGTAGATAGATATGTTCATATGTTTCATGTGGACAAAACAGATCATAATTAGGTGTATTACATTAGATTAATATACAGCCTGGCATAAATTCACAAAAGATTTCAAGGAGAATGGAAAAACTACTGCAGAAATATACTTTTCCCTTAACACCAAACAAAGCAACTCTGTAAATTACAATATAAATAAAATAAAGGAGAAACAGCTATTCCTTTTGTCTGACTGAGTGGAATGAGTACCTCATATAATGTGACCCACCAGAAACCAAAAATAATACAAGTGCAACTTGTCACTACAGAAAAAGATGTTGAAGGCTGGGTTAAAAGTTGTATGCGAGACAAACCCAGCATATCATCCCATAGTGTCTGTCATATGTGCTTTTTCCCATTTACCAGGTGCATATTCTTTCCATGATCCACTATCTTATCATTTTCAGGCTTGAAAAGTGCTTGGATATCAAGCATGGCCTTCCGAATGTGCTGGCCAAACCGGTACGAGTCCTGCAGGTCATGCAGACAGGTGAATACAGAGAGAGAAAGAAATACATTTTGAAAGATAGCCTAAATGGTATACAGAAAAGATCTGTAACATGCAGTACACTTTGTGCTCTTACTGTGTCGGGGCTGTAGAACTTGCTGGAGATGTGGAATGTGATGAGATTTTCCCCAATAATGATATAAGACACACCATAACCATCATCAGCCACCTGGGGGTGGACAAGTAATGCCTTTATATAACTGTACATGGCCCTCCCAGATCAGGATGACAGAGTGAAAAAATATGATTGTGTAACCTGTGCACATTTCTAAAACCATTTAACTTACTGGGCCAAATCCACCACCTGCGCTGACATATTCAGGGAACATGTTGATGTCAACTAAATTGAGCTGCTGTTGTGGAGTCTGGCTAGTGGACAACTTCCAGGGCTCCGAGAGCACCTAGAAGCGAAGACATTGAATGTTGTATAAAAAAACTGATTAAAATAATCAGATATTAGAGAGATAAGAAATAAGCCTCCTCAGTTAACTCTGGCATTTTGACAGAAATGTAATTAATATGAATTGTCTCTAACCTAGGAGAAAGGAGAAAGGCTGTAATACATAGTTTAAGAGAAAAACAGTGAATAAGAAATAAATAAAAGTTATTATAGTTCTCACCTTCTTAAGAAACAGTGAGTCAAGGCCGAGGTATTTGGACACTATGTAGAGACAGAAGAGGTGACGGTCGATACCAGAGCCAGTCATGGCCAGACGATACATGTTTTGATGCTTATCTGCTGCCTTCCGAAACAGGGCAAGTCTCTGGACATTCTGATCACAAAAACATTGATCATCATATCAAACTGACCTTTAACTCTGGTAATGTTGGTGTTAGATTAACCCTGCCAGAACACCTGGGAGCTCAAAGTCCAGGGCACTGACACACAGATGCATATTAGGTTTAGGTCTTGATGACAATGTCACTGATTGTGAATTTGTGAGTCTGATAGTATCTAAGTTATCCTGATTTATTCTAAGTTTTAATGTGTGTTTTCGTTCTGCTTACTGTTGCACCAGTGTCCTCCATGGCTCTGACAAATGCAACAGCCTCAGAAGTGCAGGAGCGTACAGTCTCAGTCCGACCGTCTTTGAACATACGAGTCATTGATGACTCGTATGTCAGACAGAAAACCCCTTGGTCCTATAAAGTAGATAGATTATTGTGATTTAAGGATGGCAGAAGATGCAATTAAACATTTAATATAAATAGTGAGCAATAATGTTAGTAATGTGATTCTAGACACAGGGCAGGGGGCGATGACAGACCTACCCTGAACTGTGCCAGCTGCAGGGCGAGCTGAATAAAGGCATCAGGACTGGTTCTGCATTTCTTGATCAGGCCTTTCCCAAAGTCCTTAAACAGACAGCCATGGAAGTCCACGTCATCAGCTATCTGCTTTGCCGATAGATAGGAAGTCTCGATGACATCTTGACACTAAAGAGGGGAAAACGGATATTCAGTTTGTTACCTACACCCTACTGAATTTTACCATCATGATTAAACCAATCAGGTGAATAAAAATAAGCACTGTAAGGTTCTACTGTACCTCCTTTGGAAACTGCCACTGAAGTCGAGTAGGATGAGGCAGCCCCTTGTTCACATCTCCTTTACAGTGCCCCTCCTCTGTGTAGCCAAGATGGAAGCAATCTGTAGCAAGGACATACTACACAGACAGAAAAGGACAGCTGAATATCAGTGCAAACTTTCAATTATTGCTTTAACATATAATGTTATACATTACATTATGTTTATACCTCCCACATATGTCCTATAATTGGTGCATCAGCCCAAGAATGTTCAACATTTAATCCCATTTTTCCATTTGGATAAGAGACCATGGTGAAAGACTTGTCAAACCACCTGTGACAAACAAAAAAAGTATGGTTTTAGCAGGGGTTTTCAACTAATTGTGACCCAGGGACCACCATTCTGACTAAGATGTAACCTGAGGACCACTGCTGTGGGATGGACAAACAGGAGGTGCACAATTTTGATCCTAAAAGTCACCTTGATTATTCACAAACAATAAGTGATTAAATAAATAAATACATACATTCCCACAGTGAAACTATATTATTGAATGCATAACCAAGGACCATCTGCAAAGCCTTTGCACACCACCAAGGGCCCACGGACCACTGGTTGAAAACCCTTGGTTTTAGGAAAACAAACCAATAAGTCAATAAGTCAAATCTGTCCTGAGGCCTTCCCTTATAAAGCCCATGGCATGCTTTTCCTTGTTTTCTGATTTATCTACAATGTTACAACAGTGAATTATCATCTTAGATGTGACCTAAAGCTTAAAAAAAAAGAAAACTGTGGGATGGATAGACAGGAGGTGCACAATTTTGATCCTAAAAGTCACCTTGATTATTCACAAACAATAAGTGATTAAATAAATAAATACATACATTCCCACAGTGAAACTATATTATTGAATGCATAACCAAGGACCATCTGCAAAGCCTTTGCACACCACCAAGGGCCCACGGACCACTGGTTGAAAACCCTTGGTTTTAGGAAAACAAACCAATAAGTCAATAAGTCAAATCTGTCCTGAGGCCTTCCCTTATAAAGCCCATGGCATGCTTTTCCTTGTTTTCTGATTTATCTACAATGTTACAACAGTGAATTATCATCTTAGATGTGACCTAAAGCTTAAAAAAAAAGAAAAAAAAAAAGAGATGCACATAGTATGTTCTAGTATTTCTATGCAGAAGCAACTCACTTTATACACAGTACCTGTTTGTTTCGACAGCTTCAGGCCAGTGTGTCTGCCGCATGTGATGTGTTGCCGGTTAACGAGACGATTCCAATGATCCATGATGTTAGTGTCAGCGCTACGCTACCTGTTGGAATTAATTTCACTACTTTGGGACTGTATGTGGTCATGTGGGGCAAGACGCAGCGACCACCAGTTGGATTTACCGACAGTGGAGCTACTTGAAGTTACTATGCCTGCGGTATGCCAGTTAAAATATGGGGTTTGTCAATTACCCACTTTGTTTATAGTGTTGCACATCTCTTTTCATCTGTACATATATTGCTGTTTACCTATCGATGGAGGAGAAATTCAAATGAATTAATACTGTCGCAGTTCAGTGTGGTGTCCACTTTTGACACAACACCAGCAGTAGGAGTTGTGCACGTTCACAAACTATCCTCTTGCTTTTAGGAAGAGGCTCTCTGGTTTTATCATTCTGAAATAATGACAGACTATCTTGAGTAATGATGGATGCAAAGCTAATCTAGAGGTACCCAAGATTAAATACAAAATGGCTGGAAACGTCTCTGCCTACCTGTCATAACATTTTCCGTGCAGCAGGGACTTTGCATAGCTGTCAAATGAATTGGTCTTTCCTGGGTCATAACCCTGCGGCTCGTCATCCAGTGTCAGGAAGAAGGCAGCTGACTCAATGGCATCAAGGGACACTTTGTTTACTCCCCGGCTGAAATATTTAATCCGAGCTTGAGCCCATGGAACTCTAGACATTGAGCGTAAGACATTTAAACCTAGATGAGTATGTGCAGTATACAGTATGTCCTGTGTATATGTGTGTTTGTATACACCTGTTTCCTGCAGTCAGGGCAGCTAATTTGAGTTCTCCTGGCTGGGGTTCTGATGTATCATTGAGGATCTTTTGAAATTGTGTCTCAAGCTCACTAGGTAAGAGGTGTCGCCCCCCAGTGTACAGCCACATTTGGAAGAAGCGGCCTTTATGGAAGACAACCAGGTGCTTACGGTCAGTCAGGTGCTGCACAATATCTACAGGAAAAGAAGGTCAGGGAGGAAACAACAAAAGGTTAAAAGGTAGGATATATTTTCTCTAAAACATGATCCCTGTGTGCCTGCAGTGCAGTTTTGTTTGAGTGTAAATCAACATACTGCATAAACAAATTGTTCTCTGTGGATTGAAGCCTTTAGTCATTTCTCAGTTATTGATATGAAAGCAGGCAAAGTAGCTTTTAATGGTGAACAGAAAGCATGAGCTGTGGCACCGCTGTGGACACAAATGATGGAAAGGTAAAACCCAGCACTGCACAGTTAGATTCTTCCATTAAACTGTACAAACTTGAACAGTAGCTGACCTGTTTCAATGCCAGGGATGCGGGTGGTGTTAAACATCCTCTCCATCTGAGAGGAACACATAGGAACTATCCCTAGAGCCCTCAGCTGAGAAGAAAAAAGAAAATGAAGTTTAAACCAGAGGCAGAGAAAAATTACAACATTTAAAGTCCCACACGAAACTGCTATTTTCTGCCAAATCTGGTATGGAAAAATGTATATCACATGAAAAACTGTCTGGGTTCTTCTTAGTGGTTTAAAGTAGGTGGCTCAGGTGGAAAAAGGTGATGCCACATAGTCCCATTTACCACTCAGGATTTAGCAATATTCAAATCTAAATCTAATGGCAGTTTGGTAATCGTTTGCTTATAAGCAGATCAAACTATACAGTCCTGATGAAATATGTTTTGACTGTTCAACTCTTAAAAATGTCTAAGAATGTTTTTTTCAAAGTTTAACTTTAATTGTTGCTTATCAGAATACTAGAGACACCATTAAGATTTGAAATAAAGTTTTCAGGAACTTAGAAGGAAAAGAATAATTCAAAGTTTATGTTTGGGCTAGAGAGAAAATACAGGGGAGAAAAAGAGAACTGGGTAGGTTAAACATTAATTGTGTCATTTAGATAAGCAATACCGGTGCATGTTCACCACGTTCCAGTTTGCGTCTGTACTGTAGCATGGCATGGACAACATTTCCTGCCCGTGCGGCCTGACGGTGTGTTGGAGTCATATACAAAAGGTCCTGCACCACAAATAAGGTATAACAAGCCAAAACAAATAAAGACACACACACAAAGAATACAACTACTGTATAAATCAACAACAGGCACTCTTATTCCAAATATTATAACTGACATGTACAACAGGTGAACTTTTGAGCATTAAAGGAATTTTTGTTTAGCATTGCTCATAAAAATGTCTATTGTATGTACTCTTTGCCATATTTTACACATCATCTTCTATATTGCTGCATTTGTTATAACTGGTATAACAATCTGATCTAATGACAATGTTTCTTACCATTACATAGAAGTTACTGTTCACCATGATAGGACCCCTGCCCCTGAGGTAGATGTATTGCTCCCACCAATCACTTACCTAAAAAAAACATAATGGTTGTTATTGTATAATATGTAATATAAACTGCATATGATTCAAGTGAATTTGAGCTTCAAAGTTTTATAACTTGTAAACGCTACTCACATAATTTGTTGCCCACCAGGATTTTAGAATTAAGTATCTCTGCAGCTTTGTTGCTAAAGAATCTTTAAAGTCATTGGCCAAAATTTCCATTTGACTGTATTGTTCACTGTCCAGCAGGGGGTGAACTGACTCAAGGTACTGGGGGGAGAACATGGTGCATTGTCAGAACAACAGAGCAGAGTTATGTGGAAACACAGCTGATATAATAGAACAGTTGAGATACACAAACAGAAAAGCAAAAGATATCCAGCAGATGTTAATGGGATGTGGCAGATTTTAATTTTCTACTGGAATCCTGTAATCTGGTGATGTCACAATCCTCACACAATCAAACCATTGCCTGTATAGTTCAACCATCTGTGTTGATTAAACTGTGTAAGAGTTATAAATGGCAGTTTAGATATTTGGTATTTGTTTTGAAATGTTCAACACACAACATGACAAAGGCTTCAATATGATGCTTAGATATCAAGTTACACTTATATAGTTTTGTTATATGATTAAAACCACACACCTATTGTAGTAAAAATGATACAGAGAGTGTGTTTCCATGTCGCCGAATATCTTAGAGATGATGAGATTCTTGGGGTATCTTGGTCATGTGTTTCACATGTCAACAGAATAACCTGTTATTTCTGTTATGATATAACCATTTTTCCCCATGTAAAAACACCATGAATATGGAACCAGGATATTAACATGCATCTAAATATACTTGATCATTTAGAGAAACTACTATTCTACTACTAACTGCTATTCTTTCTGGTTATGGAAGGTTCAGTACTGTGCAATTACACACCCTGCGAATTGTATCTTCCACACTGGGCACAGGGAGCCTGGGTAAGGACGCCTGGAAACTGTACAGTAGTGGTCTGCGTCCAGAGAACATTTTCACCAGGCTCTGGTACCAAACACATACAGTATACAAGATTACTCTTCATAACAGATTCTAACAAGAATCAGCCATACCGTCTGTACTGTGTAAATAGACTGTGTACTGGCAGCCAGTGGCACACATGATACAATAAAAAACAGAGGGATAAACATACCAGCCACACTTTTGTAGATGTGCTCATTTTTCCATGGGTTTCAAAAATCCAGCCATGGTAGGAGAGCAGAGCTTTGAGAGTGTATCTCAAGAAGTAGATGAGAAACAGCCACAGTGCAGTGGCAAACAAGATGGCACTCAGCACTGCTTGGGTCTGCACTGGCATACGGTCTCTGCTCAGAAAAAGAACAACACTGCCCTTATTTACATTGTAAACATCAAAAAACAATAAATGTAGAATTTAAACAGCTGACTTACTGCATACCTCATTTAAATAAACCTACTGTATGCAGCAGAATACTGTACTTAGAAACTGAACCACAACAGTATATAACATGATTACACTAGGCTGGGGAGGGTGTTTCTCACCTGTGTGGTAGGTGATCCTTAATAGCATCAATCATTCCTAGAGAGGGGTCTGTATGGGTATACAAGGAACTCATCATGGCAATTACAACTATCAGCCAGCTGGATGGACTGGCAGGGTAGACTCCAACCAATACACCATTCTGTGAATAAAAAAAACAGGAGGAGTCAGTATCAACACACACTGAATCTTTGTGCCCCATGTTCTGTTCAGGTATATAGATAGATCTTAATAAGTACTGTGCACCACGGTCATGTTTGTGATCTTACTGAGTGACATTGTTTAACACTGAGCCACATCTGAAGTGTTGGTTACAATACCTTGAACTGAATGGCTTTCTTCTTCCATGCTGTCAGTCCTGACAGGTAGATGTTTTTGAGGACCTCTTGACTGAGTTTAAGGTCAACACCATCTGGGTGCACAGTGAACTGGAAGCCCACCGCCTGGTGTGCCTCAGCCATCTTTGTGTATTACTACAACACTAGAGACACAGATTTATCAGTTTGACTTGTGCATGAGATTTCATTTTAACCAGTATCAGACCATAATAGTTTTTATTAGGAAACACTATTTCTGAACCGTTAGATCTTGAACACATAATAAATTAATATCCACTAACTCTTTGTCATCTAATAATGTCTTTTATATTCTTATTCTTCACAATATCTCAGAGAGACATTATGCAGCAAAGAATTTTTGAATAAACTAAACTCTATCATTGAGCCATGTTTGTTGGAATGCCTGGGTATTTCATTCATTATTATTATTATTAATATAAGAGTAGCATACAAGTTCCCCCTAATTAACGTCCAAAAAAACCTAAAAATAAGCAAAAAACAGATAGACTTTCACAACTTGGACATTCTTTGAAGGAATGTCGCATTGTTTGTCTGCACAGCTGGACTGGTTCAGTCATTGTCTTTGAAAAGGCAATGACCTTGTGACATTCTTAACAAAAGTAGTTCACAAGTTGCTTTATGTAACGGCCAGGGTGACAGGTCTAGGATTTCTTTTTCCATGTCATATGACTGAACAGTCACCAAGTGGGACAAAGTTCAATGCCCACATATAGCGGTGTACCAGCTGAGCATGTGCGCAGACCTCAGATAGGCATGAAAATATAAACACAGAGTACAACCCAACTAAACCCTTTAATATTACAAAACACAGTGAGAATCTATTAAGGTAAAGGCCAGCATTGTTAGTGAACAACTTTGCAGAAAACCTTTCAAGAGCTAGAATAGATTTCATCACCTGACAGTGACATTGAACCTTCTCATCATGATTTTCACTAGAGCTTCTACATGTCTGGCTTAACACAACAAATACGAAACATTAACTTGAGATCAATAGTCTAGCCTTTTCACTCTAATGACATTATTATACAGTATGTTTACTCTACAGATAAACAGAAAAACCTAATGCAACACAGATGCAAAAAAGAGCAACAGACAAGAAGGAGGCCCTTACTTTACCTTTCTCAAGCCAGAGTCTGTGTGATCCAGTCATGCTAAAGAAAACGATGAGGCACTGGAATTCCTCTGTGTTCAGGCTTGTGTGCTCTGTGTGACTCTAGTGCCCTTGAAGTGGCTTTCCTCAGGTAGTGAGATCACAGCTGTCGTCTCCTGTGTTTTCCAACCCTCCCTCTTTCCCCCTTCCCCTAACCACTACTCTCTCGCTCCCTCTCTCACTCGTGATATGCTTCTTTTTGTAACAAGACACCAAACATGGACTGATCTTCATGTGCCAGGAGTTCTCTGCTATGTAACTGAACCTGCTGCAGTGCTTGGGTTACTGAGAGCAATTCCTTTTCTGCTACTGAGAGTGCAAGCACTTCTCCAGTATCATAATAAAAATAGAATTATGGAATAAGAATAAGAGCATAATACTCTCTGGGGGTAAATTTATCAGCAGATTCAAGCGTCATGACTTCCATGTTTGAATGTTTAACAATGAGACCTAATGCTGTTTATCAAGAGAAGACAAAATCTGTTGCCTTATCTGTGTGACTTAATTGTATATTTAGGTTATACCATCATGCCCTTCAAATTCAGCAATAATGCAGGGAATAAAGGAAGAAATATTTTTAATGTAAACAAACAATAAATCAAAATAAATCAAGAGTAAAGGAGAACATCACACTCCATTTCAACCAGAAGCATGGTTAAAAACAATTTAAAATAAAGTCAACTTCTGAGCTTCTTTATACTTTTCAATTGTGTTTTTCCAGAGTTACTCTGTGCGTTAGGTGCAAGTGTAATTGTGGCTGAACCTTGGGAACAAACTTTAAAGTAAACCACTGATATTTTAATAAACACTAGAAACTGATAATTTACCTTATGTTGGAGAAAGATTTAAAAAGTATTTTTACATTCTGCAAAAAAAGTCAATGTGTGTAAAGTAAAACAACGACAGAGTTGTAGTACTTGAGTCCAGGACTTTGACTCAAGTCCTGATTTTCAGGACTTGGATTTGACTTAGACTTGAGAAATGATGTCTTGGACTCAAGTACTGACTGTATTCTCACTCGGAAGTTGTAGACGAGGACTGACTTTTTTTTGCTATAGGCCATAATAATCTGGTATAAAATATTGATATTAAAACCTGCTCTTCACATCTAAGTAATTTGTGTGTGTGTGTGTGTGTTTATGGGTGCATTTATTTGGCTGTTTGTCACAAACAGTAAGTGGACTCCATTTAAAATGGTGGGAATTGTATCAGTTGTGTTTAATGTAGACCATAATGACCTGGACTTGGGTCATGGGGAGTTGACTCAGTCTTGAGGTTTGGTAAATCAACTACAACACTGAACAACAAAGCTGGCTATAACTTTAGAAGTGAAGGTAAAAGATAGCTTCATAGTGGGTTGAGACTGGTAGAGGAGGAAGAACGCTGAGAGAGAGAGTTTGGAGATCCATCCTCACAACACTGTTGTGCTCTATACTTGGCATCAGGACCTGATTGCCTGCAACTGTTCCTTGCCCTGCAAATCCCACTTTCTCAGCCCTGTGCACCTGGCGAAAAAGAGGATAAAGCAGAATTTGATTTTAGTTAAAAATATTAGGCTCCGTTTTTTTTTTGTGCTTCAGACACAAGTAAGCCAGCACATAACACTAAAGGTGAGAATGTGGTGATGTACCTTTCTATGAACACAGTCTCTTGTTAGATTCTCACCTGTCCCCATTTGTGTGACTGCACACAGAATGATGTGACCACATTCTCCGAGTTGTTTCCACCAATCACAAGCAGCCTGTCAGTAGCACCCAGGAAGTAAAGAGTGGCGAGGTCTGCATCTCTTCTGGCAAGAGTAGGAAGCAGCTCAGACCAGCAATCTCAAAGAGAGGGAAAACAGGAGCACAGTTTTTCATACATCCAGATGAGTGTGTAAACTATAACTCTAAAGTGACTGGACTGAGATGAAGGCAACAGAAAGGACAATGACACACACACAAGTGCATGTTCTCTGGCCTGAGAAGAAAACCATATTCTTCAGACAGACTGTGCTCTTCTGCCTTACCTTGCCTCGTGTTGTACTGCAGCAGCAGTTTCTCTCCAGTTCTCTGGATGCTTCCCAACACATAAATACTGTGTCCAAGGCTTGTAGCGAGGGGCACGTCATGGGACAAAGAC
This sequence comes from Monopterus albus, assembly GCF_001952655.1. NCBI lineage: Eukaryota > Metazoa > Chordata > Actinopteri > Synbranchiformes > Synbranchidae > Monopterus > Monopterus albus. The sequence goes on from NW_018127885.1 coordinate 852,298, forward strand.
ATGGTAAACTGGAAGTCGCTGAGCGGCAGGGGGGAGACAAACCTAAGGATTAAATTATATTCAAATTACTGTATATTCAGTCTTTAATACACTCACAATTGAACAGGCTGCATTACCAACCAGGAAAAGCTGCAGGGCACCAAATGCCAGGTTCACTTAGTTTTTTGTAATTTGATTAATTTAGGGAGTTTTTTTCTGAAATAGGTGAGTATACACTAATAATGCACAATATCAAGTGACACAGGAGCCTTCAGGTGTGACCTGCTTAAAGTCTTAAGAGCTTACTAACCTCCATGTGTCCTCCCATGGATCATAGCATTCTACTGCTGTATAAAGAGCTGTGCTAGAGTCTGGGGCCACCAGGTACTCCAAGTACCAGCCTCCCACAGCATAAATACAGCTTTCACAGGCAACTGCACTGAAGTGCCTTCTGTGCTGTGGGTGAAACAGGGGAATACAAGGCAAGAGACATTTTATTTTGGGAAAGACAGACAGGTGAACTTGATTAACAAGCTAGAAGACTGTCTCACCTTAAGCAGAGGAGCTGTGGTGACCCATGCTTGAGTGAAGGGATTATACCTAAAGGAAGCCATCTTGAACTCCCAGCCTCTCTTCACACGTTGTCGGTAGCCTCCTATAACGTATAAGTAGTTATACAGGACCACTGTAGTAAAACACCACTTATCAGCCCTGAAAGGAAGCTCAGAAGCTGGATGCCAATCTCCGCTGTCCTCTGACCCTTTCAGGGTGAAGATATATCGGGCATGTTCTGTTTCTGGGTCATTCCACGAAGTTAGGCTCTCCTTCCTAAGGCTACACAGACGTCGCTCTCCTTGTGTTCTTAGGTGGACAAGTCCCTCCTTCTCCTCATCGTTCAGACACCTTAGGTATTAATCAGTTTACAAGAAAGAAATGTAGCAAACTGACCTCCTGAAAAAAGTGAAATGAAGTCATCTGAAGTGTGGTAATATGTTGGTCTGTTAGAATTTGTTTCTTTCAGTTAGCTCTAAAGCAAAAGATGATTCCATCAGTTAAAATCATGACCTTGTGACTGAGCATCAGATTATATAGCATCATGTTTTGTTGGCCACCATGACAGTTATTTTCCCCTAGGAGAGTAAAGAATCTATGGATGGAGCAAAATGTTTTAACTGATGTATACTGTATATACCTGATGAGGCGAGACAGCTCCATCATGTTTCTACTCAGGTAGGTGAACACTGTCATCTTCAGCTCTGCACAACAGATCTCTTGAGCCAGACTCAGGAAGAACAAACAGTTCTCTGGCCTGAGGTAATCTGCCAGGACTGACAAGCACTTTGAGAGGAAGGCCTCAGCCAGCAGATAGCTGCTGACCTCCAGAATCAGAAGGGGAGGAAGCAAAGTTGGTTTTGAGCTGAATCCCAGACATGAGGGGACAAGGATAAATAAATGGGATTTGAATGTTTGCATACCTGGATGTGAGTGCCCAACTCCTCCTGGGGAACGTTAAACTTATTATGGAAGCAGAACTCCAGAATATTGTAGAAGATGGAGGAGGACACATGGTCCAGGTGGATGAGGCTCTCGGAGGTCTCTCTCATTCTGGACTGGGACAAGGCTCGGAAGTACTCGCTGCACTCTGAAAGTCTTTTGAGGTCCACCTTAAAAATGAATAATTAAACAATTTTTTACAGCCTTTTTGAAGTTTTTGATAAACCTGTTGGGAGAACTGTTTTATTTTTTACTTACGTGGAAAGCATGTGTGTTGGTTTGGACCACAACCATGGTTTCACCTCCATCTCCAAGGCGGTAAGTGCGGAGAACCTCATTGGTTTTCCACTGATCCAAGTCTGCTTGACATGATCCTTCTGAGATACCTGGGGATGCTATCCAAGTTTTGATTCTTGGAAAAGCTCCCCAAAATCTCATAAAACCATGTTTCAACCATAAGCTTATCCACTCAAAGAGTATCAAAAAATACTGCCTGAAAGGATTCATTTCGCTGACAGATGGGATCTAGGTTGAACCCATTCAAAACTTTTGAATACTGCCTAGGCAAGATGTTATATTGTTTAAACTCTAAAAATGCTATGCACATCTCACTCAATCACTGCTCCAGTCACACATTCAGAACACCACTGTAAACTCTCCACATAAAGTAAGACAAATCCCCTGAAGAATTCCAAACAGCTGCTCCACAACAGAAAAACAGAGGATAACTAACAGTTTAGCCCATGCACAACCAACTCATCTCCTTTTCCCTGCTGCAGCTCTTACAGTCTCAAGCCCATTAATGTGGCAAACAGCAAAGCATGGATTTAAGATCGCCAGCTTCAGTTTCAGAACTCTTTTTTGTTCTCTGTTTGCTTCAGATCCAGTCGATTTAGACAGATCCCTCAATGTCTGAGCTGTGTACTGGTCTATTCTTGGCACATGGAGGTGGGAGGGGCACTCAACCCTGTGGAGTGAAACACTGCCTTCTTCGCTCTGCTGTTAACGTCACCACTGGACGCTCAAGTTACTTAACAGTTAGATGTACCAGCATGAAAGCAACTTTGCTTTAAAAATGTATAAAATAAAGTTGGTGAAATATCTTTCAAAATATAGATATTGGTGAAAAGAAAAAAGGTGCATTGGCTCAAGTTCTAAGCACATTTGCTTTTAAATGATATTTTTTAATAGTGCAAAAATGACCAACATAATACAGAGTTTAAGAGAATGAAATACCAGGACACAAACAGCTGTAGTTAATGCGGCACAGTTAAGCTTCTGGCTCCTAATGAGTAAAGTGATGCAGCTATGTGTAAAACAAGTATTAATTAATGGTAGTTAAATCAAGGAGAGTCTAAATAATAATAAAAAAATTTTTAAAGTCTCTCAAAAATGTCAGTATCGCACTTTACATTAAAATGGGCAACATAGAGCCGTGACAGTAATCCAGCAAAAATTTCAATTATGTTGGATTTCATTTAAAGCTACAGTATGCAACCTAAGGTAGAACTAGCATTAAACTCCAAATCAATGCTTCAGTCAGGTTGATGAGGTTACATACATGTACCAGATGGACATTTTAGTTAACCTCATACAATATGTATGAAAGAGAGGAGTTTAAATATTCCATGTTACCATTACTGGTGGACAATCAAACAGTAAAAGCTTTCAATAATCAATCAAAATGACATCAACATAGAGCAGGGACAGGGACACACAAGTGCCAAGAGGTAATACAAACCAAAATAAATGACTAGAGTTAAAGAAATGTACAGTTAATAACCGATATCAAAAGTAAAGACAAGATTCAACATTACAACCGTGTAACTGTTCTAATAGTTTAACAGTATTGTTGACTGTAGTGATACTGTATCAAACAACCCTCTATAATAGTTTGCTAAATGTAGCTAAGCTTTTAATGTAGCTAAGGTCTACATCGGACCTTTACAGAATAATTGGTGGGCAGTTATTTTCATTTGCTCTTCAGTAAAACTACCTGTGACACATGAGATCATTAAAGTATGGAGTAGTTAATATTCACGGTTTGATTCTGTCCTCACCAAAGAAATGTTCCAGTCAGTTTTTAAGAAATCTACACACTCTATTGTAGAATGAACATCAGGAGACAGAAGTGAGGTAGAATGACTAAAAACATTACTTCTGACATGCACATAACAAAAAAAAATCAGCTATGTCAAAAAGTGGTCCAAAGAAGTGAAATGCATCTAAAACTGGGTGATACCAAATAAAATAAAAATGAAAGGCCAAGCCACTTAAATGATAAAGCAAGATTCTGTGTTACAGAAACTGATTTATTCTGAAGGATAGAGACAGAATATCAACAAAAAATCCCCCACAAAAGCACAATACAAATGTTATAAATTGAGTTCAGTGAGTAAAATAAGTTTTTAATCCCCAAGCAAACCATGACTTAGTACTTGGTGGAGAAACCCTTGCTGGCAAGCATAGAGGCAAGACTTTTCTTGTAGCTGGTTACCAGGTTTGCACCATCTCAGGAGGGATTTTGGTCCACTCTTCTTTACAGATCTTCTCTAAATCCTTAAGGTTTCTTGGCAACTCAAAGTTTCAGCTTCCTCCATAGATTTTCTGGAGACTTTGGTGACTGTGGTCCTAACTGCCTTGAGATCATTCACAAGCTCCTCCCGTGTAGTTCTGGGCTGATCCCTCACTTTTCTCATGAACATCCTTACCCCATGAGATGAAATCTTGCATGGAGCTCCAGACCAATAGCGACTGATGGTTAATTTGTATTTCTTCCATTTGCGAATAATCACTCCAACAGTTGTCTGCTTCTCACCAAGCTTCTTGCTGATGGTCTTGTAGCCCATTCCCTTGTGTAGGTCTACAATTTTGTCCCTGACTTCCTTTGACAGCTCTTTGGTCTTGCTCATGGTGGTGAGGTTTGAATGGAAGATAGAGATTCTGTGGAAAGGTGTCTTTTATACACATAACGAGTTGTTGTTAGGAGCACCTTCTTAAATTCACAGGACTAATCTGTGCACCACATGAGCACATATCCAGTCTGTGGAGCCAGAATTATTGTTGGTTGGTAGGGGATCAAATACTTGTTTTACTCACTGAAATGCAACTCAATTTATGACATTTGTAACGTGCATTTTTGGAATTTTTTGTTGATATTCTCCATCCATCCATCTTCGTCCACTTTATCCGAGACCGTGTCGCGGGGGCAGTAGTCCGAGCAGAGCCTCCCAGACTTCCCTCTCCCCACACACCTTCTCTAGCTCCTCAGGAGGAACCCCAAGGTGTTCCCAGGCCAGCCGGGAGACGTAGTCTCTCCAACGTGTCCTGGGTCTGCCCCGAGGCCTCCTCCTGGAGGGACGTGCCTGGAATACCTCCCCAGGGAGGAGTCCAGGGGGCATCCTAAACAGGTGCCTGAGCCACCTCAACTGGTTCCGCTCAACGTGGAGGAGTAGCGGTTCTACTCCGAGCTCCTCACGGGTGACTGAGCTCCACACCCTATCTCTAAGGGTGTGCCCAACCACTCTCCGGAGGAAACTCATTTCTGCCGCTTGATCATTCTTTCGGTCATGATCCAAAGTTCATGACCATAGGTGAGGGTAGGAACGTAGATCGACCGGTAAATTGAGAGCTTCGCCTTACAACTCAGCTCCTTCTTCACCACAACGGACCGGTACAGAGACCGCATTACTGCGGATGCCTCACCGAATTTTATTGATATTCTGTCTCTAGCCTTTAGAATAAACCCATGATAAAAATTATAGTCCCTTCATTTCTTTGTAAGTGGGCAAACCTAAAAAATCAGCAGGAGATCAAATAATTCTTTTCCTCGCTGTATACCTGCTTTAACTAAATTGCACACTATGAGGAAAGGCGCTTCATTAAAACTGCGCATATACCTAGACTGTGGTTGGTAGACTGTAATGTCTACCTTCCACTCCACATCAACTGCCATAAGCTGAACTGCATAGGACTGGAGTTTCAACAACAAAAAGCTGGAAAACAGAACCGAACAGAATGTGAACGTGAAGAATGATATGGATAGAAAAAAAAAGGAGACACTACATTCTCATTAACATGGTGGATTTCAGGACCAGAGCTTCTTTTGCTTGAAGTAGGCATCAAAACGACACTGGGCATAGTCCTGCAAAACAACATGGCTTACTGTGAGGCGGGGTAAATTCGTTAAATTCATGACTGACTAACGCTACTGTGTTTACTAGAAAAAAAAAAAGTAGTATGCAGCTGCCATCAGACTGGAAAAGAGCATAATTCTCCATACCATGTATCCAAACTCGATCTTGGATATCTTGGCTTGAATAATGGACCACAGCCCCCAAAGAAAGTGTGACGCTAATGCATATCTACATATGAAAACAAAAATAATAATTATCCAGAGTTGTGGTGATTTTGCTATAATGTTTAAATACACATTCACAACTGCTGTCAGTTATTAGAACACTGCGTTACCTGTTTGCTTCAATGATCATATCCTCTTCAGTCTGTGTCTGGTCTGTGGTAATGTTAGAGTGTCTTCTCTGCTCTGCCAAATAATGTCTGATAAAATGTAGCTGCAATAAAAAGCAACATTATTTGTGACATGTTTCAGGAATGTTATTGCGTTTAGTGATGATTTGTGTCTAATTACACACAATGCACGATTTCCAGTAGGACTAATAACATGCACTTGATTAGAGCAATTGACTAAAGAAAAATGTAGATTTTAATAATGGGCCCAACAAGCAGACAAAGGATCTCATTTACCAGCCGGTCTTAAGAACATGAGACCGAATGAGACCCAAAAAGCCTTTAGTGTGTTGTTTTACAGCATCACATGGCAGGGTCCTCCAAGGGAAAAACTTAAGTTTGATACAATTTTCTGCATGAGCTATTGTGTTCAGTCTTGCAATTTTCAACTCACACTTGCAATACCACCACTAGATGGCACTGTGTGACACTCATCTGTCCCTGAACACTGTCTTTTGGGACTAAGCTGTAGGAAAGTTATCTCTCTGCCTCACAGGGCCAAGGGAGTAGAAAGATTACATGTATTTTATTAGTAATCGATAAAGAAATGCTGAAAACCATTGTTGTTGCCTGAATGAATGAATGTTATAGTGCTTCTGAGTTTAAACCTGAAATCTGCTGGCTACATCTTTGAGGTCAACTGGAAAATATGTCCAAAGTCTATGCAGGTTGGTGTGTATATAATACTGCAAAACACAAGTGAACATCAGAACAATCATATAAAAGGTGTTCATAAAAATGTTACCAAGCTCTCTGACAACACAGTGTCTAATTTTCACATTGTGGGAATTTCAAGTACATGTGAAGTTTTGAGCATACCAGTAATTAAACACCATTCCACTTAATTTGGATTCTAATACGCCTCTGTTACCATCAAAAAGACTGAAAATAATAGGACAAAGAAAAGATAGTCTTTATTGGGCTGTAAAGTCTTTAGCCTGACCTGTTGTTCTCTGGTGGGGTAGTTCTCCAGTGTAGCTTTGTAGAAAGGCCACTGCTTGTAGGTGTAATCATACATCCACTCACAGAAATGGTTACCCAAGTCAAAACCCCTGCACAAAAAAATGTTACATTATGTTTTATATGAATACACAAAGGCACAAGCCAAAACAGGAACCCCTTTTACCTGTAGTTGTAACTGCTGTATTCAAAATCGATCAGCATCAGTCTTTGTCTTGAGGTTTGGTCCCTGTCATCCAGCATAAGGATGTTACCTGCAGTGGAAAAACCACCATCATTTGTACTATAAGTTGCACTCTCTAGTTGCTGTGTAAACAAAGAATGTACTATGTATCAACTTCTTCATCTCCCACTATTCTTCTGGAGCCACATTCCTTTGTACAACAAGCAAACAAACAAAAAAACACTAATACAGAACACATGCTTAGTAAATGAGAAGTTTTATCTCATAAATAGCCAAAAGTGTGTGGACACATCTAATGTACTTTTGTTCTGGGGTCTGGCCTATTAGTTGTAGTTGTGGTCAGTTTTAACACTAATGCACAGTGCTGTATATCATTTCCACCATCACCAGTGCCATAACCATACAGTGTAGCCGCCCCTTAACTACTGCTTTCAGGTAAATCTGCTCAAGATAATTGATTTGCGCCTGATTCATGTATGAGACAATCAATGAGCATTCAGTGCAAGAATGAAAGACAGAAATAATAAATCATCACAGGAAAACAATTAGGGCAATTTATTTCAGAAACAGTGTGGATCTGACTTTGTGGCAACAGTTTGACTAGGGGGCTTCTCCACTGACAGGGTCATAAAAACATGTTTCTTCCCAATTTGGTGTGGAGGAACTTGGCTTATGTAACTAATTTGGGATGAGTTGGAATGCAGACTGTGAGTCAGACCTTACCACCCAGTACCAACCAGTGCTAATACTCTCAATCGCTGCAGCCAGCTTATACAGTATTAAAATGCATGTTTTTGGAATGAGATTGATATAATCACGCACACACAGTTACTTTTTCCATGTAGTCTAAGCTCAACTTAGGTGACTTTTGCTTCCATTTAAACCTAAATCTCTCACTACCACCTCATCTTCTTCAGAGGCTCATTGTCACTCCTAGGATGATCCATATGAATATGAACTGTCCCTATGAATAATTACACTGTGGCCTTCCTTTGACTTATGTAACATACTGCTCTCCCAGGAAATGTGTCAGTAGAGCCAGAGAGCAGATCAATCAGATCAAATCAGGTGTGTGAGGACTGGGCAGAAGAAGACTCTACCTTCCTGGACATCATTATGGCAAAACACCACCGGTGATGGAGTCGCCGCCAGCAGTGCACTGTTGTGGTGATGGTGATGATGTTAAAGGGAGAGGAGAGAAGAGCTTGTCAGTGTGGCATCCAGTAGTAGCATTAGTTAGTGTTACTCAAACCTTCTTACACTTCAGTTATAACAATTAATATGCTAAGAAGACCAAAACTAACTGAGGCATGAGACAAACATCGTGTTATCTACAGCTTCCACTGCTCTACTGACAGCATGGCTGCACAACATTACATTCACACCAATTCCACTCTTATCAGTGGACAACATACAGAATATGTGATAAATGTTTAATTGTATTTAAAAAAAATCTACATTTTAGTGTGATTATTTATGCTGGTTATCAGGCATATAAATACAAAGCATCTACGTGTGTACCCAGTCAGATTACCCAGTTGGCTTTTAGTAGGTGTGAATATGAAAGACTGCTCATTCATTAAGTGGCAAAAGCAGTGTTCAACTGTCTACACACTTTGGGGTATATAACTTAAGTCTTGATTTGAGGAAAAAAATAGAAATCAATCCCCAGATGTCAAGTCTGAATGACTGCACTTCCTAGAGTGAATCACAGATCATAGGACTATGAAGTCTTCTATAATAACACATGCTATCAACTCTGATACGTTCCATGACTTTAGTTGACAGCAGCAGGTACTTCTGTGCAGTGGCAACTACATCTTATGCCTGCTTCAGTGTGATACTGGCACATATCTACAAGATAAACACAGACAATAAACACTGGGCTGATTCTGACTGGTTGCTAAGGTCAGACTGCCAGCAGGACAATCATGGGGGCACTGGGACAAAGGTCAGTCATAAGGCTGGAAACAAAAAAATACAGCTAGTCCAGTCCCTTTGAATACATTGTGTGTGTAACTAATCTCAGACTACAACTCTTACAGATTTATTGATGTAGTATACAAACTTTTCATATTAATCTACACAACTTTGTTTTATAGCTACTGTGACCCGTATATTTTATTTATTGATCTGGTGAGAACACAATGTACTTATTTGTAAATATTTGCACTTGTTGTCACCAGCTAGGATTTTGAGGTTGCAAGCACAAAAATGTCCTTAATCTAAGTTAATAACAAATACTATTCAGTAACAAAATTACACTGTTTATGTCCCAATAGATACATTTTAAGTTGACATTTGGTTTAAATTCAGCAAAAGTAACTTACAGTGGATATAAAAAGTCTACACACCCCTGTTAAAATGCCAGGTTTCTGTCATGTAAAAAAATGAGACCAAGATAAATAATTCCAGAACTTTAGCCACCTTTAATGTGACCTATAACTTGTACAACTCAATTGAAAACAAACTGAAATCTTTTTTTCAGTGGGAAGTAAAAATAAAAAACTAAAATAATGTGGTTGCATTAGTGTGCACACCCTTAAACTAATATTTTGTTGAAGCACCTTTTGATTTTATTACAGCACTCAGTCTTTTTGGGTATGAGTTTATCAGCAATGCACATCTTGACTCTGCAATATTTGCCCACTCTTCTTTGCAAAAACGCTCCAAATCTGTCAGATTGCGAGGGCATCTCCTATGCACAGCCCTCTTCAGATCACCACACAGATGTTCAATCGGATTCAAGTCCGGGCTCTGGCTGGGCCATTCTAAGACTTTTATCTTGTTCTGGTTAAGCCATTCCTTTGTTGATTTGGATGTATGCTTGGGGTCATTGTCGTGCTGAAAGATGAAGTTCCTCTTCATCTTCAGCTTTCTAGCAGAAGCCTGAAGGTTTTGTGCCAATATTGACTGGTATGTGGAACTGTTCATAATTCCCTCCACCTTGACTAAGGCCCCAGTTCCAGCTGAAGAAAAACAACCCCAAAGCATGATGCTGCCACCACCATGCTTCACTGTGGGTATGGTGTTCTTTTGGTGATGTGCAGTGTTGTTTTTGCGCCAAACATACCTTTTGGAATTATGGCCAAAAAGTTCAACCTTGGTTTCATCAGACCATAGCACCTTTTCCCACATGCCTTTGGGAGACTTCAAATGTGTGTTTGCAAAATGTAACCGGGCATGGATATTTTTCTTTGTAAGAAAAGGCTTCCGTCTTGCCACTCTACCCCATAGCCCAGACAAATGAAGAATACGGGAGATTGTTGTCACATGTACTACACAACCAGTACTTGCCAGGAATTCCTGCAGCTCCTTTAATGTTGCTGTAGGCCTCTTGGCAGCCTCCCTGACCAGTTTTCTCCTTGTCTTTTCATCAATTTTGGAGGGACGTCCAGCTCTTGGTAATGTCACTGTTGCACCATATTTTCTCCACTTGATGATGACTGACTTCACTGTGTTCCATGGTATATCTAATGCCTTGGAAATTCTTTTGTACCCTTCTCCTGACTGATACCTTTTAACAATGAGATCCCTCTGATGCTTTGGAAGTTCTCTGCGGACCATGGCTTTTGCTGTAGGATGCGACTAGGAAAATGTCAGGAATAGCCTACTGGAACAGCTGAACTTTATATGGGGTTAATCAGAGGCACTTTAATTGATGGCAGGTGTACTGACTCCTATTTAACATGAGTTTGAATGTGACTGCTTAATTCTGACAACAGTCACAGCCCCACAGTAAGAGGGTGTGCACACTAATGCAACCACATTATTTTAGTTTTTTATTTTTACTTCCCACTGAAAAACAGATTTCAGTTTGTTTTCAATTGAGTTGTACAAGTTATAGGTCACATTAAAGGTGGCTAAAGTTCTGGAATTATTTATCTTGGTCTCGTTTTTTTACATCACAGGGGTGTGTAGACTTTTTATATCCACTGTATTTTCCCTGATATTCCATGAAAGTTACTCTGGAGCCTCAGAGGCAGAAAACAGTGTATGCACACACCCATTTAACCACTGAATTTCCCTTCTTCACATCATCTCTGACATGATTGTTATTATTCAGCCATTTTTGAGGTCCATTACGAGAAGCTGAACAGGTTGCAATTAGAGATGGGCCGATCCACATTTTTTCAGTTCTGAACCAATTTCGATACAGATTCTGATGCAAGAGCTCTTTCATTACAATAAAGTAATTAACACTAAAACAAAATATTAAATATGTGTAATGATGGATAAGTGCAACCACTAGATAGTCAGAGGCCAAGCACACACACACACACGCTTCTCCAAATTATTGCACATTTACAAATTGCCACTTTTGGGGTAGAAATAAACATGTACCTTTGGTTTTGCAAGAGTTCACATTACTACTTAAAATGTAAGCATTTTAATGTCGGCGCTCCCTTTTTCTTGCTAAGCTGTGTTAACCAATAACCTCAACTAATAACTGCAAAGTGATTTATTCCTGCCTTAACTGCTATTCAGCACTAGCTGTACAGGGCAGGCAGCACAACGTTTGAAAAATAGTTGCAGGAGGACAAAGATCATCTTTCACAATGTCAAACATGCTGGATTTGTTTTTGAATCGAATCTTCTCTCCCTCTCTACAGGTCATCACGTGATGTAACGCATTCCTGTTGGTTAACACAGCTTAGCAAGGATGAGGGAGCAGTTGGTTTGATACAAGGCATCTCCTTGTCGCAGACATGGCAAAATCATTGTCACGTGAGACTGAGATCGCACAGGGATCAAAATCACACTCACGGAATGATTAATTGTAGTGCCTTATGGTAGAGGTTTCATTGTAGATTTTTTCCTTAACCCTACCTACCACACATTTTAAGGCTTAATGTATTAAATACCCTACAAATTCACTCAATGTAAAAGACAGAATTTGGCTATCTGAAGCCTGTGACCCAACTCACCGGAGGCTCTCCAGCTCAGCAGGTAGGTCCAACTTCATCAGCCTCTTGTACTTCTTCAAGTGTGCTTCTCGTACAAAACTAAGCTTCATCACTTGATTCATGTATCTAAAGAAAAAAAAAATACAGTACACTTAACTACAAAAACAGGCCATTCTAGTAGCAGAAAGAGAGTGATATCAAGGTGTGCTTACTTGTCAATGGTCCCAAACAGCCACTTAGGCTCTTTGTTAAAGGGCATAAGCATGTTATGGTAATGTGCCAACTTGGTGGCAATCTCAGCTGAGATGGCCGGATCTGAAAGTTGATCTGTGTGCATTCGGCTATTCTAGGGAAACAGAGACACAAAGAAATCACTACTTCTGCAAATGCTTCCTCCAGTCACATTACTTGACTCAAGTCAGACTTAAGTTGCATATTTGAGGACTTGAGCCTTGCTTGACTAACACTGGTAAAAGACTCGACTTGACTTTGACTTGGTATTCATGACTTGAAACTTGACTTAGACAAATGACTCAAAGTTACTTCACCTTTTAAATTAAATATTTGCATTTTTCTAGATATTGAGAAGTTAAGTTTTGTTTTTGAAACACAATTGGATGATTTCTAGGGCAATGCACGCAAACCTGGCAACCTACCAGAAAACGTAAGACCAGCTGAGGGCAACATAGGTCACAGGATGCAGTTATGGAGGGGCCTAGTCCAAAAATAATAACATTTGGATTCAAAGATTATGTCGTCGATGATGGTAGTAAGAAGTATGCAAAGTCTGCAGCATAAAAATCAGTGACACGACCACCACAATGTCCAACTTTATTAGTGTCACTACAAAGCTCACAAAAAAAGGTAAGTACGTGAATGTGCACGTTAGCTAATTTATTGGCTGGTCAAACATTAGCTAGAAAGCTACCTTTAAGTTTAAACAGTTAGACCTGGCATGTGACTTGCACATGGGTGAATTACTCCCTCCTCTGGCTTCCTCAACATTAGGAACTAAGTCAAGTAACAGTAGGACTTTTAAATCTCCACAGGTTCAATGGGGCTATGTAGGCAACTGAGGAGCATTTTTCCATGTGAATGCATTTTTCAAGAACAATGTTTTGTGATCAAAGGACAAAAAAGCTTTCAGAATACTCTAAATATAATATTCTACACAATAACGTACACAATAAACAACAGCTATTTTCATCTAATAAAAGTTATGGACACGTCTCATTGTTCCACACAAAAGACATTTATGCACTTTGGCTGAAGCTAAAGAGCCACACAGTTTGTGGGCATGGTTATGTGTGTGTTTGTGCACGCAACAATGTGTGCCTCATACTGGAAGGTACTGCTCTAAGCGTCCCTCGGGGAAAATGCCATAAAGCTTTGGTCCTAGAGTTCGTTCTGCCAGGATGGCGAACATCACGCTCTCCAACACCAGAGAGTCCACTCCCTGTCACAGAGATACACAGAAAAACAGTCACAGTATGATGGTACTTTCATACTTCCATGTGAAGAACAATCAAACTGCCACATCAGATTGACAATAATGCTATACTGTATGAATGCATCACACTATCATTTTCTCTCTATGATAATTAAATATGTGCAGCCACACACACATTGTCAAACATATAATTTCCCAAGGACCCCTACTAGACACACAGACCTGTAAGATGGCACCATAGACTCTGAGGAGCACCTGGCGAGGTTCTTCTCCGACACACTGCACATGCTCAGGCAAACTACACAGGTACAGTAGATTACTCAGCCCACCACTGCAAAACAAAAACAGTGTTATCACATTACAGAAGCCATAGTCATTAAGATTAGTCATGAGACGCCAATAGATTTTGCTTTATGTTTACTGGGAAAGTCAACATAAAAAGTACAAAACAGGTTTAGTATCATGACACACACTGACAAAACAGCCTATTCTATTTTCTGTAAACTGTGTTCTGCTTAGACAATTAAGTTCATACCTCCTTACATAAATATTTGGTAAAGCAGAATGATATAATACTAAATATGAAAGGAGCAATACTAGCTATACCATAATATATAAAACAAAGGCCCTCAAGGAAAATCTGTGATTTGTGCTATACACCACCAGTTACAAGGTTGAACATACGTTCCCACTGAGTTAAATGGAAAAGTGGGTCCACACTTTTGTCTGGCAGTGCGTAAATAAAATCTGACTTGAATTTGACTTGATATTGGTTCTCAACCTGAGGATCAACACACCTCAAGGATTCCCAAGAAGGCACGGAGGGGGTCACCTGATACTTTGTTATACACAACATGTATGATTTCCATGAAGCACCAGAGAACAACAGTACGTTTTACATTTGTTTGGTCAGCTTGAAACGGTGTCAAAAAGTAGATGCCTCAAGCCAGAAGTGAAAGTTAGCAACGTTATGATGCTGAAGGAACCGCAGCCCAGTTCTACCTCCAGACGTCTTAATGGTACCTTGGTGGCTCCGGCCAAGTTTAACCCCCGCTTACCCCGTTTTCACAATCACATGGATACTATAGCCTTTTACCGCCATTACAGCTGTAGCTGACAGTTTACCTTACAATGCTGATTTGAAAATCATCCTCTTGTATAGTCTTCCACGAGCCTGCAAGAAAGTCTCGGCACCAAACAAAAGCCCTGCACCTGGTGTCCCGGTCCACATCCTCGGTTCTCCCATCCTGAAAAGACTCTGCCTCCGAGTCGTCATCACAGTTGGCCCCAGAGAAAGGACTCGGGGTGTTTGTGTTTCTGCTAAGGACAAGCGTGCTTCCTACTTGTTTCCTCGCCGCCGTGATATCGGTGTGTTTTGTTGAGACAGTCGGAATAATGCTGAGAAGCTCCGGACGTGTTTTTTCTGCAGTGCTCATGCTCCCTTCGCCGTAACTACAGTCACCCACGGCTACATTTCGACTTGACTGCATCGTAAGTTTCCGAGCGAAGAGTAAGGGAATACGGTTGTGAAATATCGGGCTGACGCAACGGGAGCGACTCGCTGACAAACGCAACTCGCCGCTAAACTTGATTATCCGGAAAAGCCAAACACAGCAGAATGGTCTAGATCCCATGTGGGATGACTTAATAGGGACCATTAAAGTGTCATATATTCAGATGTGCGTTTCGTCGCCTTTCCATAGTCAAGGTCCAATCACAATTCGATTCTTGTTCACTTGCTAATTCCATTGGTCGTTACGGGGTCATACGTTTCCGGCTTCCGTGCGGTGAAGGTTTCTGGGAAATGAAGTTTTTGTTTGCGATTTAGGCCCTGGCGTAAACATGAAGACAAGGCTGGATTCTTTGAGACGTATTTTTAAAAAACTATAATTCATTTCACCCCCTCTCTGTGGATCCCAAACCCCCAGGTTGGGAAATAGGCTACACTCCTAATTTCCTTTATACTGCAGTAAAATGTTCCCTTAAACGTTAAATATTAGGCTACTTTGAAAACATACTTAACTGTAACAAAAAAAAACCAAAAAAAAAACGGATTGGGCATTTTAAAACATTTTATTCACTCAGTAAATAACAGTTTAAAAATGTAGATTTTTTTACTCTGTATTCGTATGTATTATTAGCATACTCTATGTTTTATATTTGGCTTGATTGAGAGCAATAGAGTATAGCCTGCATTTTAACATGGAATATTCGTGAACGCTAGTGCGTCCCTGTAAAAACTTTAAAAAGTTGAAAAGAAAATACGCTAAATTCCATGAAACCTTCCTCATAAAAGCTAATGGTATTCAAAACAATCACAAATTACTCAAATATGTTCTTATTTTAATACACTAGGGCTAAGTCAGTTTATCTAGTGGTTTAATTTTATTCAGAAATTAAAATTGACAACTTTATTCTGGCACCCTCATAATATTATGATCTTCTGGATGTATTTAAATGACTTATAGTATTTGTTTTAGCCTTTATGGTGATCACAGTTTATATCTGAATGACATGAGATCAGCAACATATCCAGCAACCTGAAGCTTTATTTGAAACCCAGTCACTTTTCAGTAAGCATCTAAAACAGACATTTCATTGCAAGAAATTTGTGTCTGGATAATGTTACTCAAAACTCTGGCTTTGGTCAATGAGACACTGCTAACAAAGTGGTTGCAGCTAGGAAGCCTCAAAAACCATAATGTCCCTCTCTGTGTACAGTGCATGGCAATGGTCACTTAAGGTTAAGTGAGACAAGATTATGTCAAGTGTGGAAAAGACTTCATACAAACACCACATTATCAAACTGAATATTGTACAACATAGCCTGTCTAAAGCACCTAGTTTCAGCATTATTTCCAAGAGACTGCTAGCACAAAGCTGTGTCACAGTGGATATACAGTTTGCAGGAAATAGGTGTATTGCTTGTAAATATGTAGGTATGGTGATATTAAAATAATATAAATACAAAACAACAAATTTAAAAAACATTATTTTCTATACAGTAATATACTATACCTACTCCTCCTTGAGAGGAGTCAAAGGACAAATTCCATTTCCTTTATTTAATTGCTCCATTATCCTTGCTCAACCTGGAAGTTGTTCCGTTCTGCAATGTTAAAGGACATCCCAAACCTCATACTCCTCCTCTGAGCAGTAAGGCTTGAGGAGCAAGGAGGATGCCTGGAGGAGACATGAGTAAGGGTACACAAAATCATCCTTCACTAAAGTCTTTTATGGAGGACACGCCTCTTTATTGGAAATCAGTTGATGGTTGGATGCTTTAGATAATGGGTTGAAGGAAAGGAGATCCAATGTCTGTAAAAGAGTATTTCTGTTGACTTGCCCCCCCCCCAATTGTGATGTTAGGGCTCATAAGTTATGCAGCACTTTCCAAGAGTCATGACAAGGATGGGATCAGTTCTCTCCAGTATCCCTCTATTGGAGGAACCAAACACTGGACCAAGCATCCTGAGAAAAGAAATAAAGTCAATATCAGAAAATCATCTGAGTGATGTTTAGCTTGCAAAGTATCACACTGAACTGATCCACTGTTGAGAATTCAGTGTCAGTTCTTGATAAAACTGACATCTTTTATATTGTGACCACTCAGTGTTAAGAAAAAAAAAACACACACACACATACTGATAGTCTTTGCTGCACACAACATTCAATCAAATGCTTCACCTACTGAATGGTCTGTGGTACAGCAATGAGGAGATTAGAGAAAATACCAAAAAAGTAAACTCTGAAACATTTTAGATAGATATGGCATCAGTGGATACTAAGTGTCTGCCATCATGCTTGCTACAGAGAACCCAAGACTTGTTATTGATCCTGAATGAATGAAATTTCAGTTTGTATAAACAATTTCAAAACAAAATCCTTCACTAGGTCTGTATGACCCAACACTGTACAGGTCACATTTGTGCAGCAGGGCTAGACAAACCAAATACCTCCCCTTATCTTTAAGTGTATTTGTCATTGCTAAACATCTACAACATGATCAAGCCTAACCCACCTCTTGTATAATAAAATAAAATTCAACTGACAAGCATCACATATACTGTGACTATAAAAAGATTTAGTGCAACAGCAAAAGAAAAAAAATAATCACAGAGATTAATCAGATGAAATTAATGGCTCTCCCACTGAAATGAAGAGATAATCTATGACCTATGTATATCAAGATGGACACAATGGAAAATATTCCTTGGAATGAGGCCTGTGGCTGGTTGCTTGCCCCTCTGCTGTATACTATGCCAATTATGATTAAGCCTACATCCTTGCCCATTATTTAAAAACATTAATTCCCCTCCACCCCACCCCATACTGTGAGCAAAATAATCACCACACCCTATTACTTTGTTTCCTTGTTCAACCCTTTTAAATTCTTCAATCTTTTTTAAAAGCCAAATTTCTAGATGTACGCCCTGTAGTTTTCCTGAGCTGTACTGCATATGATCCCACTTCATTCTGATTCCTTTTCCTTGTTTTTTGAATTTATTTCCAACTCACTGTGACTGGATATTGAATTCTTCTTCCTTACTCTCATTGATCAAAGTTCAGTCCATTCTCTTTCATCTTCATCCGATTCACTTGCCATAAAAGTCAACATTTTCAAAATTTACCACTTCTGGACTCAAAGACGCTCCTGCTCCAACGTGCTGCCTGCCTCATGCAACTGTTTAGGTAACAAGTGTCACTGCTTGGAGTTCGTAGATGGTTCCTGCTTAGGCCTGTGGAAGCTGACCAATCAGAGCAGAGTGGGATTTCAGGTGGAGGGAAGGGGGGCCTTAAATACACAGACCATCTCAAGCAGAGTCTGAAAGGAGGTGCTGCAGTAAATGGACAGTATAAAAAAAAAAAGTTTTATAACGTTATAGAATGCAAACATTTCTAGCAGACCCCTGGAGTAAAAATACAAACACGAAACTTAGCATAATAAGTATCCTTTGAGGTTGACTGGACTTAGGCTACAAGTGTTGAAATTGACTGAACACTTGGTATTTGTATTCTTTTTGTATTTGGTGGTTAATCTCAGGTGATACTGGTAGGAGCTGTATTGATTTGCAAGCCTTTACAAAATGTACTTTGGCAAAAAACAAAGTTTGACATGTCATGTTGAGAACAGGTAGACCTAACCCAGGGTCAACATAACCGTTTGTGACCACTACTTTCTGAGTACGTGGATGTCAGCGATTTATATGTTTTTCCCTCACTTGTTTAAAGAACAAAAAAACAAAACTTTAGTTTATAAGTTTGTTTAAAATAATTCTTTTATGCACAACTTGTATTTTTTTGGCACAGCCACATTTTGCACATTAAAAGAGTGAATAATTTAAAGCAAAATGGAAATGCTTCTCCAGAGCTGTACATCATAACTTTTGGTCAACAGCAGTAATCATTTCATTGGCTAAGGTTTACACTCATCAGGTTTGATGGGGAATGGCCAATAGAAGGGGTGGGAATGTATCACTCTGTTATAAAAGTAGGTGCACGTATCCACCCTCTGTTCAGCACTTGAACTGTGCAGATCACTTGTTGTTGGGAAGGCATGGTGATGAAATGTACTGCTGCGTGCCTTGTGGCACTGGCCTTGCTTGGCAGCTTCTGTGATGCTCAGTGGGATGGTCGTATTTACAATTCCTTCTCACCTAGACTGCTGAAGTCACCACCAGCTCCGGAGCAGGTGCCTCTATCTGACACCCAACAGAAAAAGCAGCCATTTGCGAAAGATCTAGACTGGAAGTACCCTGAAGATCCCAAGCCTGAGGTCCAACCCGATGTGCCTTTTGTATTGAGACATCCTGTTGCTGTTGCAACTGTTGCTGTTCAGTGCAGAGAGAATGATGTTTATGTGGAAGTCCAGAAGGACTTTTTTGGAAATGGCCAGTTAATCCATGCTTCTGACCTTAGCCTGGGAAACTGTGCCGTTGTCGCAGAAAGTCCTCAAGTGTTGATTCTTGACTCTCAACTGCAAGACTGTGGCAGCTCATTAATGGTAAGCACAATTAAATAAACAGATCACGGAAAAATAAAAAAAATCCATTATAATTAAAACTATTAGAGAAGTTTTTCATGTATAATTTTATTTGTTTGTACTAACAGTTAATTATTTGCTAGATGACAGAGAATTCCCTCATCTACACTTTCACTGTGAACTATAATCCCCAACCTCTGGGTAATGCTCCTGTGGTGAGGACCAGCAAAGCTGCTGTTCATGTGGAATGCCACTACCCAAGGTATGTAGACTATCAGTTAGAGCTGTAGCAATAAACTACCAAAACACAATCAATCACAAACCAAAATAAAAAACTAATTGAGATATATAATCTGTAACCTTTGACCTAATCAAATCCATTAAGTAAATATATTACCAAACATGATTGATAAATGGACATTTTTTCCTAAAAAAATACTATAGTTTTCTGCATTCAAAGGAAACATTTTTAATCATTTAGGAAGCACAATGTGAGCAGCCTTCCTCTTGACCCCCTCTGGGTCCCATTCGCTGCAGTTAAAGTAGCAGAGGAGTTCTTATACTTCAGCATGAAACTTATGACCGGTGAGTTAAAGAAATTTTTAATTGCATGTTTGAACTTTTATGGATTGTGTGATTTAAAATGTCCCTATTTTTCTGCACAGACGACTGGCAGTATGTGAGGCCAAGCTACCAGTATTACCTGGGAGACATCATTAATATTGAGGCATCCGTCAAGCAGTACTTCCATGCGTATCTCCGTGTTTTTGTGGACTACTGTGTCGCTACTCTTTCACATGACGATAACTCCAACCCAAGATATGTCTTCATTGAAAATGGGTGAGGTAGTTTGACAAATTAATTTAAGTTGCTCCACACAGTAAGGATCAATAATCACAAACACCAGAACATTTTTGTTGTCCACGTACTTTGTAATATTATTCTGTATTTTTCTTGTGTGCAGGTGTTTGCTTGATGCTGCGATCACAGGCTCTACCTCAAAATTCATGCCTCGCACTGAAGACGACAAGCTTCACTTCCAGTTAGAGGCCTTCAGGTTCCAAGGCGCTACTAGTGGACTGGTGAGCATCTCCTGGATGGTGTTATTTATATAGTATGTTTGGCTATAAATGAAATACAGAAAATGACAATTATAACCCAAACTCTATTATTCCAACAGCTCTACATTACCTGCCATGTGAGAGCAACACTTGCTACCGATCATCCCAATGAGCACAACAGAGCTTGTTCCTACATCAATGGGTGAATCTGCAAGTGTGCACATGAGTTAATGAAAATATGTGGTTGGAGAACTGATGTGGTACTTACGTCTTACATCTCACTTTCTTCCTACAGTGTGTGGAAGGAGGCTGGTGGTGCTGATGCAGTTTGTGGCTCTTGTGCATCTGGTATTGGTGGTGGACAACCCGGCGGACAAATCCCAGGACAAACCCCTGGACAAACCCCTGGACAAATCCCTGGACAAACCCCTGGACAAATCCCTGGAAAAATCCCTGGAAAAATCCCTGGACAAAATGTTCTGCCTCCTCCTAAAAGGCCGGTCCGTCATGTGCCCAAAGAAAGTACGTTATGTAAAAATTAAGTCTGAAGTCTTTGATAACATAAAGAAAAACAGAAGTGTCAACCTATCACAACACTGACAGATGATTTATTTATTTTCAGATTTATATTATGTTACCACTATCATAATGACAATTTACCTTGTTGTATGCTTACTTGTGTTGTCGGGCAGCCACAGTGGCACAAAATGTAAGACGTTTTCTGTTTTGTTTCCTCAGGGCCTGAATGGGAAGGTAAAGTCACCCTGGGTCCCTTCTCTGTTGACGAGAGGGAGGAGGAGGAGTAACTCAATTTCCTGCCATGACTATAACCATCAAAATGGACATTATCATCTGTTCATAACTGTTTGTATGTTATTCTCTTGCTTCTTGTTGGAACAGTTGGAAGGAGGAATTGATCAAGATACTGAGTTAAAATCACTCAATAGTAGTTGAATTTAAACAAGTAAAGAAACACCACTTAGTTCATTAAATGTAATCAAATTTTGATGCATCAAAAACATAATAGAAGTGTGCAAAAACAGAAGTCCCTGTGACAAAAAATGTAACTTGTTTTAGCCTACTATGTAAAGATATTATATAAGGACCACTTCATAAACTGTAAATCTTTCATTTTGGTGGAAATAAAATTGCAACTGTGTGAAAAGCTGGTGTCCTTCACTGAGCATACAGAAAATAACAACAGGAATAGAACATACTACTGTATGATTGCCTATTAGTTAAATTCACAAATTTACCAACCAAATAGATAAATA
This sequence comes from Monopterus albus, assembly GCF_001952655.1. Lineage (NCBI taxonomy): Eukaryota > Metazoa > Chordata > Actinopteri > Synbranchiformes > Synbranchidae > Monopterus > Monopterus albus. Next base: position 874,117 of record NW_018127885.1, read on the forward strand.
AATAAAGCATTTAGTATCTATTTAAGACCCTACAGTTATATTGTATAACATATCCTACTCTAGCAGTTTCCTCTTAGTTATGATACTATACATTTTCATTTCAGGTAGTCTATAAGACTAAATAAAATGTCAGGTTAGTTGAAATTGGCTTTACCTTCCCTTTCACCACTGTTTGTCAGCTGAATAACTTGGCAAATCCTGTTATTTCATAAACGAAGGCCTAACATTAGGATGTATACCTGTTTTGTAAACGCTCATCCCCCAGGTAGTAAGCATTTACCGCCATCGTGTGTCACAAATTGTCAACTGCTGCTTCGCAAGGTGCAGAACTTCAGCACCACCGGCAGTGAACAGCTCCATACTGCGCCTGCGCAGTACAGCATGACATAAGCTCTGAGGTGTGATTCGCGACGTGATTCCTCACTGACAAGGTGGGATCCAGAGGTAAATACTGTAGAAAGCAAGGGAGACTGTAACCTTCCTGTAACCAATGGCAGTTTAAAGACAACATGCCGATACTTTTATTTCTCTAAAAGACCACATGTCCTGTGGAGGAGAAAAATGGAATCAACTATAGGTGCTGTATATAACCCATTATGATGATTTTACTAACAAAAAACTTTTTTGACAATCACGCCATGTTCAATGATCTGCTAAATTACATAATTAATATTGAAATATGGATTACAAATGTTTTTTTTTTTGTTTTTTTTTATACCACTTTCACACCCAGTTTGTAAGGTCCAGCCTACATTTATTATTATGTTCCTGATAAGCTACGGTGTAGATATTGCATACTCATCCATATTGTTGTACATGCAGTGTACAGGCACACTGAAACTGTAACACAACTGTCATTTTATATGTACTGTAGCAAACATCTAACCTTGAAGGAGATTTTTTTCATTTGTTTTCTTTGGATTGTGTGTGCCACGAGAATCCACCAGATCATTGTGCCTTTTCATTCTGTCAGATTTTGGGCCATTGACCTGGTCCTTGTTCATTTCCTGTTGCACCGTGCTCATCTGCTGTCAGCACTTCGCTTTTTGTATAAAAAGGACTGACATAAAAAAAAGGGCCAAACAATATCAAAATCCATTGTCCTGCTGATCTTTACGGGATTACCCTCAAGGACCAGTGGATCCAGGACTCTACTTTGGAAGGAATACTTCCTTTGGCAGTAAATTTTACTGTCAGTGTTATGTCACTGTAAACACTCCACGGACATTTACGCCTATGATTTGCTGCTTGTCGAGTCTAATATGCCTGCATCTACTCAGGACAGCCTGCTCATACGGTAACGGTACTAACTGACGTTACATCGTCTCTCTTCCACACCCCCTCTTCCACTGCCTCTGCCAGTCTCTGCACTGCTGGTCCGTATCCCTTGTGTGCCACAGGCAGCATCACAGCAGCGGACATTTGGCGAACGAGAGCACGGGCTGCGGTCGCATACTGCGCGCTTACGATTGGCGCGGACGTAGCGGTGGAACACAGGATTGTAATTTGATTTCCTCCGTGCTGTGCGCTGTTTCTGAATATCGTTCCTGCCTCGACACCCCTTCCTACCCTGCTTGTGTGGATGGTTGACTGCAGATTTGATGGTGTTGAGCAGGCTCGTCTGATTGAAGGCTTGCGGCCAGGGGGCCATCTGTGGGGCCGCAGAGAGAGAGAAAAACCTCTGTCCACGGCTAAGTCCGTTCTGTGCCCTGTGATTGTGAATGGACTGCGCTCCCTCCGTGATTTTCTGCAGTCGCTTTGAGTCATTTGTGGAAGAAGATGGCGGACAGGGCTGAGATGTTTTCCCTATCCACTTTCCATTCCCTCTCTCCTCCTGGCTGCAGGTAAGACTTACATGTAGAGGGATGATGGGGCGATGCGCGCAGTTGATGAGAGGGAAAAAGACACTAAATACAAGAAACATATCAGTTTTGTTTTGATGGCTGCAGTAAAGCGCACATTCCCAGCCCTGGGTCGTATTGGCTAATAGATATTTTGAATAACCTGCCAGGCCTGGTGCTGCCTCTCTGTACGCCTAGAAGAGCTTCAGTTGGTTGCTTGCATTTCGGAGCTGATGCACTTTATGAACACAACCGTTTTTACAGACATTTGTTTAATTCCTTCCTGAAAACCGTGAAGAAGGGTAAGTGGAAAAACACATAGGAAACGATTGATCTTTAGCTGTCGCGACAGTCGCCGCCTTGCGCATTCTCTGTGTGAGGCCCACGCCCTGTTGAGTCCAGCCCTGGCAAGGGCATGTTGCTGAACAATGATTTACAGAAGTACCACTGATATTGATGATGTTTCAAACACCTCTAACCTCTGCCTCACTAAATATGACAAATCTGCTTGCGTTTTTGTTTTTTGTTGTTTTTTTTGTGTGCCTAAACCCAATTGTGAGGGATTCCACAGCCAGTCACCAGAGGCAGGTAACTTTGGCAGAATCACTGATACAGCACCAGTATTTCCTCCATGGGTTTTACCTTTACATGTTAGAAGAAATGACAGGAGAATTGGTTTGTAGATGTAAATTAGGTCTGATAAGACTTGTGCTTGTTGGGCAAAATTGTTATGTTCAGATCTAATTTTGCCTGGCAGAATAAGCAGTAGCACTATGACAGATTTCATTGTATCTCTACTATCATCCAGTGTTCATTCCTGCTGCTGTAAGGTCTTCCTTTAAGTTACCAAATACAGAACAAGGAGTCCCATATGTAAAAATAATTTGTATATTCTTGCTATTATATACAGTATGTTTTAGTATATTTATGATGTAACATAACTCACTGACTTAAAAGCAGAACAAGGAAAAGTGAAGAAAATGGGGGTAAAGTTAAGAGTTCAATGGTGGACGCTCTCAGCAAGAATGCATATAATGCAACAACCATTTACATCATTTCTTGGTCCATGTGCTTCACATGACTGATGTCCTACAGAATCCACTCACATTAGCACATGGGGTCCCAGTGGAGTTTGTATCCACAACATGCACTCAAGTGAGATTTAATTACATAGCTTAATTTCATGGATGGATCATATCAGATCAATTGACCTGACTTTTTGCATGACTAACAGTGACCTTAGTTCAGAACACAGAGTTTAGCTTTGGCCATTGTGTCAATATTGAATTTACAGCACTTGTAAACAGCCTGAGCAGTCTTTCCTTTATTCACATTTTTGGCTGGCTTAATTGTAAATGGTGCTGTTAACTCATAATGCCCTTAAAGTTCTTTTTTTTTTTACTTACTCCTCTATCAAAAACAAAGTCAGTGTTACAGACCACTAAAGATGAAGAATAGTAGCTTGGATCAAATCAAATCAAATCAAATTTTATTTGTATAGCGCCAAATCACAACAAAAGTCATCTCAGGACACTTTACAAACTAAGGTCTAGACCTTACTGTTATTAATATTATTACATAGGGAAAACCAACAAATCCCCCTTGAGCAAGCACTTGGCGACGATGGGGAGGAAAAACTCATTTAAAAGAAGTGGGCACTGATCAGCCTCAAACTATAACTGTTTTCCATTAGTTTTGTATGTTTTCAAAAGTACACACCCCGTTTGTGCTTATTTTGGGTCAACTATCCATGTTGGTTGTTTACATACCAACAACATTACCATCAAATTGGTAAAACATTGTTGTCTGGAGCATATATGGGCTTAAAAGTGTATTTGTAGATTGTTTTTTTCTGTAAATTGCATAATTTTGTTCATTTTATTATGTGTGTAACTGATTCATGGATGAAAGCACTGGTGGTGTGATGGTGCCTTAAAGTAATCTGACTTACATAACCCTAACACTGTTTCCAGTGGATAGGAGAGGCCTGTCTTTCACCAGATATCTATGACAGACTATAAATTCTCCTGCATTGAAGAAGCACTCTCTCTACGCGAAATATACTAGTGTGAGTGTATTTCTTCCAACATAAACTAAGTGGCATGGTTCCATATCAAAATGACAAAGTTCATCAATAAAAACAGCGGTTTTTGGTGCTCTAGTTGACTTAGTTTTCCATTAAGGCTTCATCTTATAGAAATCAGAAAACTGCATCCAGATATGCTATCATTTTTCAGCACAAATAAATTCCTACAAATTAGCTGACAAATCTAAATGTGGGACCTGTAGATTATCAAAAACCCATGTTATGGAATTCATTGATTAAATATTTTCTGAAACAAATTGCTTGTACTGTCTTCGGTAGATTTGCTGAGGTAGCAGTTTTAATGCAGCCTGGTGGGAGGTTGTTAGGCTGTGTGCAGGAAAATTGTGGACCTGCTTTCAAATTGGTAAGGTGGTAAAGTTTTCTGAGTTTAACAAATCTTTTTATGACTATGACCTTCTTGTATTATTTAGAATTTACAAAACATAACAGCACACATGTACCAAACATTGGTTGTGATTCTTTTAAAATTAGTCCTTATAACCATCCATCCATCCATTATCTATATCGATTGTCCTGTAGAGGATCATGGAAGGGCTGGAGCCAATCCCAGCTGACATTGGGCGAGAGGCGGGGTACGCCCTGGACAAGTGCAGTCCTTATGTTTTATTCACAAATATAAAGCTATTACCTCCACCAAGGAAGTTCTGTTTTTACTGGCCTTTGTCAAAAAGTAATGACTGGATTTTGATGAAACGATTTTGGAAGAGGTAGGATATGGCTGACAGAATAATGTATTAGATTTTGGTGCTGTTTGACACCAAAGTTTGAAGTAATATTCTGGATCTGGTGATCCACAGTGTTCATATTTATAGGGTTCATGGAAAGCTTGCTAATGTGAGACCATAAATAATGCTACAGAGTTGCAACTAACACCAAATAGCTGGAACTCAGCAGATTCAGTAGATGGCCATGAGTCTAATGTAGCTTCAACAGCTGCTGCACTAGATCCTGAAGAGCCATTAGTGAAATATAATTGTTCTTGAATAATTTTCAAACTAACAATAATACCAATGTGATTTCAAATGCTAAGGGCAGGTTTCATAATCAAGGAAATATCATGAGGGTCAAACTATCATGGGAATATTGCTTTTATTTGAAACAGCATTATGGGGAGACTGATCTGCTTTGGCGGTGGTTTGCACTCTGAATTCTGTGTAGTCTACAAATGTTTTTCACTTCAAACTGATGTGGATCTCATATGTTTAGCAGTGGATGCTCCACTTTTGCCTCTCTTCTCTTTGAAGGATGTCTGAGAAGGCAGAAAGAGGGAGGTGGGTGGTGGTGGTTATCATTGGGTAAGAGGCTTAAATCACATTTCAGCTTAAGCGCCCCATTTCTGCCTCTCCCCTGCTGTCTGTCTTTCTCTCTTTGTGTTTTTGTGTTTCCTCCCTCTCTCTCTGTGTACAGCCACCACTTGTCATGTTTTTGCTTGCCGATATTCACAGTAGCTATTGCCATAACTTGTTTTCTCATTTAACAATGATTAAATTAATTGTATTTATGCAGTTCATGAGACTTGTTTCCCTCACTATGATGCCAGTGAACACTTCCCATGTATCAGCAGCATTCACTTTACATCTGATGACTCAATAAGCCAAATCATAAAGTCATCTTCCCTGAATAAACCAGTGCATCATCGCCGCCTTTGGTTCAAGAATGGTGTGATCTTCAGGCCTGGATCCGACACAGACTGCAGAGAGCGCTTCATTGGGTTAAACGCGTGACTTATGTGTGTATGAGTGTGTCTCCACATCACTGGAGCCTGACGGTGGGCGAGAAGCCTGGGAAACTGATCTTATTAATGACTCAGTGGCAAATACAACAAATGTCCTTGTCTTTTAAAGATGATATCACTGTGAAGCAGGTGCTCATGGTTAAAAGGGAGGTTAATTACAACAGAGACCTCGCTCGCCAGCTTTTTTTGTAGCCATTCTTAATTAATATGGTTATTTGAGTCTTTTTTTTCACCTCACATTCTTTTTTTTGGATCATTTTATGTTTTGATTATGATCATCTGCTATTTATACATACAATTTTATAGGCAATGATTGTATATTCACTTGGTGTGATTGGGGTTTTTAAAGCAACTATTAATAGCTATATCATAGACTGGGTTAGTAGCACAACTAGCACTTTTTTTTAATCACTTACTTTGTTGTTTATTTTCTCAACTTTTTCTCAAATAGTGAACAATATCCAGCACTCGTTTCCAGAGTTCAAGGTGCCACCTTCAAATATCTTGTTTTGTCTGACAATTTTAAAACCCAAAGAGACTTATTATAATGTAAAATGGGGGGAAACAACAAATTCTCTCATTTCAAACTGGAAATAAAATTGTTAAATGCAGCTTAGCTCATAGAGTCATGTAAGCTTATATTTTAAGACACAAAAGAACATTCTGAATGCATGAATGCACAGTTACTGTATAGAATTAGACAAGCAAAGATGACAATGTGCTGGGTTGACACTGTCTAGTCTGTACATGACACTAACAGAGATGATAGAGAATAACTGTTAGAGCAAATGTGGGCCAGAGATGTTTAAGCTTCAGGTCAGGGAGAAAATAAAAGGCATGTGACTTGAAGACAGAGATGGATACCTCAGTAGTTGCAGGGAATCTGGGTGTGCCAATGCAGCAACATCACCAGATCTGGTGATTTTTTGCTGACTTGTTTTCTTGTGGTAGGATTCTCAGTTTGCTCAGCATTTCACATTTCAGAATAGATGGAGAGTGATGTGATGCAGAACTTTTTTTCTGCATGATTCTGGACAGTGGACCAGTGAGCTTCAAATCCTTCAAATCACTAGCAGTGGTCAACTTAATGCAAGGGACATCACAATGTGGTGTTGAATAAGCAGGGAGCAGTGCACAGCATGGTGTGACAGACATTGCACTCTCACTTGGATGCTGTCTAAACACGAAGGAGGAACATGGACAAGTGTAATGTCAACACTGCAGTGGTAGCTGCATGTCACTATCTGATATACATTTTGAAATCAAACTAGTACAGAATGTTTCAGGCAGAGAGGCAGAACATCTAAAACAAAGGGATGACAATAGGCAAATGATGTTTGTTGATCTTAAAGCTGAGATGAAGTGTATGAGCATGCATATGAGGTGTGCATGAATGTTAATGTGTGGCTGGGGTCAGTTGATGTTTTCACTCTTCTGGGCATTACTCTGCATCTGCAGCTTTTCATTGACATGCACTTCTTATGTTTTGCAGTTTATGGGAAATGGGCCCACATTCTGTTGTGACATACAATGCAGAGTTTCAGGAGAAGTTCAATGCTAAGCAGATGAGACAGAAACAAAATGGAGTCTGGAAACACAGCAGAATAGTAGATCATTAGAGGAGTGCAAAAAGGGATAAAAGAAAAGGAATTAAAACAGATGAATTATCTACATTAATGGTGATAATACTAAAGGTACCAAGTGGTATGTACTGTTACTGTACTTATAGTTTTTCTGTTATTCTTCTATTTCCCACAGCATTTAAAAGCAACATTTGATTAGTTCAAGAGCACCGTTTCTTTCCAGTGTCACTATTACAGTGGGTAATTCACACAGTTTACTGTGAACAGTTTTCATTGTCAATATTATACTGTCCAGGGTGTCCAGCCCCGCTGAAGGATAAGCAGCGTAGTAATGTATGGATGGATGGATAATAAATAAACAAATCTATCCCAGTTTAATTATGTTTTACTTACTGGTTTTGCATGCATGGTGTACCAGTACAGCGACTGAGCTATCACAAGTGTTCTGGTAACAGTGCCTTGCAACTATTGATGCAACATTAAGCAAAACACAACTGGTTTATTATTGCATTTGTTTGATGTTGAAACAGTTTTAATGCCTTTATATGTCCCAGGATTCTAGCATTTAAAAATGCCACTATATGTGTGAAGTAATTAGACACAAGCACACACACTCACACGCAGGTCTAAAGTAAATTAAAAAGGGAAGAAGACTACTCCTCCTCCTCCTCCACCCATGACATGTGCTGTTACAATAATGAGGGCAAATATAAAAAAATATATATTAAAACACATGCAGTGAACATTTTCATCTTTATTGTGCTTGGGAAGTATGAAATTCACTTTTTCTGTCTTGAATAAACAAATTAAGCTAGAGGATGTTTATTGAGATCTGTATGCACCAATCTGAAGACTTAAAAGACTTTTGTGGCAAATATGTTGATTGAAATTGATCTTTATAGCAATATTTTGTAGTAGACATACTGTGGCAAATATGTTGATTGAAATTGATCTCACATTGTCCAAATGAATCTACCACAGCAGATGTTTGAGATGTACCAAGGCCTCAGGGTTTTAGGTGTGTTTAAATGGATACAAACGTTATCATTATTATCTGATGCGGTTTAGGGTCAGGTGAGGTTATTCTGATGACACTTAGGCAGCTGTAGCAAACCCGACACGGTTGTTGGCCCGGTCATAGACAGAGTAATACTCTCTGAGGAACACATCTCCAAAGATCCAGAGAGGCTGGCCATTCTGAGAGGGCAGGTAGGTGGGGGTGATGCCCACTGAGCAATACAGGTATCCATTCTGGGTTTCCTAGAGGTGGAGGCAGGAAAAAAGGAAATGTGCATATCAGTGCATGCATACCTGCAAATTAAAAACCATGGTGTGTACATAAAGGGTATATACATACTCACATAGATACATATTTATACTAAGCATGCATGTAGTAATTTACCTGGTTGATGTAAGCAGAAGGAGGCAGAGGGAGGGCAACACCACTGACAACAAAGCTGAGAGTTGGCAAGTTGTTGATCTGGCTGCAGTCCACCATATACTGAACAAAGGGATACATTTTTAGAGTTTGTAGATGGTTACATTACACCTCTGCTTCTGTATTTTCAATTTTTTCATAGTGACTTTTAAATGGTGAAACTTTATGGAGAGACAGAGTTGGAGATTAATGAGGAACAATAATAATAGTGGCCTTCTCATGGATTGCTTCAGCTTTGTGTGTATGTATGTATATGTGTGTGTGTGAGAAAGAGAGAAAGTCTGTCTGCCTGTCTGAGTCCATTTGTCTTACATTTCCATACTGGTTCTCCTGGGCTCCAATGGCCTGCATGATGTTACCCAGAAGCTGGCTTGGGGCTGTCAGACTGGAGGTTCCAGTGTCTACAATGGACTGGCAACCCTGAGAGCACCAGCCGGTCTCCTGACCATTGATCTGGAATCTAAAGGGCAGGTGGCAAGAGTTATTGATTACACTAGGACACATAAAACTGAAGAGTAAATGGACTTGCACTTATATAGTACTTTTCTACTGTAGCACTCAAAGCACTTCACATTACTTGTTCATTCACTCACACATACACTCACACACTGATAATGGGCAGAGCTGCCATACAAGGTCACTGAAAGCGACCTGGGATTCATTGTCTTGCCCAAAGATACTTTGACATGTGGAACGGAGAAGCCGGGGATCAAACCGATGCCTCTACATTTAGGGGACAAGTTGCTTTATCTACTGATCCACAGCTGCCCCAAAGTAACCAACTGTATAGGTTTTTTGACATTTCAAAAAAGCACAAACCCTTGAACTCCAATCTGCCAGTAGGTCTCGGAGGTGACAGGGGTCCAGTAGATCTGACCCTGGTACATGTTGGTGTCCACTCCTCCAAAAGAGAGTTCACTACCCTGCTGGCCTCCCCTGTGACAAACATCACACCAAAACTAAGCCATGAGTTCCTCCTGTTAGAGGATTTGTTTAGTGCCAGCAGTGTCCATAGTAATAGCTGATGCAGTATTTTTTGTATGTGATACTAAATGTGCTTTACTTATTAAAAGTCTTGAGTTTGTCACACCTGGAAAGGTAGAAAGCAAATATGTCAGCATTCAGCAGGTTTTGAGCGATCATGTTGTCCACGACAGGGGTTTCTCCTCCAGCTGAGATAGCTGGGTAGGACAGGCCGAGGATGCCATCAAACTGAGCCACCACAAAGTTCTGACCAGGCTCATTTGTGCTCAGACCAACCTCCTGGTTAGTGATCACAATGCCACCAACCTATAGATCCAAATCCAATTAATATGATTACTAAGACAAATAATAGACTGTATTTATAAATGTTCAATCTATCACCTAGTGAAGACAGGCACTATAGCGGTGGACTGCAACATGAGTAAATGAATGGTGTAGACCTCTGTTGATTCTACTGCAGTACATGTACCAAATTGTTACAGTTATTCTTCTGAGAAAATATTAAGTCTTTGTTAATAAAAACACATGTACTTTCTGGTCTTTTCACTTATTCAATACTGAATACACTCAGAAAACTGATGCACTGATCTTTGTGTGTTCATACTTCCCAAACTTTTACCAAACCTTAGTCAGGGATTTCTTTCTTTTTTACTGTCAGACATCACTTGAGGTGATTCTGAAAATTCTTGCTTTCTGCTAGTACTGTTAGCACCTACAGTATGACTCAGTCCAGTCTCGGCCACTAAAACTGAATGGAAAAGATAATGTCAACTTCATTACTAGTGTTTTACTAACTGTTGTACTTGGTTTGGTTTGTGGGTTTGACTCACATTGACAGTGTCATATCCAAAGACTCCGTACAGGCTTCCAGCTCCATAGGGCAAGTAGAAGGACTGACCCTTAGAAACGTAGGTGGAGGACTGCTGGGGGTTGAACTTTGTGTGTGCGTCTGTAAATGGTATAGATCTGTCTTTATGCCTTGCAGAGCTTTCTGAGATAATGTTAATTCACTTGAATATAATAACCATTAGCTACATTTTAACAAACACAGTCACTAATGTTAACTAAAGATTGAAAACACTTAGTGACACGTCTGTAATTGCACTAAAAACCTTAATCCAATGTGTGCACAGTACGTAATGTTTTGGAAACACGATTTTAAACTGCAGGCTCTACATGTCCAGCCTATATCAACTTTAACACTCCTGGAGAAATTCTTCATATATGCTCTGAAGGGAATGACAGATGTAAAGTGTAGTGTAAAGGCTGTTGGTTTGTACTCACTGCAGGCCTGAGTGTTACAGTAGATGGAGTCCACCCACAGGTTAGCAGAGCCGGTGTCAAACAGCACCTGGAAGGACTGGGGGGGTGTTCCAATGCTGATTGGTCCATAGTAGGTGGTCTGGAGGTAAAGAAAGAGAGGAACAGGATTAAAGAAAGTTCAAACCTATCAGCCAGCAAAAGCTATCATTATAATGTTGTGTAGAATATGGAAAAGTGGTGTTAGCCCAGGAGTTCTTACATCAGCATAGTTGTTGATGTACATGTAGGCAGAGCCGACGAACTCAGTAGGCTGGTACTTGAGAGCTGGATCTTGGTAAGGTAGCTCAATCCCTTTCTCTCTCAGGGCCTGACGCATAGACTTGTGCTTCTTCAGAGGGACCCTAAGAAAGGAGGAAGCAAAAACATGAAGATTTTTGACTTCCCATTGCTTTCACTCTCAGTCTTCAGTCATTCACTCTGCTTCTTTATGCTAGCATAAAAAACAAGAATTAAGAACTACAAAGAGATAGTTTCCTTACTTGACAAGTCCCTCTGCAAGCACCACACAGACCAGAATGGCAACAAGACACTTCATGATCCCTCCTGTACATACAGTGCTCCTGAATGGATACAACTCAGCTTGGATCTGATCAGGCTTTATATACAGTGCCTGATCCCATATCAGCCAGACTGTTATCGAAAAATCAGGCATATCACTTCAGACAGGGTGACCCTTGGAGGCTTTTTCTCAAAAGCTGCATAGTATTTGTCCATCTACCCTCTACAAACAGCTGAAAACCTCCCTAATTAAACGTATTATAAAACATTGGTATGCTAAGATGTTTTGTGAATAATTTAGTGGTGGTGTCAAATAACTCATCTGGCCATTTAGATTTGACACTTTAAAGCCACCAGTCAAAGGTTTGGACACATTTTCCCATTGAAATCAGTGGTAAAGTGTGTCCAAACATTTGATTGGTAGTGTTAATATTAAATTTAAAGAAACCGTGATCATAAATGTATCATGAAAAATATTCCTTGTTCTATAATAAAAGCAAATAAATGTGTAGGAATCAGGTAGCATTTTCAATTTAAATCTCACAAGCATAAAAATGTGTTGTGTTTCTAAGAAACAGAGAAATTGATGCTGAGCTATGTCTTTCAGTTTGGATTATTTTTGCATTTTGTAACTACAGCATTCAATTGTTTTCCTTGAAATCAGTTGTAGTTTTAGCACAGATATTTAGCTGATTAGATACACATACCAACAGCAAGGTCAGGCTTAATTGTTTGTTTGCAACTATTTTCCACAAATGGAAAATAAATGTGTTTTATCTTGACTTCAGTATCAGCAGCAGCATAACCACACAATTTTATCACAACCTTTTGTGCTGCTCAACTTATCATAATGTTTAATGTTGTTTTCGTTTGATAGCGTTTCCTCCTCTGATACAATTGAAAATGATTTTTTCAGTCCTTGGGTTTTAAAATGTCCTATTACATGCACTACCATTAAAGGTTTGGACACACTTTCCCATTCAGTTCAATGGCAAAACATGTCCAACTGCAATAATAAAAGTCTTACTGCAACAGTTGACATACACTTTATGTAATTTTAATTGAAAACCACTTTTGTTCTTAAATATCTCCTTGACCTTTTCCCAGTGTTTTCTGTCAGTAGCACATTGCTGTACATTGCAACAGACCAGTAGCATGGGGGCACTCTGATCACTTCGACCTTTTCATGACCCCTCTTTGTTTTAGTTTACATGCATCAGCACATCCTCATGTTATGCATGGGGCCACTGACTCTGTGTAGACAGAACCCCTATATGACTGTGTGATATAAGCTTGTGTCCATGCATAATATGTGGAATGTCCTTTTCTTAGTAGGAAAACTGCAATGCAGCATTTCCTCCAATACATTACAAGCCAACGGCTGTAGAACTGAGAGCCTGCTGAAACTAATGAGGCAAGGATGAGATAGAGCCTAATCAAGAAAACTTTCATGCCATGGCCATTACATAGACATATCCACTTCCCTGCTGTATCATGCTGTTGCTTTAAATGGGAGTTCTCTGGCGTAAGAGGCAACTACCAATATGTCACTTTCATCTCTGTTAATAACATTCAGAGCTCTTACATATATACAACAAGATTCAGTGAAGATAATGTGAGATATTGGCATTTTAATTGAGTATTTTATGTGCTGCTGTTGGTATTCAGCATTGCTGAAGTGTGCCACTAAGATGGAGGATGTGGGTGACAGGCCATGACTCAGGGCAGGTTTCTCCTCTAATGGGGCTCAGCGTGGGCATGAATCAATAAGGAATTCTCTTCTATAGCATTCAGTGACGAAACAGCTATATTGCTTCACGACATTTAGCGAATACACTGTGTCTCATGTATTTCCAGGCCAGCCCATGACATCAGCCTGGAGGAGTTTGATGATGAAGATCTCTCTGAAATCACAGATGACTGTGGGATTGGACTCAACTATGACTCTGACCCATATGAGAAGGTAAGGCTCTTTGTTTTTGTGTTGCTCCGTTTATTGATATCTTACCTATTTGTTTCTACAGTATGTGTCTCTAGATGCAAAGAGATTTTGAATTGCATCATGTCTGCATTCTTGTAAAAATGATGTCCATGTAAACAAAGGAAGTCTTTTCACAGTTTACAAATTGCTGGTTTAATATATTCTTGTATTTGCAAAGTATTCTGTGTAATGCTTGTAGTGACCTTTAGCTTGTTTGTCTGTTGTTGCCCCTCTACAGTTTCTATGGGTGACTAGTTGATTAATAACAGCATGATGGTGATACAAATAGAAAACTGGGAGCATAATGACATGATAAATATTAATATGATAATGACCTGATGTGAACAACTGTGTAATGTTGAGAACTGCTTATTTGAAAGTGGCTGTCTGAAGTAAGCATCTCTAGAGCTTCTTATTTTTAGCTACAGGTTACTTGGCTTTCCAGCACTGCAGTCATTACAGTAATTACCACAACCTTCGGGTATCCATTATAACGTCAGGGACTAAATAAGAAACATGAGCAAACTGCATACATTCACTAAGGCCCTCGGCATATAATACAAGTTCTAAGCAGTACTTTGACTTAGCATCCTACTCAAGTGTCATATGTATATACACAAACCACTGAGTCATTAGCTCTATCATCCAGCGTGTCTGAACAGCTTAGACTTTAATTACACAATTTCTAAGAACTGCTGTCTCTTTCTCTCTCCATCCCATGGGTTGTAAATGTTTCATTCTGGTGGCATGGAGCCACAGCTGCAGCAGAGGGTGGGTGATCCAGTGCAGTTTGCTGCTATGCAGAGACAACCCTCTTCCCTCCCTCCCATGTGTCTACCCTTCTTTCCCCACTATGCAGACTGTTCCTCAGAGACTGAGATCACCTTACCTCCACTCTTATTCTCTGCTGCCTCTCCACTCAGTTTTCCCTTAAAGCTATTCTTCCCTGACTTTCTCTCTCTCTTTTTTCTTCCTTACTGTGGTGACTGGGAATGAGGATTTAGCTCAGAGTTCTGAGGGTTTATTTCTCACCATAAATCCAAGCTAGATATTTTGCTTCCTCCACCTTAATCCATCAACAAAACACATTCGGGGTAGCAAGCAAAGCCCTTCTGTAACATGTGAGAAGACCTCCAAAGAAAGAGAGACTTCAGAGAGTGTTATTTTCTCCTGTGCCTGAGAGGCCATACAGTAGTAAGGTATGTAGCAGTGCCCTCTAAACCAAGTCATTGCTCTACAATGTAATGATTTATAGTTTAGGGAATTTTTTCCCCGTAAGGATGTTGAGTCCCCACATCGCTCTAAAATGTAATGATTTACAGTTTGGGGACTTTTCTCCCCGTAAGGATGTTGAGTCCCCACATTGTGGACGTGTGAGCAGATTTATCCCCCCAAAACACAAGTTGTGGAGATGTAACAGACAGAGGCCCTGACTACTCACTGCTCACAAGACAGCGCAGGGCAGAAGCAGTGACAGCCCTTGTTACATTGTCCAGAGGAAGTCATCTTGCTGACATGGGATGGATAGGACACACACCCAGTTGCCCTCTGAGTGTGTGCGTGTGCATTTAAACAATAGCAAGAAAGGTGAAACAAAGAATATCATGCACTGGTTATTTCACATGGTGTTTGATTTTGCTTGCATCAGTGGGGTGGGTGACACTTTGTCAGCTCATCAGCAGCATTAGAGGCTTTTGGATTTCATGTCAGTATGATTCAATCATATTGGGCAGCATGATTTTGATGTTTAGGAAGAACAGCCCATTCAAACAGTGAGATTATCCTCCATCCCCAGTCCCCATCTCTGTTTGATTCCAGTTTGTTATGGGGTTCAGGTCCTAATCTGCATTAGCCTTTAGACCAGTATTTAGCCTTTGTGGCAGGAGCACACATACACATATGTATGAACAAAACAAAGAGACATACTTCATGCCTTGAAATAGCTTATTCTGTCGTCTGAAGCTGAAGGCAGGCAGTTAAAGATTACTCGTATCAAGTTGTTATCAGTGATTTTCTGTCTATGTGGCCAAATGCCACAATGCTATAGCAGTTCTAGCTCAGGCTGTCCTTTCCTTTGCCCTGTGTTTTCAACTGGGTGTTTGTTTTCTTTAATTAACTTTTTACCCAGGTGTAAAAGCAGAGTGACCACAAGTGAGGGACTCCATCTAGTTGTTGACTTGATCCTCTTATTCTCAGACATCCTCCAGTTTTCTGCCTCATCTTGTCTGATACTTCTTTTCCTGTCTCTTTAATATCCATCTCAGTCTCTCCAGAGCCCTGAATGAACACCATGAGCACATGCATAATTCAGTATGTGACAGAGCAATGGCATCTGTGTCTCAGCTGTGACATTACTCTGGGTTTAAAATATGGAAATTTACCAAGTTATTGATAGATGGGGGACATCACTCACTGGGTGGTCTGCATTAATGGGAGGCTAATTGACATCTGTCGTACATTCTAGTATTAAATTTGCCCAGATTAAAAGCCACGGTGTATTTGTTACATAGGCACACGTGCGTCCACACACATACATAATGTATACTGTCATTGTATGAACAGTGATGTAAAGATATTTTACATCACTGTTACATCACTATGTATGTAATCACAGTGGTGATTACATACATAGTTATATCTTTTCTTGTGTCCATCTATCAAGATGTGAGCTGCACTAATAGCCTTACAGGTACTCCATGTATGGAGCCCACTAATGCACTATGTAGCTTTAATTTATACACTGTAAAGATCCACAGCTAAAGAAAACACCTGGCTGAAAGACTGGCTGCAGCGTGATCTCATCCAAGGCACAGAGCATCAGCTAACGCCACATCTCAACTATGCATTGCATTCATGGTCATTCAACATGTTACTTTTGATCCGCAGCCTGTTAGACCACTTACTGTACTTTTCAAGCTCCACTGCTCTTCTTTGAGATGCACAACTAATGTTTGCGTGAGAATTATGTCCTCAGTTCCTCTCTTCTGTTTGTGCTTTAATCTGTCAGCTGGTCAGCTCAGCAAGAAAGATGGCCCTATAATTGAACCCAATGCCTCTTTTCACCCCACTGCTGAGGGCAAAGATGTACAGTGGCACTGCCATCAGTCTTCTAATGTGCAGCAGCAACACAGCCAGTTGGTAGAGAATAAGTCATGCTGAACACGCCTGTGGTCTGCAAGCTAGAAATCAAAAAGCTTTGGGTTTGTTGTTGTTTTTTTCAACAAAGCCTTATTGACTTGCTGTTGAAGAGCAAAAATGTCTGCACAAATGTAATAAAAGCAGTATAAACAGTACATAAGTATACAAACTACAGTTTGTATGGGTCTGAGTGTGTGTGCCTTAAGACTAACTTAAATTACATTGGATGCATTTGTGCTCTCTGATATTTAGGTGTGAACCTGTTAAATTCATTCACAGCACCTCCCCTGCCAGCAGGAAAGCATACTTGTATAACAGCAGGTGACAGTGGAGAGACAGTCACAGGGCTGGATGGGATGTCCTTGGGAGCTGTGGACCATGACAATTGATTCTTTCCAGCACACAGCTCTTATTTATGTCTCTCTTTCTTTCAGTCTACCTGCCTGGCTGTCAGGTGGCCTCGCAAAAGGCTGTTTCCTGACAGTGCAGATTTTTCTTCAAGGCAGATGTGCCACTTTCATATCCCTCCAGTGTTTCTCTGAACCGTTTACCAAAACCGTTTTTCAAAACATTTCATCCCATGTTCACAGCTACTCCAAGTATGCATATTAATGTCTCTGGGTAATAGATTGACTGCTGCTTTCTGTTGTGGTGGCACAAAATGGATGCAGCCGGCATTAGCAGAAATGTGTGCAATGGATGGGTGAGATGGTGAGCTTTGATTCCTCCATTAAAAGACAAGCAGAGAAACTGCTGCACTGTTCAAACTAGATGCAGTAGAACTATCTTTGTGTTTACACTGTCAAATTCAAAGTAAGTAGGAAAATATGACATATATGATATATGTACATACAAATAAATGTATTAAGACCTGAGGAGGCACAAAGAGCCCATCAATAAAATGTACTGTGGCAGAGTTGTCAACTACAGTGCTTTAGTGTGTGTATGCAGTTTGTGTGTGTTTTACAGATGTGTAGTCAAAGAAGATTGTGTTGCATGTCCTTCATCTGTGCTCCCCTAGATCCATTCACCTTTTTCTTGGCAAAGCTTTTAAATGACAGTAAAATACAGTGGATGGAAGGCAGCAGATGTTTCCTTTGTGTTGGCTCACTACATAAAAGTTCCCCCACTGCTCTCAGAACAGAAGATGCTTCAATTAGTGTGGCTATTATCTAAAATATGCTGAGTGCATGATAAGATAAAATAAAGATAGAGCACTCTTTATTTTATGCTGTATCCACATTACTAACTCTTTGCCTCCCTTTCTTTTCCTGGGTTAGGATTCTCTCATTCTGGAGAAGAATGACATGCACCACCCAGTGTGCTCCTTCCAGGACGACTTCCAAGAGTTTGAGATGATTGACGATGAAGATGAGGATGATGAGGAGGAAGAAGAAGAAGATGAAGAGGTTGACCCAGATGCTCCCCCATCCCCCTCTGCCTCCCCTCCTCCTTCCCCCACACATGGTACACTGAAGAGCAGACCCACCACACTGAACCTCACCGCTGCTGTGTCGCAAGTAAGCAGAATGAAACCACACGGATTAGTCTTGTACTTATGTATTGACTTGTTATTTATGATTCTTTCTCTCTCCTTACTAGGATTCTCTGAACAACAACAGCAGTCTGTCACCAAAGAAAGGAAGCTGGCAGGACTCTCTACGCAACCCTGCTTCACAGGGTAAGTACATTATAATTTATCTGCAATAGATTAGGTGTGGACTGTGAATATGTTGTCATTTGTATTTGTATTCATTTGTTTGTCCACTACACATGATACCCCACAAAAGATGGTGCTAATTTACTTTGGTAAAATAAATATATTTGTAGTTTTGAAGCATTTTCACTACAGCAACAGTATAAATTCATTTATATTTCTGGACAATACTGCATCAGTGAAGCCCAGATCATGATCTAACTCCTTTACTGTTCAATACCAACATCGAACATTAATATAAATATAATATAATATCCCTAGATACTTAATACTGTATATAGCAATGAAGTACAGATGCTATGTAACATAAAATGACACTAGTCAAGTTAAGCACCAAAATGACAAATGGGCCATTTTACCTTCAAGCAGTGCTCACCTATTATCATTTACAAACCTCAGGAATTACACACAGTTAGAAACTGCATGTCTACTATACCCCCAGGCCGTCTATCTCCAACCCACCCATGTCTAGAAGACGATAGCCATGTGACAGGCCAGTGCCCGGCATCTCCAGTTTCACAGGCACCAGGGTCTCAGAGCAAAGGTACTCCACCAAAACAGGCAGGGGAGGGCGGGAACCCCCAGTCCCCTCACAGGCCCCTCCTCTGCGACATGGAGGGCAACAGGCGGGAGAGGCCCGAATACGGTAACAAGAAGGCCAGCCCAGCAAGCTTAGAGCCCATTTCATGTACACCAGTGTTGTGTAGTGTCATGATATGACATGAATTTGACTTGACAATGATGTACAAGTTCAGCAAAACACTGTCATGGTTTTCCTACAAACCAATTTGCACTAATAGAGTTTGCTGAACTTTTTCATTCTCATTCCTTTGTGAACAGATTATCAGCTAAAAACAAATGTTTCCACCTAGTATCTGCATTCATTCATTGTAATGTACTTTTCTTAATGTACAGTCTTTTCTCTTTAATTGTCCTAGTTGCTCTGGCTTCCTCCTCTGACCTGTCTCCTTACTCTTTTTTGTATTCTCTACATGATCTACCACATAGTATTCTACACTATTGTCTATTTTCATTCTGTCATGCACTTTATTGTTTCTCCACCCCTTTTATCTTCACAGGCTCATTTGATCAACATAAGTCTGTCTCATGCTCTGGTAATGTCACAGAGCCAAAAAGCGACCCTTTAATCCAGACAACCAGAGCGCCATCCGTAGATGAGCACTCCCAGTGTTCAGACACAGAGGTGGACCATGACCTCAACAGCGACCACAACCACAAACACTCAAACCGGTGTGCCACTGACACCTACACAATCACCAGCGAGTCATATATGGAGCCGGAGAATGACCTAGACCCAGATGGAACAAGTCACTGCTTCTCCTCCACTGCTCCCCTGGGAGCCAACGATGGCGCTGACACGCCCTTGTCTGATGAGGAGCTGGAGAAGGACTTTGAAGTTGAGCTCATGTGTAAGGGGACCTATGACATGGTGTGTAAAGATAATCAGTCATCATACGTTGAATTTCCCTCCATTGAACCCTTTGAGCCTGCCTCCTTCTCCAGCTATGTGTCCTCCAGCCCTTTAGATACTCTTGACCCATCTAATAGTTCACAAGCTCCAGCAGCTTCTGCCTTGGATGCAGCAGCTAATGACTCCACCTCTCCATCCTCAGACCCAGGGATAGCCGATATGAACCAGCAAGGTTACGTGACTTCAGACCAGGACAAAGACCTCAGCTCTCCAAACTCTGACTCTGATGTTGAAGGGGAGCTGGAGGCTGCGTTTGCATGTGACGATCCTGTAGTCTCCAACATGATCTCCTCTATCTCAGAAACAGAGCTGGACCTTACCAGTGATGACAGTAGCAGTGGACGCTCATCCCACCTCACCAACTCCATTGAGGAGGCCAGCTCTCCTACATCAGATCAGGAACTCGACCCAGATACAGAATTAGAGCAAGACAGTGGAATCGTTGGATTGAAAGCATCTCTTCTGCTGGGCCAGCCTGACCCCATCAAAGAAGGGTCTCCTCTTCCCTCTCCTTCCTCACTACCCTCACCCACTATTGCTACACCATCACCTGTTGACTCACCCATCCTACCCACTGAGTCCTATGATGATGGTCAGGCTCTGATGGGCCTGCAGAATGTGGATGATGAGCTGTCCGATGAGCACCAGGCTGACCCAGATGAGACTCTGCCACCAGCCCAATGCTGTGAGGACACCCTGTCCAGACAGATGGTGCTCCAGATTGAACCAGACCACAGCCTAGAGAGCTTCAAACGCTCCTTCTACCTGCCAGTAGGACCCAGGTTAATGCCAGCCACAGATGAATATGATGAAACTAGTGAGGGAGATTCAGAATCAGAGAGTGAAGACGACCTGAGCGAGAACTCAGACTCACCCTGGTTGCTCAGCAACTTGGTCAACAGGATGATCTCAGAGGGCTCCTACCCAATCAGCTGTCCTGAAGAGTGCTTCAAGAGGAGGGCATCTGTGTCGGACACCATCACACCATCCTCAGACATAGGAGAGGGAGATGGCTTCAATGATGAGGACCAAGAGAGGAAAGCAGGGATGGATGGATTAGAAGAAGAAGAGAAGGAAGGTGAGGGGTACAGTAAGGAAAGGATGGTGCCAGGAGAAAGAAAAAGTGTGGAGTCTTCAAAAGAAGGAGCAGTGATGAGCCCCTGTCTCTATATGAGCAACCCCACTGGTGACACTGTAACTCCTTTGATTTTAGAGCGCTGTGCAAGCAATGAGAGAGGAACCCCTGATTTCAGCTCCTTGTATACCACTAAAGACTCTGAAAAGAACCTCACAGACAAACTATCAAAGAATGCCAGGAGGCTGGAGGAAGATGAAGAGCCCAATAACGACTTGATGATGTTAAAGGGGAGGAAGGATCTGGACTCACCAAGCCTCAGTGAGAGTGTGGTCAGCGACAAGGATGAAGGTCGAGAGACTGAGCCCAGGCCAACGAGCCGCTCCTCAGCCTCTCTTGAGCATATCACAGAGGTCAAGCACAGCCTGACGCTGGACATCCCCACCACCCAGACCAACCGCTGCTTCAGCCTGACCTACTCCACAGACAATGATGAAGAGGAGGATGATGGGGACTCCTATCCATTCCTGAGCGGCTTGAGGAAGCAGTCTTATACGGGTAGTGACTTAGAGCTTGACAGTTCACAACCCATTGATTCTAGTGTGCAAGACTGTCCTTTATCTGACCATGACCTTCCACTGTGTGAGAAAGAACTGGCTCTAAGTCAACCAAATGAAGACAATGGACTGGCCTATGACTCCATGAAGTACACGTTAGTGGTGGATGAGAATGCTACTCTAGAATTAGTCAGCCTCAGAAGGTATGCTGTTGACATAATAGCTGTATAAGCTAAGTATATATTCTAACGTGTTTAAACTGAGCGCAGATAATGGAATATTATTTGCATTACTGTAGATAGTAACGCTGCATTTTTATGTAACTGTAATGCCATGGTATTAGAGATAATGTCATGTGATATGATTTATGAATTAAGTGAACACTATCTTTATTGTGTGCCTTCATTAGTAAATCAAGTACTCTTACAATACTAGTGACCACGTAGACTTACACTGAAATTTGAACCTGACAAATCTTGTCCCCACAGGTGCACCTCCGTCCTGAGTGATGACAGTGAGCTCTCCACGCTATGTGATGAGGAGCCTTTGGGAATGGGCGAGGTGGGCTATGCTCAAGATGATGAGGAGGTGAGGCCAGAACTTCTCAGTTCTTCTGAGGACTCCTCCCCGGAGGCTGACCTCCCATTCTCTAAGAAGTTCCTCAATGTGTTTGTCAACAGCACCTCCCGTTCCTCCAGTAAGTCACACCCAAGGCTATTATATTCCACATTTTAAGAAATAGGTTTACTCTTATAGCTTGGTGAGAGGTAGATGAGAAAACTGCTATTTCTCCACAGCTACAGCCAGGATATGTTGTATCTCTTTTGTTCAGTCTATCAAGAAATCACTCAACCGGCCAAGAAATAGTTCAGTAAAAACCATGACTTCTCATTTTTTCCAGTTTCTAGACTTTATGCTAAGCTATACTAACCATTTCCTAGTTGCAGCCTTATATGCATCTGCTGCACACACAAGAGCAATATCAAAAGAAAGTGAATGAGCATAGTTCCCAAAATGTGGAACTCCTCTAACTTAAGCCAATGAAACAAATATCCTAAAAGTTAAAAATATGCCCTGCAGCAACATGATTTATAAAGTTATCTATTGTGGTGCTTAAATATGAATATACTACATAAGGATTTAACTGTCATCATGATACATTGACATGTGATCTAAATTTGGCAATGAGCCCATACAAAACCAGTGGGAGGGCTTAGCTTCCCAGTACCTCCGTCCTTACTCAGTGCTCTCACTCAAAATTTATATCACTAAATAAGGGTGTTGCATAATGAAAGGCTCGTTACAAAGGCCCTCATTGCCATTTTCTTTTTTCCAAATCCAATTAGCTTCCATTTAGACTTCCTCTCAGAGAGTTTATGTGAGAAACTACCCCTCAAAAAAAGTAGCATATTTGATTTTGGACATTGAGCTTTAAGTTTCATTGTAAAAATGTGGTTTTCAGAGCTGGTGTAACTGGTGTCTGTTTACCATATATAGGCACAGAATCCTTTGGACTTTTCTCCTGTACCATTAATGGAGAGGAGAGGGACCAGACACACAGGGCAGTCTACAGGTAAGAAAGTCTATAGTATATCCATTTTTAAAAATGGGACAAGTAAATTCTAGCAAAAAGGCAGGCTTATAAGGAAATGCTGTAAAAGTGTAGATAAACAAAACAATATTTCTTAGTTTTCAGTGTGCTGTGAGGCTCATGCAGCAATAGTGAATCACTAATTTCGTTTGAGAGGCAGGCAGGTGTTCAAGCTACAGCTGAGCTTGAGAGCCACAAGGTGGCAAGTAATGATCAGATCAGCCACCACCTGTGTCTGTGCACGAGAGAGGAAACTACATGCTCCTTCCACGGGTACACACACATCTATACATTTATAATTATGTATTTGCTTTATCACAGTCATCCTTGAGTGTTCCCACATTTAGAGCTCTTTGTCTCACTCCACCCACTCCATCATCTTTCTCTGTCAGCTGTTTCATCAATGCTCCCTCTCTCCTCCCTCCTGGGAGTCACCTGAAACCCAAACAGATGCTTCCTGATCAAATGAACCCCAGTCTATGGGATGCTCAGCTGCTGGTATACCATGTAAGGACACAATGTTGAACAGTGGTGGTTATCTATCAACCTCCTCCTCCACCTCCCCCTTGCCCTCGCTGCCTTCTGCAGGTTCATTCCCAGACATGCGGATGAGCTGGAGCTGGATGTTGATGATCCTTTATTTGTGGAGGAAGAAGAGGATGACTACTGGTACAGAGGCTATAACATGCGGACAGGGGAGAGGGGCATCTTCCCTGCCTTTTATGCCCATGAGGTCATAGGCCAGTCTAAGGAGCTGTTGGGTGAGTGGAGCGATATGGCCACAGTCACTTACTGTGACTCACTGTAAATGTCAGAGGAATCACATGTTCTGTATGGCCACAATACACCCTGTAGGAA
The DNA here is from genome assembly GCF_001952655.1 of Monopterus albus. Classification (NCBI taxonomy): domain Eukaryota; kingdom Metazoa; phylum Chordata; class Actinopteri; order Synbranchiformes; family Synbranchidae; genus Monopterus; species Monopterus albus. The sequence goes on from NW_018127885.1 coordinate 898,035, forward strand.
TGAAGCGAAACCCAGCATGGATTGAGACTTTCAGCGTTCCGTTTTTGGGGTCTGTTGAGGTACCTTATCACCAAGGCAACGGCATTCTCTGTGCCGCCATGCAGAAGGTAAACAAAGTGGTAAACATCAAAATGCATGCATCACACAAAACACACACTGAAAGATACAGTATGTGCATGCAGTGTGTCTAATGAAACATGATTAAACATGAACGTGTTTTCTGCCTGTTAGATTGCAGTATCAAGGAAACGAACGGTACACGTGCGTCCTCCTTCTCTGTGTGAACTGGAAATTAGCCTGCAAGGAGTGAAACTGATCATGAGCCTGGAGGATGAATATGATACCCTTGATGAGGTATGGCAAAATCAATGAAGGCACAGATTTATCGCTATTACTCAGTCATTGCTTTATATGCCATAATGTTGGATTAATGCTCTACTGATGATTTATTACAACTTGTTGACATTTTGTTGAATAAACCACGAAAGAGGTATCATATTGAATGCTGATATTGAAAAATGGTGGAGTCCTTTGTCAAACACTGTGAAATATATATATTTAACATAACACATCAACCAAAAACTAATTCAAAGGTTTAGGCATGTTAATACAAACTCCATTGCAACTAAGAATCTGGGGCTTGACTTTAAAGATAAGAAGAGCTTAAATGTTCACATTATAGCCTCCTGAGACAAATGTGATCTGTGAGTTAAATAAAATCAACTCAATACCAACTCCTAAAATCTGTCTTCCTATCTGTTTTTGCATCTTCCCTCACATTTAGTATGACAAATGTAGTCACTTCTTCCAGATGAAGAACATCTCCTTCTGTGGATGCCATCCAAAGAATAACTGGTAAACAAACACACCCATCTTCCACCTTCCTGTTACCAGTGCACAGTGTAACACCTAACTGATTGCATCATATTGTTTTCTTCTCTCTGCAGCTACTTTGGCTTCATCACTAAGCACCCGATGCTGAACAGATTTGCTTGCCATGTGTTTGTATCCCAGGAGTCCATGCGACCTGTAGCAGAGTGTGTTGGGTAAGTCCAAATTCTATTATTATCTATTATTATTCAGTTGTACATTATGTTTAAAGTCCTCTTTGATGGTTTGCTGTTCTACTCTGATCTCAGACACCTAGATTAAAGCCCATCTTCACTGCCAGTTGCTTCATCTGTAGCTGAGTGAGCAATAGCCCAGCTTTATTTTGCTCACCAACCTTTTGGGTGTGTGCAAGTGTGTGTTCAGTTAAATAATGACTGGAGGCTTAATCACGCCTGTTTGAGCCATACTGGGTTTTAATAATTAAAGATCCATATAGTTCACTGTGTCTGGATGGAATGAGGGCAGGCAGCAGAGTATGGGATGGGCAGAACAGTTTTCTCTATCAGCTTCTTGTCCTGCTTTGCCTGTGGAACAGACTCAACAACAAGGGCAGAGCTTATTAAAACAACTACCCTCTTCTGATTTTGTATTTTCACCAGCATTTACCAAGCAGTGCTTTTGCACTACCTGGACATTTTTAAGGAAACAGCATGACTGTGTAAAATCTGTCACTACAAAAAAGTGCATTATTCTGCACAGCTGTCTCCTAAAAGCTGGCACACTCATCTCATCTCTGTCTTTTTGGCAGGCGAGCCTTCCAGGAGTACTACCAGGAACATCTGGAGTATGCCTGCCCCACCGAGGACATCTATCTGGAGTGACAGGTGTTACCATGACAACCACTTTCCTCATCCACAGCTAGAGTTATATTCACCAAGTTTGCCACCAGAGGGCACTCCCACTGGGGTCTTCTCCATTGTAAACTACTCTTCTGTGCCCTTCTGAAACTGGGATCTTCATTTCTACAGTATGCTAGGAATCTGACTGATTTCAGTCATTTCTCTCTGTCTTCGTTTATTTCCATCATCTCAATGCATTGATTGCCTGTTTCTTTTATCTTTTTCTATGATATAAAACTAAGATGCTGAGCACCTGTTTATTTAAAGGTTCCTCTTTTGAAATGAAATATACCTACTACTGCTGTTTCACTTTTCAATGCATGGCTAGTAGGGTTACTGCACACAGACACCAATAAATACACATATCCAAGTGAATGGCAAGCAGCTCAACAATCAGTAAGGGAGTGGTGTAGAATCAAGAGTTGGCATTTATTTAACTGTAAATATGTATTTGTTCATTACTGACAAAATGCTAATTTGGTTTCTACTGATAGCGACATTGGAGCACAGTAGAGAGACTACAGTGAACTGTCCTTGGTCTGAGCTTACCCGTGTCATGTACAAGATGTAGTGTGTGCTGTAAATACATGTATAGAAAGTAGACATGCAGCCACTTCATCCAGGCAATTTAAGACACACTTGCATTTGAGAGGGATGGTGGGGATTTGCTTCTTATTTTTGTTGTGCCAGGAAGAACTGCAGGTTTAAGAGATTTTTTATAAAGGTTGTAATGACTTGGAATGAACGTTGAATGTCATTAGCCCTGCAGATGTTATTCAGCTTGGAATAGGTGAAGTACTGTAACTGTCAGCACATTTGGATGATACAACAGGACCATTTTACTTTGTCCAGTCCTCAAAACTGCTTTATGACCTTCACAACAGAGAGCTTTCACTGGAAATCATCCAGATATTGAAACTGCAAATTGATCACTGTATGCTTGCTATGATTGATGTGACTTCTGGGTCAAAGAAAGTCACTCTGAAAAGCCATATACTCATATTCTTTGACTGTTTAACTCTGGTTTTCAGCGACATCCTCGTCTGTTTTCATTTGACTTGGTAATTTCAACAAGGGAAAATGAATGTCTAGACTAACCAGTACCCACATGCCAGTAATGCTGTATGACAGTGCACCCACACTGCAGTGAGTGTCCTGCTTATTTGTGGTCCTGGTAACACAATCGGAGCAAACCTTTAACAAACCGTTAAAAGAGAGTTTTTATAGCTATGCAGTGGTTAGATTTTTATCTTTTTTTTTAAGTATGATGGCCAGAAGGGGTGGTCACTGCTCTGGGGTTGTTGTGGCATAGCTTACAGTTTAGCACCTTGCATAAGAGAGGGGCTCTATTTAAAAATGATGCAGTCACTGCAGTCAACCATTATCTGAAATTTCAGGCTTGAAGTTTCCCACTCCCTACTTTCCCCAGCGTTCTTTCATACACTGTCGAGCATCTTGTTCTTCTGCTTTCAGCCACAGTCCACCAGGAGAAACAAGATCTGTAGGATTTCAGTGTTAACAAGTTCACTGAACATTGACGCAGCGGGGGTGGGGCTGGGTGTCTACACATGTATTGCTGTTAGCTAGATCATGTACAGTATATACAATAGCGAATCTAAGATAGTGCTGTCCTTTATGTTGAGTATGTTACTGAAATGAATATGTACATTAATTAAAATGACATTTAAAAAAAAGATCAGAACCAACAAAAATCCCTGAAAGAAAAGAAAAACACAGTGACCTGCAATCATTTTATTTCAGTGTTATGTTTCTACAGAGGTGTTAATCTCAGTATTTGTCACACGGGTGGCATTTGGGGTTTCTGCCAGCTCCATAACTCTCAACAGACAGGCTTCAGCAGCACTTTTAAGTGCACATTTGTAAGATGTGACGTCATTATTGTGTGACACGCCTACCAGACAACCGACTAATATGCTGTTAGAGCTGAATAGTGACTGACTCGGCTGCAACTATAATTGTGTCTTGCTGATTATAGTGAAGGCGTTTGAGCTCCAACAGTGTGACCCATCTCTGATTTTGATATTTTTGATTGATTTGATTTATTCTTTCAAGCATGTAAAGACAGTTGATATGTCAACACACATAATTTTACACATATCCAACAAATGCTAATCCAATATCAATTTGCTTATACCTAGTACATGCTTGAATGGAGTAGGAAGAAGTCAGACTTATCCAGTCCTACCCCATGACATCATCTTACATCATTGGTTTGCAAGCAGTATCTCTACATAAATAATTCTCTTCTACACCACACAAGTAATATACTAAAAAAATTTGCATGTATCTTGATTGACACATACCTTTATATTTATGTTTAAACTCGTCAATTCTATTACTATTTTTTATGTCCACACTTAAATTATTCCATAGTTTTACCCCACTTATGGAAATACAAAATCTTTTTTTGGTTGTACGTATAGCATGAATTTTTAAATTTAACTGACCCCTTAAATTGTATCCCCCTTCCCTTTCATTAAATAGTTTTTGAATTCCACCAGGTAATAAATTGTTCCTGGCTTTATACATAAACACAGCAGTCTTATATCCCACTAAATCGAAAAATTTTATCTATTTTCTTCTTTTTTGTTTATTGTTACAGCCTAATTAAAATCCTTCTGTTCACACAGCTACACAATAAAAAGACTGAGGATAGTCCCATATACCTGCTGAGACACATTACCAGTTGAACCAAATATTTGACTATTACATTAACAAGATTCTTCACGATTCTTCACCGTATACCTAGAGCAAAACAGTATGTGACAGAACAAACATATCCTATCTTGTACCTTCACAAACAAGGACTTGTAAAATTCAAGAGAAAAACAAACAAACAAAAAGACAAAAAAATCACTCTGCCTTGTCATGAGTTTGGTCTTATGAATAAAATATATGCTTGGTGTCCAAAACCTTTATTACTGTCTTTATTGTTCAGATCTACTCTTGATTATTTTGTTTTTACAGTGCCCTGTTGGTGGCATTGCACCAGTAATGCAGTGTTTTTAACCCTGCATGACGCTCATAAGGACCAACCTGCAGTTCTCTGTTTGGCCACCAGATGTCGCAAAGCCTACTATACCGTCCACCCATAGAGTATCACATGATGTATATGCTGGGTTTCATGCCTCTAGTCAAAGATCTACTGCATTAAACTTGGTTAACACAGGACCATAACTTACCGGCATACAGCAGTGAACACCATGTACAGTATGATGCAAAGAAGTAAACAACTTCTTTATAAACACCCATTTTAAATCTGATGTATCACACAGCTGCTGTCACAACCCTGTATCTATGTTGTCTTTGACAGACAGTGTGGTGGACATAAAATTGTGTGTAGATTTTATCAGCAAAAACATTATTCATTCATTCATATCATTAAAACACAATAGCCCATACTATAGGACAGAACAGAGGTTTATCAGCTGTGCCCACTATGCTTTTCATTTAAACTACCCCTCCCAAATTACTATTTTACAGTCTACTCCTTTAGTCACATCTCCTAAAATGTTTCTATGTACATCTTTTTTTAGGAATCATGTTTGTTATAAAGTGCATTAGTGTAGTTCCTAATCAGTATTAACATTTAAACAAATCATCTTCTCCCTGTGGAAACAGACTGTTTACAGTATTTATAAGTAACTAAAGTATAGCTGTCCACAAACAAAGAGCAATGCATAATCAGACAATTACAAAATCCTGCACATCTTGCGTTTTCATTGAGCAATTTTAGCATAAAACCAGTGCAGTACCTCTTTGCTTTCCACCATTATCTTCATTGGCCCTTGTGAGAATTTATCCAATCAACAATGGCAGCACCTCGGTTTGGGGCTGCACTGAGGATTACAGCAAGGCTCCAGCTTTGGGTCTGTTCCTTTTGATATCTGGCTCTCTCCAAACACCATGGAGGCTTCAAACTGCTTCTTGACTATCTTAATTTTCTCCAGCACGGCCTGCAGATCAGGTCGCCCTTCCAATGAGAGAGGGTAATTCTCTGAGGGGTCAGCCTCCAGGTCAAAAATCAAAGGGGGGTCATGGACCTCGAGGACTGTTAATGGTGAGCAGTCATAGTCTGGGGTAGTAGCACTGTGGGTAGAACCTGATACATAAATATGAACAACCAGGAGTCAAAAACACCACTGTTCTATGCAATTATGGATGATCATGTTGTTTCAATAAATTGTGTATATGAAGTATAGTGTACCCTGAGTGTAGAAGTGGGCCTTGTACTTCCCCAATCTGAGAGCAAACAATCCATACTTCTCACTGGGATCAGTAGGGTAGAACATAATTGTCTCCCTTTTACTCTGCAAAGAAAGGATTAAACATGACATTAAATGTATTTTTATGGCGCTGAAATCACTAATAACTATGAATTATGATGCCACTACCTTTCCATGTTTGAGAAGAATTTCTGTCATGTCGACCCCATCCAGCATCACCTGAGGCAGTTTGGCTCCTGCCAAACTTGTGAAGGTGGGGAGGATATCTAAAGTGCTGGCCATCTCATGAGTCACACCTAAAGAGATGCGTACAGAAAAAAGAGAAAGCAGCAGCAATCACTAAAAAGTCATGTGTAAATCAACTCCCATTCATTTAAATATTATATTTGTATACTGAAATAAAAGGAATTGATGCCTGGAATGCATCAAATATGTGTAACACATAAGGTATGCTTTAGAAAATGGCTTAGTATATGTGAATGAGTTCTGGATTAGTGCAAGAGTAAAACATCTTTTGGCTTTGCAAGTATCTTCCAGTCAAAGCTGTCCTGACCTGGCCTAATTGTTCCTGGCCAGTAGGCAATGGCCGGTTCTCTCATGCCCCCATCATATGTGGTACCTTTCCCACATTTGAGAGAGCCAGCATTACCTCCACGGGACATCCGCATCGTTTCAGGTCTACATACAGAGACGGATATCACGCATCATTTGATACAAGACAGTATTTGCAATATCACAAGGAGGACATACATCGTATGAAAAGAGGACAAACATTTCAGTGTATTAAAGCTATTGTGGAGGCAGATTAAAATGTCTGCATATAGTAAGAAGTGACTACAGATACAGGTCATAGATTAATTTTCATACAAAAGTAAATCAGAAAGAAAACCAACCCGTTATCAGATGTAAAGAAGACCAGTGTGTTGTTGATCACACCTGTCTTCTCCAGGGTTGTCAGTAGGTGTCCTACAGTGTTGTCAAACTCCAACAGAGCATCCCCAAATGGCCCTCTTAAAGACAGGCCAGCTGCCCCTGGTCCTGCATACTGGGGGTAGTGGGTGTGCTGGAGGATAAAGTAGTGTGCAAATATTTAAGAATATACTGTCTAACTGCACTAAATTATCACAATCTATCAAAGAGGTGAAAAACATGCTTGGACATGTATCTTGCATTTTGAAAACACATTTTTAGCCTTTCGAGAAATTAACTGATCAGGAAAGAGCTCTGATTCTGACTGTGATTGTGAGGCGTTACTTTGCTCACTACAGTGATACTCTATCAAAGACTGTTAGTGTTGCTTACGCACATGGGAGGGATAATAGAGGAAGAAAGGTTGTTTTTTCTCTGCTGATGTGGTAATGAAATTGGTTGCAAAGTCACTGTAAGCCTTTTCTAGTTCCAGGAAGTTGACTGGTTGCTGCTTGATGACCTCATTATACATTAGTGGGACAGTTACAGTGTCAACATCACATGTGCCAAAACATTTAACATCTGGAGGGAAACAAGTCAAGTTCCCACAGGGGCCCTGGGAAGAAACATGGGAGACAGAAGAGATAGTAAAATAGATATTACAGCAAAGAAATCATGTATCGTTTTTATGTATTTTCTATTTTTATTGTTTCGTTTTAAACTGTTCTTTTATTGCTTTATTTGTTTTGAACCTGGACCTTGAGTCTGTAATAAAGTGTCATTCATTCATTCATTCAAATCACATAAAGCTACTTTAAAGAAATATCATCACAGATTACATTTAAAATATTTTAACTTGTAACCTGATCATGGGAGTAAGGGACCCCCAGGTACTGGTCAAACCCCTGCCTGGTTGGAAGAAACGTCCCATTGGCACCAAGTCCCAGGTGCCACTTCCCTACAACAGCAGTGGCATAGCCCAGAGGTTTCAGTACCTCAGCAATGGTGGTCTCATTCAGAGGAAGACCACCTATAGAGCCTGGGTAAAACACTCCTGGGTAGACACCTGAGCGGGTCTGATAGCGCCCTGTCAGCAATGACGCCCTGAAAAGTCATCATTACAAAACAAGGCTGTCATTTATGAGAAGTAGGAGCACGTATCAGTTTTTAATTATAGTTCTATACAATTCTTCTCAGAAACGGACAGTACCTGGACGGGCTGCAAACGGGGCTGGTGCAGTAGAAATTTGTGAACCGGAGTCCTCTCGCAGCCAGACCGTCCAGGCTCGCAGTGAGTGAGCTGGGGTGTCCATAACAGCCCAAATCCCCGAAACCCAGATCATCGGCGAATAACAGGACGAAGTTCGGTGGTGAAGCTGAACAGGTACAAAAAAGACAAATATTCAAAATCAACAACGAGATATAACCCATTCTGCGTCGCACTACGTTTACATCAAAATAAGAAATTGTCAAAAAGGACATAAAATACAGAAGCGTCACATGATCAGAAGCTGTCGCGTAAAATTGACGTCACGAACGGCTCGAAAATGTAGTCCTACACATTATGTTTGGACTACACTGCATAATACAGGTAATTAATTTACTTTTATAATGCAGGGTTTCGTTTTCCTGTTTGTACACCTAAATCTAAAACAACAACGTTCCCAACTTCACTCTGTTTTCACTGGAATTATTAGATATTTTGCATAATGGAAAAGTTGCTACTCTTATGTGAGGCACAGTGGTTATGTCAGCTCTTTTTTGTATGCATTCTTATAACAGTTAGGTCAATTTTATATATTTTTTATATACTTTGCAACAATGTACTCTGAGTTGGCAGTTTATTAGGTACTCCTACCTAAAACTAATGTGCCCTAACACAACAATGCAAAAAAAATAAAAATTATAGCAATAAATCCTCACTTCATGACGGTGATAATGTTCAGGCTTTGTCTAAACTGTTTCAGAGAGCTGTTGATTCAAGTGTATAATCATTTTGGAAGATTTCTGTGGTGTTATTGTATTGCATTATACTAATCAGTGTTTCTATTTTTTTCTCATCTCAGTTATTTCAGTGTGGTCACGCTAAGCCCCAACTCTCATTATAATGCTGTACTGTTCAGCTGCAGCACAAATTGCCTTCATCAAAGGTGTCGTTCCAATACAAAGGTGTGTATTTACTTAGGGTGTTGTGTCTCTGTCCACCTGACAGCTGTAAATCTCTCCTTAGAGCTCTGTTTTGGTGTCTACCAAATTCTTAGGGAAATATCTTGCTCTTTAGTTGCTGAATGCTTCATTATATTCACCAGTTGCAGCAGAGTCTGTTTGGTGTGAAGCAGGTAGTGGTTTTTAGGGCTTTTCCGCTGCCCACTGTGGCATGAAAATGAAGCTAAGGTGACAGGGATCACTCAGTATAGCCAAGGGGAGCTGTATTTTCTTTACGTGTTTCTCACTGTCACACTGTACTCAACTGCACTTTGAAAGCTTCTGAAACATAAGTTTGTATCAATATGACATGAAAAAGTGCGTGTCCTGTAACTAGCCCCAGCCTACTGTGGCTATACAGCTGTTTCTGCACCCTTCACGTCAGATGATTGTCTGCATCTTGACTGAAGCTATTCGTCTGAGGGCCTGTGGCTGAGTTTCCGTCCTCTGTGGCAACCTTGGTTTTTGCTACTGATTTGACCTGACACACGTTCAATTACACAAACAAGAGGAGAGATAAATGTCTGGTGCAGTGCTGTCAGAATCACCGGCTTGAGGAGAAATGGATGTGACAGATCATTTTAGTGTAAGACTCCAGTCCAGTACTGGACCCATTAGTTTATTTATTCAAAGAGCAATGCTTCAGTGAGGTTAACAAGAAAATAAAAAGGATAGTGCTAGCTGCATTTAAAAATATGTGTGTCTCTCATAGAGATATAATAAGAACATAGAGTACAGTACATGGAAATCCTAACATAAATGTGGTTTTAATCACCAGAACACTTCACTTATTGCAGGTGATTTTATGCCAGGTGAAACCTAAGACACTTTCACTGAGGAGTGGCCTGCTATTGGCTGTTTTCTTTGGCCTTGATTAATTATGCAATATATCCACTCTGCCTTTTAACTGCTCTGTCTGTGTGTGTGCCTTTATATTACTTACATCATGAGGACCAAAACCTGTTAACACATTCACACTGTGGGGACTCGGCCATCCTTGAGGGGACCAGAAGCTAGTCCCCCACAAGGAAATCACTGAAAAAGGGTGGCAACATGATTTAGGGTTAGGATGAGGTTAGGATTAGGTCAAGTGTTAGGGTCAGGTAGTGGTTATGGTTAAAGTTAGGATAAGTCTAGAGGAAATGAATGTAAGTCAATGTAAAGTCCCCACAAGGAATGGAAACACAACATGTGTGTGTGTATGTGTATGAATAACTATTGGTTAGTTTGCGTGTTGCCCAGCACCATTGTTCAGCCTCAGGGAAGCATTGCTGTGGCATTGACTGATAGTTTTGATTAGCTATTCACTTTCACATCTCTCTACAGGACAACATGACCTACATTCAGCAGCTACCGTGTGTGTGTCTATGTGAGACAGAGATAAAGAGAGAGGGAGCGAGAGAGAGAAGCAGATGCTCCAGAACTATTGATTGGTTAAAGTGTATCAGCTGTGTTCTCTTTCTCTGCTGGTTGGCTTCTCTAACTTGGATTTCTTTCATGCTGTGGGAATATCACTCTCACCCAGCTATCAATAGATACCTATAATCACCATTAGTTCTGCACACACATCATATGTTGCACACACTTTTGTGTCCATAGCTGTGTATTCAAGTTATTTTGTGTTAGCATTTGCTGATGGCATGACCCCGAAAGAATGAGAAGAAGCAGGTTCATTGTGTAAAGTAACGCCTTTTAATACTTCACCCACTGAACTAAATAGAAGAAACGGCACCAACAAACACACTATGTACAAAGTTATATCTGCACACATAGAAGATGTGCAAATATGAAGCTGTTGCATGCAGGAAAGGCAAAGAAAAGAACACAATCATTGAGAGCTTGTGAAAAGCTACCTCACTGTAGGTGCTCCCTTCATCTAATCGCCCAGAACCCTCAGCTCTGGAAACATCTCGGCATGGAATGGCATGGTGCTGCAAGCCTGGAGTAGTGCCACTGACATTTCTCCTTTTCCATTGCAAGTGTTGATTTCGCATGTAAGGCCACAACGCTGCTCATTTCAGTTACTGTAAATGATGAATCAGTCATTAGTCAAGTAGATTGTGTCTGAATACCTAGAAGCAGGCATCAATATGAGCAAATATCTGATGATTATGACCATTTAGTGTTTGCCATCACTTATGGCTTAAGGATGTTTGCCAGACACCAGACAAGCATCTGTCACGGAGAAAACTGAGGAGAACTGCAAAAGATAAATGACCGTTTGTTAGACAGCTCTGCTTGTGCTGTGATTCAGTAAACGACAAATGCTCTGACCTTTTACAGCAAGTAAATGAAAACAGTTGTCAGTGACAAATGCAGAGCACAACAAGTAGCTTGAAGCAGCTGGGGTTAAGAAAAGGTCTTCATCCCTGCCTGTCTGTCTGCGTGTGTTTGCGTGTGTATGTATACTGTATGCGTAAGTGGCATTTGTATGCGTGACTTTGTGTGTCTGTGTCCACTCCTTTGCTAAGCATCAGTTGCCGTGTTCTGTTGACTGCTGCTTAGGATGGTGTTACTGCTTCAGGATTGAAATTTGGGCATCATTACATAAGATGGATTGTCCTGCCAGAAAAACTCATCTGACTTAATGTACCACAACAGAATGTGTGTGTGTGAATCTTGGGCAGATTTTTGGTTGGAACATCTGTTTTCACACTCTATGCAAAGGGTGTGTATTTATATCCATATGGGTTTATGTGCGCATATAAAGACCTGATGGAAAGAATGAGTCCTACAATCCACTCTTAGCCCAGGAGAAACTGGCCTCAAACCTGCGAGGAGAGTCTCTCAGCCCATCGCTTCATCTCCCTCTCCTCAACTTCCCCTCCTCCTCTTACAGCAAGAATAAGGTTTCGTGCTCATAGTTTTCTGCACATATTCTTAGTTTGTTTGGCTTCACAAGAAGCACAGCAGGTAATAACTGGGATGTGAGCTAAGACTAAACAAGCACTGAAGGTGTGTTGTCCAAAAGTGCTCCTTTCTTGTCCTCTTCTTGGTGTTTGTCATTTCACACAATATTAACAGTCAGAACCTGTGAGTTAAACTGTGAAGGATAATGCTGCAGTATGTGAAAACCAATTATTGTAAATCAGTTCCAGAGAATGCAGGTCAACTATTTCAGCACTAGTGGGCGCCATTTGATCACAGTTCACCTACACTTCAATGCATGTATTGCCTTACAGTAAACAGTGCAGTGCAGTGCATGCATAGATAGATAGATAGATAGATAGATAGATAGATAGATAGATAGATATTGTGATTTAAAGCCTTCATAGACAAACTGTGCTTCACTGTGGCAAATAAAAGCTATTACAAACATTGTTAGCACACTATTAGAACAACATAAAATACAGTCACATTTAGATTTAATAGCAAGATTGCAGTCAAGATATTATGAAGTCAGTTGGAGGTATTACCTAAAGTGAGTTGTGGTTGCCCATTTTGCACCAGCCTACTGTATGAATCCTTTCTATGATGAAAAGTCATATTTTATTCTGCCTTGTGAGCTGAGGGAGCAGTGACAGAAAATATCCTGGCAAATAAACAGAGGTTCATTGGCACAGTAGAAGCTAGAACAGAAACACAGAATTATACAATGAAATCAAACAGGCCTCTTTGGAGCAGTATGAACTGAGGAACTCATGAATGTTTCAGGACCTGCAAGGGTAGGTTGCACTTCTGTCACCGCTCTCGGCTTACGCACCAAAGATCTCATTGTACTAAACATATGGCAAAGTTTGCTTCAAGTATGCAACACCTATGCACAAAATACTAAAAAGACATTACAGTCAAAATGAATTCACTGTCTTTTTGTTTTCACTCCTCAAACACACACACACACACACACACACACACACACACAAATGCACACTGACAGCCAGCTCTACAAAAACAGCAACTTCAGCACCTCAGTTGCTGCATCCCTGTGTGGTCCCTGCTTTCATATGATGAATTACTGGTGGTAAACACAACCTGCCCTGGCAACTCACAACTGCCTGATAATATTATAAAGAAAGTCAGTGTGACTGGCCCTCATGCCTGCTGCCATCCTCCAACTATACCCTCTGGCTGTCATCTGCTGCCACACTGCAAAGTGATTTATTCTTTTTCAGGCTGACTGCTACATCACCCCTACTCTCATCATGCAGACATACAGGAGAGATTCACAGACATGACTTGGGATGAACAGAGTGAGATGACATACTGTACACTCAAAGTTTTCGCTGTATTTATTGGGGTATGAGATAACTGATGCATGCAAAGAGCCACGACTGAAAATCTTTAGATTAGTGTTACATGACATAAACTCCAAAAATGTGTACAGATTTTGAGATATTTCATCCCAGCTCCTCCATCTATTCTTCCGCTCACCCTGAGCTGTGCCTTCACTCAGCTTGTCCTCAGGGACAGAGAGCTCTCTACTTTGATTATAAACAACTATGTCTTTTTTATGCTCTTCAGCTACAAGTGTATAATCACAACAACCAGTTCCTCACATCTACAGTTTCATGTTCATGCAAGTGCCAGTGTTAAATATATATAAAACACAAATCACTGTTTGTAATTAATAAATTCTATCTCACAGTACTCAGGTTGATCATTTCTTTTTTGTAATTGTCATGCTACAGAAATTAGCACCAGAGAATCAGAGAATTCATAGCAATGTGGAAAACCATATTCACATTCACAATTTATCATTGATCACACAGAACAAACAGATGTTACCATAGAAAATGTAAACAGGAGATGTAAACATGACTGTTAGGCCCTTCATTAGCAGCTTCAGCGCCTGACTCAGTTGCAATATGTGGCCAGAGCCCTCCTGATGACTTTGAAGTCACAAGCAGTAATGAATGCAAAATGCATGAGCTGACTTAATAATTATTTTCCCATTTGGGAGTTTATCTTGTTCAGCAGTTGTATGATGTAGCTTCCTCCGCAGCTTGTCTTGGGCAGATCTGATGAAGCTAAGAGTAGATAATGTGGCAACAAATGAAAAGGTTAGCGGCCTCAAGCATCAGTCATATTTCAGGTGCAGGATGCAGAGACACATTATTAGGCCTGTATTCTTAGCCTTTTTTGCAAAATTTTTCTTTTTTAAGGCTTATTTTGCAGCACTTTAGGTTGACTAAAGGCTCTTGAATGACCCTGGAAATATGGTGAAAAAAATGTAAAAGTGTTTATTACTAGGTGCAGTGGTTAGCGCTGTGGCCTCACAGCAAGAAGGTTCCGGCTTCGAGCTCCGACTGACCCGATGCCTTTTGCCCCGAGTTTGCATGTTCTCCCTGTTATAAATGTAATAACGAATGTAAAAATTAAAAATTGTGCCATTTTGATATTAGTATTTCTTAGATGCATAATGCTGTTTAGTGATGTGTTGTACTGCTCACTATCTTTGTTACACTGTTATTTCCAGTGCCGAATTGCTTTAATCACATGGAATTCATTCGGTGAGGAAGCAGTGAAAGGCTGGAAATGAATTAACAAGTATAGCAATACAAAGTGTTTAATTACAGTTTTGACTCTGAATTGGCGTGGCAAGCGAGTGGTCACATCAGGCTGAGGAAGGAGTCTTCACAGAGCTGAACCTTGCTCTCCATCAAATGGGTATTTAAGCTATCGCACTGCATATCAGTTCCCAATACAATCATGTTCTTGGGGTTAGTCTCAAAGTAGATCGAGATCCTTGAATCAATTACCACTTCAATACTCCCTAAACTCAGATCCCGTTTTTCTATGTCATGCTCGATAAAAGCTATTCCCTGTCTTTATATAATGTCTGTGTCTCTGCACCAAAGCTGCTTCTCATTTGTCTCCTAGATCCTTAAAGCACTGGCTATTTCACATTTTGTGAAGTGACTCAAAGCTCTGGTTGGAGTGAAACAACTAATGTGGGTGTAAGTGTTTTAGTTTGTTAGTTTTGAGCTTACCAGCCATCATATTCGCAAGCTGAGCTCACCTCCTTCCTCTCTGCCACAAAAACAAATTTATTATCTACTATATTACTTATCCTACTGTAAACTTTGCAAAATTGATTCTGATATCAGATTCTCAGCACAGCTGAGTATCTAAGCAAGAGCAATTGCAGTTTAAAGTGCTCAGTGACACCTTGATGTTTTTCCTGCAGTGCCCATAATCTAGCAAAATCAAAATTTCCATGAATGTTCACACAATTGTGCTCCTTTGTGTCGCATACAATGGCTAGAGCCATGTTTTGCTAGATGAAAATGTAGCATCTACTTTGCTGATGAAGTCTTACCTGGTCCCTGATGAAACCAATGGATGGAAGTCCTTGCTGTCAAAAACAAAACAAAACAAACACAAACAAACAAACAAAAAAACTGTCAAAATAAAACAACAAAAAACATTTGCACATATGGATAAAGTCAAGATAATATAAAAACAAAAGAAATATATCTTCAAAGAGGTTCATTTAGAGTATATCAACAAAAATGAAGCTTAACATGCATGTATTAATAATAACTTGACTGAGTGCTTGAATTAATATAATATTTTGACTGATGAGCAAATAACAAAACTGCAAAAATATAAAATCATTCATTGTTATGCTGGCCGCGTATTAACATCCCACTAACTGTTCTCCATTTTGCCTTCGTTTGTCTATATGGAGAGAACACTAATCAGCTGAAATCAGCTGTGGCTTTCCTTGGAGGTGACCCCCATCAAATTTAGTCAGCATTGTTCTGTTTCACCATGAATATGTAAATGTTCTTTTTTGGCTCAGTTTGCAATGAGATCAATTTCAGCTTGAAGAGGGAGTGACTTGCTGACTGTTAAACACTCTGAAATCTCATTGACATGAGTGACAGCTAACGCTCTTCTCAGGGGGGAGAGTGAGATGCAGCTGAGCAAGCAAATGTGTTTGTGTGTGTGTGTGTCTTAAAAGTATAACTGTACTGACAAAGAAGTCACACCACAGCTTGAGAGTGCTAATTACCAGAAGTAGCTCTTTATCCTGTTATTTCAGGTCTGGTAAATTGCAGAGTAACACATTTTTGCCAACTTTCAATGCAGAAAATACAGCAGGCAGATATTTAATGCAACAGTACAGCTCAACAATGACGGGAGTCCTTTCAGGCACACACATCACATAACATTCCTCAAATATTAATGCAGGTGTGGATTACCTCTCCAGGAGCGAGTGTTTATACGTAGGTAAAAAGTGATCGGTATCACTCTACCCCATTTCCTAATGCAACTTTCATTTCTATCTGACCCCCTCAGCCACATTAGCTCCCAAACACGGCCTTTGAACCTGCCTCCTGATGAAGCATGCACACACACACACACACAAATACACATTGATGGCTATCTACCGGCCAGTTGCCAGAAGGCTTGCCTCATTCTTTTTCTCACAGAGGAGGTATTCACTCTTCCCCCTGCCTCTGTCTGGTCTGTTCTGGCCTGGCATGACTCAGTTAAGACATCTCAGTTTGAACGGCCTGGTATTGTTTTACAGGACAGGATCCTGTTACTATGGACAATAAAGGGGGCCTGTGATACCCTTCTTACACACACACACACACACACACACACACATACACACACACGTGTACTTGTATTTTTGTGAGGACACTCATTGACTGCATTCCTAAACCTAAATCTAACCTGAACCCTAAAACCAAGTCTTAACTGACAAAAAGGTCTTTCACAAAGTGAGGATGGGCCAAAATGTCCTCACTTTCCAAAAATGTCCTCACTCTGTAGCAAAAAATACTTTTTCGTCCTCACTATATAGCAAGTACAAGAACACACACACATACACACACACACAGAGGAACAGACTGTGTTGGGTCGACAGTCTGAGATCAGCAGCTACATTTTTCCCCCAAGATTCTGCCTAGAGACCTGCAAAAAGAATTAAGTTCTTTCAAGACATTCAGAGGAGCAGATGCAGCATCTTTGGTCACGGTGGATGGAGTTTGTCGCATTTTCCTCACAGAATCACCCTGTATGTTTGTTCTGGAAGACTTCTCGAGTAAATTTGTTGGCGGGACTCCGCTGTGTTTTCTTCTCCTGCTGTTTGGGGTTCATCTTTTCAGGTAGGACAGAGCACAAGATCAATGCATGAATATTGAAATAGTCTTTTTTCATGATTCTAAATAACTCAAAAAGCTTATTACCATTATCGGTACATGCGCAGAATGTGTAACATTGTCTTGTTTTGTGTTTTTAGCAGTGTTCTTACATTATGCGACTCACTCAAAGATACATGATATTTAACCAAGTGTGTTTACAGGCAATTCATTGGCAATGGCTCTATTAAAAAACATTGTAGTATATTCCTACTGACTGTTCACTGAGTCAATGTTTTAGGTAATTTTTTGGCATTTCAACTTCATCAGCTATAGCTTCTACTGCACTCCAGCTACAGAGGTGGGGAATGTATCTCTTATGAGCTCTCTTTCAATTTATCTCTCATGAATTTCTTTCATTTCTTTTTCATTATTAGCCTCTTTTTTGTCAGATATTTGGGGATGGGTCAAAAAGTGTTGCGGGGCTGTAAAGCACTGCTTTATTGTAGTACATGATATTCTGCTAGACAAAAACAAAAAACAGAACAAAAAAAACAATGTAATAAGCTGACATTTAAATTTTATTCACATGTGCATCTTAAGCAATAATGATAAACTGTATTTTTCAGATGCTTTTCAGATGCTGAAGCATTATTAAAACCAGCACAAATCTTCATATTGAAAATGCCAAAGCAACAATGTTAGGAGTATAGAATACATGTACAAATTCACACAAGTCTGCAATATTTGTGCAACTTCAATAAAGAAAGCAGCAGAATAATAAAGCAGTACCAGGTAATAACACCCGATGAAAACATTCCCCAAGAAAGAAAAAATTTCATAGTGTCACTGTTAAATCAAGGACAATGTGTGAGGGACTGATTGAGAACCAAGGTTAATTTTGTTCAAGTCATAGTGAAGAGGAAGTACAATCAATAAAAAAGCTATAATGGAGAAAGTGTGCTGACTTTTTGTCCATAAATTTCCCAAGTTGCTCTGAGGACATGAACTTAGAGCTTTGCTAGCATGAGTTTAGAATCTTTAATAAGGGCCTTTGGCTGCTGCTGACCTCCCCTGCTATACATGATATTACCTTTAATAGCTTTGGGACAAATTAAAACAACACCTCATATTAAAAATACATATTAGTTTTAATAGATGTGATGAGAATTTCATGATCTTTCTATTCTTTAAAAACATGTTAAATGTCTCATGATTTCAGGTTGCTCATTAAGAAGCCTTGGTCGGTAAAAGTATTTGTTTACATGTGATGGAAAAGTCAGGGTCTTATCTGCGTCCTCTCCCGATGGCCTCAACATGCTCTGTGCCTCTTTCCTCCTCTCATCATTGCTGCCCCCAGGGCTCCTCCTTACCCTCCTCAACTCCTCCATCTGTTTCAATTAGCCGGAGTGCAGGATGGTGCACAGAGGTCAGTCACATAGCCACAGAGCTGCAGGTGCAGCTACAGTATACTGTGGCACACGGCTGACAAGAAAGAATGAAAAACAAGCAAGTGCCTGTTAGAGAATACTCTGTCACAGGTGAGAGGATGAGGCTGTCACTGCTGTTAGAAAGTTGTTTGTCGTATTTGTGGGCTGCTGGGACCATTTGGGCGCATGGAGAAAGGCAGTCAGTGGCAATCAGAGCATCAGCGATACAGACTGAAGCAAAGAAACACACATGGATTATCAACCCACCCTCACCTACTTATCTCTTCCACCCTTATCCAACTCCCACTCACATAGACTGGTCTTCCCTCTTTTGTCTGATGTGCATGTACTGTATGATTGTGTCTGTTCTCCTTTTCACCTTGGATTTGCAGTAAGTGCGCCTTTGTGAGCTGTATTCAGATGTTCAGTTTGCATAGTGCACCCTATAAAAGCCACTAATGAAAATTACTTTATCTTATATTACAGCATGTGTATCATCTTGTGCTGTAAGTTGTGTTAATATACAGTACAGTATAGACACAACTGAACAAGAAATGAAGCGTTATAGTAAAAGGTACACAGTGGCATGACTGATGAACTTTGATATTTTAATGAGTTCTTAGGGATTTGTCAGGGAGGTAAGATGACACCTTTGGTACCCCAGTCTCTTATTGGAGGAGAAAACTAATAATTAATTTACTTTGAACATTATGAGGCCAAAGCACATAATATTTTACAACTCTAAAATGTCTTTAATTTGATACATTAAATAAATGTATCTTAAGAGGCTAAAATGGTCATAAACATTGTTAGTCTTTGGTTATTCCTAAGGTGGATCCCTATTTGGACACTTGGGGAAAGCTCTGTCTAACAAAGATTATGTGGTTTGTTAGCAAACGGTTGTGCATTTACACATCTAGTTGATACAGAGCAGAACATAGGTGAACATAAGCAGAGGTGTGAGTAAAATGACAGACGCAGGTAAGCAATAGAATGCTCGCAAGATGGTTGACTCAACAACTGGCCAGGTCCAGAGAGCAAACATGCACAGGGAGGTCTGACAGGATATCCAAGGGGGACATAACAAACCAGATACAGTCATTCATACACAAATGAATCCAGAAGTTCAAATGGAGTAAGGAAGATCAGAGTCTGGTGGGAAAAACAACAAAATGAGAATGCTGAAATGAACACAGGAAAGTCACAACGAATGCTGTACTATGGACAATCTGGCAGAGAACAGAATCTACTGAGTAGGTGATAATACAGATGGGAGGCAGGTGAGTGTGAGCAGGGCTGGGCGGAGCATTTATTAAGAGCAGAAATGTGACCATAGACATTGGTCTAGAATAAAAGGGAAAACATGAGCTGGAGACAAAACAAACATTTCAGGCCCGACTCCATATTTCTGTTCTCAGCACAAAGCTCTATGGTTGTTGGCAATGTAGTCATGAAGGTGACATAAGCCTTCAGATCAGTACATCTGAGTGCCCTGCAAATGTTGAAGGTGTTATAGCCTTTGACCAACAAAGGGCTGACTTTGATCTACATGCTCCACTGAAATAAAACAGAAGACCTCTATGTTCATGACTGGTCTACTGAATGGCATTCAGGTCAGCCAATGGCATCACAGTCTTGAGCGCCATGTGGGGTGAACAGAGGCAGATGCTCTTTTGACTCCCTGATGGACACAGGGAGAGATGCTAATGACATTATCTCTCAAGCACTAAGGAGACATAAAGTGAGAAACACTAATGAAACTCTATGTCTCTCGTCACTAAAAAGCCTGCAGACAGCTTGATAAATCTCACAGCAAAGTAACAAGATATTATTCATAACGCTTGGAGGCAACCACACACAGAAAAGGTGTGGCAATTAAAAGTGTATGCGCAATTACCTGGGTCTATGACAACAGGTTGGAAAATGTTGTTGCTGGTTTGGCTCTGCTCAAAGGTAACACAATTCACCTACCCGCACCAACCAACACATAATATTTAGTTGGTTAAATTGGTGCAAAACTGTGTAAAAATGACATGTTGTGATGTTATGAAGTTTTGTGCCAGACTATTTCTTGGCTTGCAGAAGGCACTTCCTGGATTTGCTGCTGGTTGCCTGGAGACCTGTTTCCAGTCTTTATGCTAAGATATCCTGACAGTATCTTCATCACTACCATTCAAAGAGTGGTACTGATCATCTTCCTTAAAATGTACTATTTCTTTAAAATGAAGAGTGGACTGCCGTGCTTTTTGTAATGTGCTGGTTTGTATTTCAACAGGGTAGGATGTCATTCCAGTTTTTGCTATGTTCAAAACTAATATCTGTCATTGTTAATGGTGGAAGGCAGAGTAATTGGTTATATTACAGTCTGTTCCTCTGAGAACCTCTCCATGATTAAGGAAATTATCATGCCCCAGTGTGTGATATAAATGCACAGATATACATGTGCACGCTCACCCCCCGACACACACTCACACACACAGGCCATACACAATCATCAGAGGTCACATTGTGTAAAAAAGAAATTCCTCTTGACACTGCTGCCACTTTTAAAGCGGTTATCCGAGGTGTGGAAACATCCCTCTGACTTGTGTTTTACTTCTGTCTGCATTCTTGTGACTTTGTGCATATTACGCCACCTAAATATTCTCAGTTGCAAAGCAATTACCTATAGTGATCCAAAAACAAAGCTAATGCATTTGAAAACCAATTGGATGGCTGAGAAAATGACAAACCCACTTCTGTCTAGAGATGATAACAGCATCATAAAACACACAGATTTTGTATAACAACTTTTCAGGTGTTCCTATCTATTTTCTTAGCTCAAAAATAAGCATTTAAACTTCACATAGAAGAATTTCTCCTTCTGTCTGACATGGAATTTCTCTCTCTGGACATGAAGCTTAGGGTGAACTCCAAACCTCCACTTGTGCTTCATCCCTCACTGGCTGAGAGATGCCTGTAAGTGAATATGCTGCAAAGAATGATTAACTGTTTATATCTAACCTCCTCATCAAGGATAGTACAAACACCTTGGGGCAAGAGTCAGACTCTTCTGTTACATTCAGGCACCCTGTCTTACTTTCTTTTATGCATTATTCGTTGCTGTTACAAACATACAGTAGGGAGAAGGAACTGCAAAAATACCAAGATTGTAAGTTTCTGCTCAATCATCATATGAGGTTAAACACAGTCTGTGAGTGTTAACACTAACTCTGTGTTGAAGTACTGTGTAGAGTTGACTGTGCTATTGTGGTATTTCACCTGAAATCAAACTAAGTGCACTTTGATGGAAGCATATTGTGTCATTAGTGAGAGATGAGATGAAGTGCAGATGAGTCTCCTGTAAATGTGGGTTTGTCATAACTGTATTTATTTACATAACAACTGGGTCCGCACAGAGAAGACCTGTAAGACATCAACTTTAAATCTATTTCCATAGCCCTGAGTTGACATTTAGCCTGTACTTTCAACAGACAGTGTTTGATTGCATTCGTTTTCTTCAGGCCATAACTGTGATATAATTTTCTCTTGAATGTGACACCACACAGAGCTCACAGGGTTTGGAGTTTGATTAGGTCATTTAAAAATGTCACATGCAGAGTAAAGGTTGGACAAGTTGCTGTATTAAACAGCAGCTCACCATAACATGGTCTCTTGTAATATTATCTATAATATATAGAGTCATCAGTATCATGATCAGGGTGGAAAGAGTATTTAGATCTTCCACAATATGTATAAATTCTGTGTTCAGTCCCCTAAAAGTACAAAAGTATTAACACCAAAATAAAAGTACTTAACATGCAGCAGTGTCTCATGTCACTCTTATGTTATTTTATGTTAATTTTTTTCCTTATCATACCTGATGACTATGTATATTTTCTTATTTCTTTTCTCTGGATTTCTTGCAGTGCATCACATAATACAGAATCTAGATGCCACAGCTACTTATAGATAATGTAATATTACAAGGAAGGGATTCCCTGTGAATGACCCTTTGCTTTTCATCTTTAATGCTTATTATGTAGCATTAGTGGTTAACTCACAGAGGTAATGTCGGAGTCTCGCGGCTGTTCTCGGAGGTGTTTAGCGTCTCTGCTCCCTGGTTCACCCATCCTGCTGATCCAATCGTCACTGTAATGACATTGTTGACTTTGCCGCCGGCTTTGCTGCGTCTCTCATTTTCACTGCTGTTTTGTCTCTCCATCTTTTCCTCTTACTTGTGTCTGCCTTGTACCCCTCTGCCTTCAAGGATTGATTTAGCATTTAATATTATTATGACCTCAAAGGTGCACTCAAGTAAAGAGGTATTCAATCAATATTTCACATACAACATTTGCTTACACCCAATAATTGTGCACGTAGATCAATAAAAAATGAGGATAATATAGTTGTGGATTTGTTTTAAAATAATGTCATACTTTTGCAACCACCTCATTTCATCACACTGGAACTCCAATACTCAGAATGTAATTGAATGCAATGTTTTCAGTCAAAAACTCTTGCGTGAACATGTCACCTTCCTTAGGCTTATTGAAATTTGGGAACATAAATATCTCTGATCACAGAGTGCCAAAAGACAAAAGATGATACATATTGTCAGGCACCGTCATTATCATCAACCTTTATTTATTCAGAAAAAAAAACATTTGAGAAAATTACACATTAACAACAAAATATACATATATACACACCATCAGTATAAATAAAACCATATTAAACAGTATCACAAATCATCTGGTAGATAAGCATTAAAACTACAAAGTACTATATAAAAGCAGCCTGGAACTGGCTCTACTTTTAAAAGCCCTTCTTGGTACAAGCTTTTCAAATGGCCAATAGCCAAGCAACAGGGTTTCACCTGTGCTGGTAGCAGTAGAGTAAAAATGTACAATCTTGGCATTAATGCTTCACACAGGTTTCACTTTTTAATGGGCTCCACAGGCTTAAGAGGATGAAGTCCGAGGCTTGCCCTCCCTGCTGTGATACCAGCACAACACATTGCTGTATCCTGGGTTATGCAAATATACAAGCTAGTGCTCTATCACCCTTCTGCAGTATGCAGTGGCATTTCTCACACTTCTGTGCCTCTGCAGTTTGTTTGGTAAAATATCTGTGCACACTTGTGTAGCTGCAACATACAGTAGATGACAACCAGTCTGTTTGATTTATGTTTCTGAGTTTTCTCTTAATGTCCATAGTTATCTTATCTTTAAGTGGTATGATGTGAACTGTTATAGGCCTGCCCTGTCTTCTTCTTCATGTCAGAAAGTAGGTAGAGCTGCTGTTTGTTCATGACTCTTTTGACCTACTGACCTACTGCACCATGTGGTTGAAGCATGTGTTACAGGTTTGCATTATAGGGATTAGTTCTCAAACAAAGGTCTACACATAGCACCTATGCTCACAGAAGTAATGTAAGAGCTATATATCTAACCACCCTTGTTTTTAGATGGTTAACTTTTTCATCCTGTCACTGGGCTCTTATTAGCAGCCCCTGGCGCTCAGAAGTGATTAACTCAATTAGGTAGCTCCATTATAATTACTGAGAGCTGGAACAACAGTCTGGATTATCATGGCACTGATGGATTCACCTACGTTTAACCTGCAGTTTACATGCAAAAATTCACTGGCTTTTTGTGCAATGGGGCTAACAGATGTTTTAAGAAAATGAGGCACAGATGGACATTGATGGAGAAGCTGCAATTCACATGCTGCAGAGAGCTAGACCAAGACCTCTCTGAATCTCAGATCTCCTGCTCCTGGTGTTCTGGACTGCAGCAATAGGACAAAGAATGTTTGTCTGCTATGCTGCAACATAAGCATTAGTAATCGCAGAGAATCCATTATGTTGGACCGAGAGGACAGGCAGCCAGGTACCCAGCCAGACAGAAGAACTGGCAGACATACTGTGCAGACAGCAGTCATGCACAAATGTGCATGCTAACACAGTGAGTGAAGTACAAAGCAATTACAAAGAACCACAGTGGAGCATATAAAACAATATGGTTGTTAATCTTTCAATATCAGCAATATCAGCAATGCTTAGCCATTACAAATGGAAGAAAATGACTATAATAATAATGATTTTGGTGACTGCAGTCTCTTTCTGAAACATATTACATTTCTCACTTTTCTGTGTTTTGTTCTCATATAAAATGGCCGAGCCTAATTACTGGTGTTGAAGCTCTGTTGTGAGGGTATGTCTTTGAAGTCTTGCCCTCTGCAATCTATTAGAAAAACGAGTCTCAACTGTGTAGCAGTCTCATCTCTTTGCTCTGTGTCTTGGTAGCACCCTCACTCTGATCACGATTCAGCTGCTGGCCAAAAACAAACAGAGAAACTCATTACTGTTCCTCTGCCCTGTTGGATTTTTTTCCAGGAGGAGGCTGCAAATAGTTTAGGAAATAACTTCAGCCTCTGTGTAGTGTATCTGTCTGTGACTCACTGATGCTTGGTCCTGTCTCAGTGAGTAACAGGACCTCACACAACTGATGTAGTTACAGGTGCTGACCTTGCCTAATTATCCATTTTCCTCCATTTCTTTCATAGGCTGTTTACAGCTGTCATTTTATATATGTACATACAGTTTCTGCAGTGGTCTAGGGTCACTGAATTCTTTAAATAAGTGTCATATCTAGAATCTAGAATTTTCTAGATCATCTAAAACCTGTCACAACTGCAAAGCTTCAGATCCTTACACCTATATTTAGTCAAGCTTAACACGGCCGTACCATCCTGATTAATCTGTTTCTGTCACATCTTAGATGTACTGTAGTTCTCTTCATCAGATCTGGGCCCAAGTTGTGCCATCACTGTCTGTCTCTGCTTTTCCAGAAGTGGCCACTAGACAGACATCAGTAGGCAAAGGTCTCATAGCCTCTCCATTCATATCCAACCAGAGGTCCAGACAATCCCTTTAGAGGCAGCAGATCCCTGTATTTGTTTCTTCTAACTCTCAGTGGCTCAGCCCCACCAAGCTACCAGCTAATAGCTCTGTGAAGTTAGAGTTTAAACTGAGAGGCAGTAATAGGATGAGTAATTAGTGTTAGGCACCACACCTTAGAGGGATTTGTGTGTGCGTGTGTGTGTGTGTGTGTGTGTGTGTGTGTGTGTGAGAGAGAGAGAGAGAGCTAGAGAAGACAGAAAGAAGGACAGTCAAATGGCAAGAGAGATAGTGCTCATTCTTGTGGAGTCACCATGCACCCTCTATAATACAAGACCAAATAAAATGATAAGGATAATTTTCAGATCTCATTAGCAAAATAGATTCACATGAGGTAAAGTTTACAAACCAAAGTTCAGGTCAGGGTGTCTCTGAGGGTGTAGGTGACACATGCAATGAGAGTTAAAGTGAATGTACAGTATATCAATAGGGTCTTCTTCTGTGCAAGTATGAATGTATGTGATCAGTCAGTTTGTCATCTGATTGACCTTGGTACGTATGTAGTTTGTTTTCAGAACAGATGCTCCAGGGAAACTAGGTCAGCAACAACTGTCTTTTATTAAATGTGTCCCTCAGTTTGTTGCTGTCCTCTAAACGTCCTGTATTTGCTCTTACATGTCAGCACTAGAAAGTAAGGTCTGCTGTATACAGGGCTACTGAAGACTTATACCGCAATAGGATTAATTGGTGATGTGGTTTCTGAAAGTTGCAGAAGTGTTTGGTAGTTAATCCCAAAGAAATATGAAAATTTCTAAGGTAAAGCATCCACTACAAATGAGCAAGCTCACTTTGATGAGAACGAAGGTCCCCTGCTAAGGCTCTGTCAGGAAAATTTCTTGTAATACTGTCTGTATTTAGCTTTTAGAAATTTTCTTTTATTTCTTCTACATTTTTGTCTTTCTTTGCAATCACAAAAATTGGAATAGTTGTCATTTTGAGGTAAATTTGAGGTGGTTTTATACCAGGTTTGAATGGTTGAAAAACATCAACGTCAAGTCAGAAGGTTAGAAAATTCCCAGCTTTGACTTACACCAAATGTTTTTTTCAATAAATTTTATTGTGGTTTGCAATTGTGTTCCACAACAAAATGGAAACTAGAGCCTTGGTGATCACAATACAAATTTGAGAGTGTATCAATAAGAAAACTGATGGAACAATGAGAGAAAAACTGCGTAAGCAAAGAGAACAATCAAGAAAACAATTTCAAATGCACTGGGTTGATTCCCTTTATTACCTCAGTCTAATAATGCTAAAAATATTTCTCTGTTGTATGCAAATGAACAACAACAGATCCAGAGAAACTGAATGTAATGAATAGTTTTTTTGCAAGTAAGCAAAAAATGACAAAAACAAACAATGACTGCTCACACACAATCAAAATGCTATTTTTTCTGAGTTTAAAAAACTGAATTATTTCAGTTCATATGAAGTGCAGTAAGTACAATCTCTGTTATCTTCCTGACACACTCAGTAACATTAAGGTCAGTTGATTTAAGGGGAGGCTAGGCACTGGGAGTCTGATATCTGTATTAGGGTAGAGACCCTCGAGAATCCTTTATTCTGAAGTGCCAGTGTAGAGAGAAATGCCTCAATAATCATACTTTGAAGGGAGCTCTAATCCCCAAACATCTGACACGATTACACCTAAAGTAAACTCTACAAAGCACACAGACACACACTTGTGCATGTGAGCATGCAGTATGAGTTGAGAAAAAGATACAGTAAAGTGTGGGTTTGTGATAGTTTGATATTGGATTTAAAAATAATATTTCTTGTTAAGTAAATGAGTTACTTTTAAGACATTTATTTCATGACATCAAATTAAAGTTGATATGTTTTACTAATGGTATGTGCAGTTTATGAAGTGCATGATGTTGAAGAAATTGCATTCATGAATTTACAGTTTATTTTTGCTGGGACACTATTGTATATGTTTATTGAAAAATTGTCCATGGAAATTCAACTACAAAACTTTGACAAGCAAACAAAAAGCTAATCCACTTTGTGAGACAGGTGGGTGTATTGTATAAGGAAGGAGGTGTACCTGAGTTCAGCTGATGTCAGCTGGAGTTTAAGGTCAATTACTCATATGTTTCTTGCTCCTTGACAACCAGGTGAGACACAGAAAGGTGAGAAGATAGAGTGACAGACAGGAGAGGAAAAGGTGGAAATGGAACAAGCAGGGATGTAAAATCTGTTGCATTAAAAGGGATCTTGGCAGGAAACCTAAGTTACCATAGCGACCCGATGAAAGCTCTGCAGCAAGTAAAAAGTGAGAGACAGAGAGAAAGACAGAAAGAGAGAGAAGATCTTGAGGTATTGTGTCTCTCATTGTCTTGGTCTTTCATAACAATATTTTTGAACATAGCTGTTTACAGGTCTTTGTCAGAAGCACGCTGTCAATACTGATTAATTATTATAGACATAATTCATGTATTTATCTTAATGATCAGGGGAGCTCAGGTTTTTGCTAATACTTTATCTCTTTCATTACTGAAGCCCAGGCAGGTTAATCAGAGTCCTGTTAGGCTCATTAGTGCATGGCTCCACAGCCTGACAATCTCTAGGTGAAAGGATATCGAGCAGCATCATGCATCCATTTACATTAGTATGGTCTTTATAATGTGGATGGTAATTGGTAAGCTTTGATGCGCTGGACTGCTGAGACCACTGGGATTGCTGACGTTAATAAGCTTATTCACCAGCACAACATTCACATTCTCGCAGGAGTTCTGCCACAGACGACCAAGGCGATAAATGAACACAAATATAGTAAAGTGAACACAAGACAGCTATAAGAGCATAATAGTCCAAACAGCTATGCCAGCTCGCAAGCACAGATACACGGGGAGAACAGGCATATCTGTGTCTGCAACAGGACCTACAGGGAGTATTCAGAGTTTGATAGTCATCTCCCAACCGACAAAACTGCCACAGCTACTTCCTGTCTCTTTCTCTAGTTGACTCTTCCTCACACTGTTTTGCTAACCGTCCTAATTTCTGACTCTGCATAATTTTGTGTTAGGCTAGTGGCAGACCAATGCCTCTGAAACGCCATGGAGGTACTTAATTGTCTTAAACCACAGAGTAGATGACTAATAACTGATGTCTTATTATTTTATCTATAGAGAATGCTGAGTTGACATCACGCCATGTTGAATTTTGAGTAAACGCACCATATTTGGAGCATCATGCTCATTATTAATCATAGCCTATACACTGCATACATCTATAAGTAAGTTTGAGGGCAGACAGAACAGAAATTGAGTCATTTTCAGTGTCTTTCTCTCATAGATGGGATTTCTAGGTCTGCTACGAGTTAGCTACAGTCAGCTAATGTTACCCATTCTGAATTACCACAGTCAGTAAAGTGAGACCTATTTGCTTTAAGCAACTTTTTAGCCAAACAAAACAAGAATGTATGCAGGTAAATACAGCATGTACCTCCAAAAATGGCGCCCCCATCCCAGTATTCAATAGGGCAAGATGTACCCTCACAATCTCAAGTCTGGTTCTACTAGAGGTTCTGATGCCAACCTTTCCAGTGGTCTAACAAATATTAACTTCTATTATGCAAAACTAGTAATTAAGTGTGAATTGTGTGAAGTGGTATCATTAAAATGCACAGATATGTGCATTATGAAAGATTATTCATTAATAGCAACTTTATAATTCAGTCTTTTCTAATTATCTTGTAGTATTATGTTACTGAATTATTACCAGAGATTCATTAACATACTTTAATTACAATTAGAGCTTCCTTTAACACCTCTTACAGGCACAGGTTTAGGCCGTATGAGCCTGTGAGAAACCACTGGTAATGTCAGTTGTTGACAGCGTTGAACAAATAGGGCTCACTGATCTCCTTTCTCACATCCAAGTCACCCAGACCACCCCCCAAATGTCAAGCAATGACATTCCTTGGCTAATTCCCTCACCCTCCTCATCACCCAGGATTTTTGTGTGCTGTGCTATTGTGTTTGTGTGTATTATAGTATCTCTAGCTATTACAGCACAACTTGCTGCCATTACATCTTTCCTGCCTGGTATCATGAAGTCACCTTTTCTTTTCCATGTTCAATCACTACACTTGTCCTTGAAGATTTCTGAGTGTGAGCTTTATATTCACTCGTGTTTTTGTCTTTGTGTCTTATTTGGCACCATTTATGAAATAAAAATCTCATGTGTCTGCTGTCTTCATTCACAACAATTCAAACACTGTTGTTAAAGGTCCCAGAGAGAGTATCTAGCCTGTGAGTATGTGTATGAGTGTGAAGTGTTGAGTGTTTATTTCTGCTGCATGTGATCATTTGATTTCCATGGGGTGATCACTACAATTATTGATTTCATAATTTGCTGATACTTGTACTTGAGCCTTTGTGTGTGTGTGTAAGACTCAAAAACATTTGTACAGCATGTGAAATTGTCTGACAAAAGCTTTCTGTGCCGCTCTCAGAAAAGCTGTGGCATCTCCATGGTGATCAGCAGTCCTGTTTTTCTCTTACGTTTAGTAGCACAATATTCTTTTACATGGGTAAACCATTAAAAGCCACAGTTTTTATGCTTTTTTGTTCATGTCCCTCTACTACTTTTTAACTTTAATACTGTAACATAAACTATTTGCATTCAAATTTTCACTGGGGATTATGCCATCTTGGATTCTTGTCTAGCCAAGCACCTTCTTCAGGTATAATTTCCCTCACCACTGTCACTTGTGCAGTTGAGACAAAATACTAAATATTAAAGGCTTTACCATCCCAAAAATGAATGGAAATGGTTGCCTTTGTGTAACTGGATGCATGAAAATGAAATAAAAACCTCCCTAATGGAAGAAAGCCATAAATCATCAATTTAGTAACTGTGTAATTTGTGATGAATAAAGGATCCAGACAAAGCCTGAATCATCTGTCTGGTCAGCCCTGATTCACAAAACACGCACATACATATATAGAGAAAGAGAGAGAAAACAGGGGGAGAGGACAGCCTCTCTTTCATGAGCAAGTGTTTGTTTTTACGTCAATTAACAAAACAAGGCCCCGGCTTAACGAGGCTAATGAGGAAGCACCTCAGTTGGCTCTGCTAGTTTAAGAATCTGTCAGCGGAAGAACAAAACAGACAGCTGAATGCATACATACGGTATCTGCAAGAAGCATGCATAAAAGGAAATGGTGCCTTATAAAATAATCAGTGGAAAAGTTGATGCGAGTTAAAACTAGAACCCTATTTCAAATTCTTATGATCGACTGAAAAAATATTGAAAATAAAATTGACAATTGAAATATTTTAATTCTAATATATATAGTAAACATTTTATAATGGTTAAAATAAAAACAATTTTAAGTGAATGAAATATATATATAATAAGCAGCACACTCCACCTAGTTAGACCTATCAACTTGATTATTTAAATTATTAATCAGCCTGAGCCATCATAACTAATAATGACTGTAATCAGAACCTGTTTCATGGCTGATGATGAGTACCCTCCATTTCCATTATCATCATCATGGGTATGGTTGTCTGTTTAATCTACCACATAGCGTTGCATTGAAATTTGATAATGCTGATAATGCTAATCAGCAATTATTTGTGGTGAAGAGAGAAAGAGAGAGAGAGAGAGAGAGGCTGTGTTTCCATGTCTTTATGTGTGCATATGTAAGTGAATTTGAATGTGTTGTTTAGTGGGATGCACATCAACCTTGTGTATTGGTTTTGGTGACAGCCATGTCAGAGCCAGGTCAGTTCAGCTCTTCCGGTGGCCTTGCGTTTGTTGATGAAGCTAGGCTCCTGTGAGAGCTGCAAACACCTTCAGAAAGAGTTTAATCCAGAACATAATGTATAATTATCTCCACCAGTCCTAATCAAAATCAGAATCCAATTCATGTAAGTCTCAGAGGGGTTTGTGCTCACCTCCTGCTTGAGGGCAACTGTCTTCATTTCCATTTTGCCCTTTAAACCATTGATTTGCTTCCAAGTTATGTGTAAAGAATATTTGGACTGTTCGTTTGGAGATACAAAAATTCTCGTAATGTAGCTACCATATGTTTTGAACAAAGTGATGTGGAATGTGATTTGTCTGGGAAAGGTTCAGAGAAGTAAAATGCTTTTGCTTTACAAAGTGTCCCTTTTGAACAGTGGGTTGGAGATTTGATTAGAAATTAGACAACATTTCCCACATAGTATTTTCAATCAACTGTTGCAGACACAGGATCACATGACTTAATATTGTCTGTCTAGCTTGTCTGGTCCGAACTGTTACAAGTCCCTTCATGCTGGGTAGCTCTGTGGTATTTGTTCAACCCACAACCTCTTAAATGAGTGTCCTTCACTAATGGCTCTAACCATATTCCCAGGCTGCTGCTGCAGCTATTTGCATAGCAAATCCTTGACAGTGGGCTAGAGACTGAAGCCCAGTCAAATGTGTGATAGCAGGTGTTCCGGGTTGTAGTCACGGTGGTTTGTTTTTGCTTTTCTGTTTGATTACTGTTTCTGTGTTCTGCACGGCTGAACACTGAACCACACAGCAGTGCTGGCTATATATCTTTCTGCACAACACACAGAGACACAAACGCACACAGTGAAACAAAGTAGAGTCCAATTTATTTACACCACCAGCTGTTCACATCCATCAAAACTGGGTATCATAAACACTGCAGTGCATCTGAGGTGGGCACAAAGTAGAACCTCTTTAACATCGATTAATTCAACCCGTCCACATATAATTATGCACAAGACTGACCCTACAGACAGGACAAAATGTGACTGTTTAAATATTGACATGCACTACATACTGCAGGTCAGTTAATGGTTTACCTGGACCCTGGAACCCCACACGGACAGTTTGGAGAGTGGGCACTTTGTCTGGTTCTGACCTTCATTTATCAGGCTGTTTATTCACCCAGGACTACACACACTCCAGCTTGGCAGCAGAGATGTGGGAACAGTTGATGATGGATTAACAGAGGAAAGCACTCGGATTGGTTTAAAGCCAGGAGATGAACTGTGTGATTTCAGTCATTATGCTTCCCACCCAAAACTCTGCCTTCATCCTGTGCTCTCCCTTTCATTCTCAGACTCTCCTTCCTTCAGCCTTCTGTTATTTTTTCCAAGTTTACATATTTATCACCCTATAATTAATATCCACACAAATCCAGACCCATATCATTCTGACAATTGCTTTATCGGACTTTTTATTTCTCTGTTTCCTTTCTATTATCTGTTCATTTTTTCTCCTTCACAAATCAAATCACTCTCCCTCTGCCAGGTGAAACTCATCTGTTTCTCTTCATCTCTCCACCCTTCTCTTGCTCATCTACATGCTGGTCTGTCTTTATGCTCTCTGTCTCTTTCTCTGTTCATTAACTCTTACTTTCTGTGTTTTCCCAGCAGCTGTGTGTGGAATATAAACATCATAGGAGGATGTTATGTGCTATCGTGTTTCCCCTGTTTACTGTGATCACTGTGTTGTCCTTGTTCTACTGAACCTGGCAACAGCTGATAAATATCCTTAGCGCAGACACTCATCACAAACACTATTCTTCTCTGTAGGTGTGTGGCTGTAGATCAATATTAATGATCTCACTTCATTTACATCTAGGCCCCATTCACAGAACAACTCAAGGGAAGTATAATACTCTATAATCCTAATCTAAATTTGTTATAATTGTATGTCACAGCTGGAGTACTTCAGTCTAAATGACACCCGTGTCCTCAAACCTTGATTTATTTGATAGTGTAAAATAGAGGTAGATGCACAGTCTACTGTCCGAATGATAACGAAACTGTAACCACTGCCTTAAAATATAAAAGACTGAAACCTGTTATCACTCTAATGTAATGACATTTTTTGTAAAA